>NW_026137841.1:1200000-1800000 GCF_019393585.1 Leptopilina boulardi
AAGTGTAAAATATTTTTTAAAAACATCTTTTAATTAAGCCAGAATTTAATATTTTCCTTAAAATAATCCCTTTTAAAAATCCCTTTCTTATTCGTGTTTCGATGAAAGCTGCAATCTATTTTATAATAAAATTCTTTCACAACTATTAAAAATGCACTAATGTTGCCCTCAATGTATATTTATTGCTCCAGCAATATTATAAATATTAAAATAATGCAAAATTGAGTCAATTTTCAGTTTGTGTATACAATGTTTGGTGTTTTGAGGGTTAACTATGACTTATATCAATTCGACAAGAATGACATTGACATGAAAGTTAAATGTAGTCGAGAAATACGACAATTTGGTAATCTCGTTTGTTAAAAATGAGATGAGTTGAGATTTGAAACAAAAGAATGGGATTAAATCATTAGTTATTTATTACATTACTCATTAGTTCTCATTTCTCCTATATCTCGCTCAAATGCATCTCTACTCTACTGTTAATTTCATCCACATCAAGATCTCATGCAGACAATATTGTTTCTTTTGCTAAATCATCGTATTTTCGTCTCGTTATTATTTCTCTGATAATTGTTTTAACTAAATCATTGTTTCATACGCAATGTTCTGGAGCCTCTAAATTATTATTACTATCATTTAAACTACCGTCTTCAATTGCTAATAAGTATTTTGCAAATTAAACTTCTTCCGGTAAAGTTCGCATATTTTGTAATAATGTAAAAGTTTTAAAATGATTCCATAAAATACACTGAACTTAATGGATAAATTATGTAACTCACTTTTAGTACCATTAACTTTAACAGGTAATAATAATCTGAAATCACCACCTAATAACATAACTTTTACTCCAAATGGTATATCAACATTCATGAAGTCACGTAACGTTCGATCAATAAATTCAATAGCATAACATGGTGCCATCGGAGCTTAGTCACAAATAAAAACATCAATATCCCTTAACAATGCAGCTTCCTTCGATTGACCAATATCTCTATGCTGCTGCAATAAAATTTCGTGAGTAATATCATTATGTTCAACAATGTTTAAATCATTTATTTGTGTCATTTCCTTATTTGGTTCAGGAAATGCATAATTTTGTTGAAAATCTTGCAAATACGCATCTTTGAACTTTTCCCACAGTTCATTTGGGTTAACTGGATGACAATATATTAAAATTTTTACAAATAAATATCTTAATTGACGGAGCATCATCCATACTTCTCTTTCAGTCAAAGCTCGATCCTATTCTCCATCATCTTCGATAAGACCTAACGCCAAACATGCACTTCGAAAAGTTTTGTGTTCTCTGTTATCAACTGTATGCAGATGTTCAAATCTTGTAGCATCCTTAACTACTATAAACAGTAAACGGAGATGAAAAAGTTCAACTTGATTGGAAAACATTGAAAACATAATGACATGGAATTTCTGCATAAGTAAATTTCCTCGCTTCTGCATCACGTTCATTTAAAGCAAAGTATTCTAATAACATTCTCCTTTTCTGCAAAGCGTATCTTATAGCATCGTCAATAGCTTTTTCGCTGATAGTAACGATATGTTCATCAGATAAATGAACAGACAATCTGGTAACAGAATGAATTTTATTCTGTATTGGTCTTTCAAAAATTCCATCATACGCTTCAACGGGACTTACATATCGAGTTTCAATGACATTTCGAATTTCTTCACATCCTACAGAAGTTGCCCTATTCACAATGTCGGTTAATACAATAGCAGCATCATGTCCCTTATAAATATATTTATACAGGTATTTTACTAATTTAATGCTAGAATCAACTTCTATGTTAGTATGGCTATTAAATAGTAGTAATAATGTAAGGTTATATGGAACAACGTACTGATTATCTGTTGTTCTTCCATTTGGTTGATAACATGTTCCGTAATTGCGACGACTATATGTCGGATATTCATTTTTCGATAACTTTGGAAAATTTTTTAAACATTTACTATTTTCATCTTTACAACAGCTTCCACATGGACCGAGAATCATGTTTCTCATAACAATATCATGAAGTACACGATTTTCCAATGGATCTGGAATTTCTGTAGAAATATATTTCTCTACAATCTCTGCTGTGCTTATTTTATTGTTTTGCTTTAAGGGGTTACGCTACCCTGAACGGTTGAAAATTGGACGGTATTTCAAAAATAAATTTTAACATAACTATTATAAATACAACTTTTTAATAATTATAGTTTAAAAATACATGTATTTAGCTTTAAAAAAATAGTTTTGTCAAAATTTATTTGTGAAATACCATCCAATTTTCAGGCGTTCAGGGTGGCGTAACCCCTTAAGTTTACTAATAAATGCATGTGAGACAATCCACGCTTTTGATACTGAACAACATACACATATGCAAGTACTTCACCAAATAATTTTTCCTTTAAAATTACATTAATCACTTTATTTTTCTTTATGTTAAAAACTCTAGAAACAATATCTGGTCTGTCAGTGGCAATTTATAAAGGTAGTAAACTTTCCTGTACCTCGCGCTAAGTTGGATTACATGTATTCGTAATAAATAGATCTGGTTACCCAAATTTCCTCACAATAGCCATTGCATCCTGATAATTTTGTAACATATTTCTCGGAGAACCTGTGAATGATGATGGAAGAATTACAATTTGACCTATCTCACTATTCGACTTATCTGCCTTTCTTCGTAAATGATCAATTAGTCTTTTGTAACTTTCGGCACGGAGAGTTGATGGATTATATTTCGATAGGTCCTATCTTTTTCAACTTTCACATAATTATCAATAATCTATTGCTGAAAAATTGTCCACCCTTTAAAAGAACATTTTCATCTGTCAACCACTCGTACCATATGGATAAAATAATTGATATATCCATGGCTCAACATTAGGGTTCATAGAACTTACATATTGAAAATTTTTAGTCTTTTTATTATACAACGTTACGTATGATTCTGGAATATCACAATCTGCAGTTGTAGTAAAATTTGCAGTAACTTTATTAACCTTTTGTACATTGTATGGTCTACTATCTATCCCAGATTTCATTGAAAGTAAAAATTGCATTTCAGGCTTTAATAATATTCTGGTTTAATGTCTGAAATTTTTTACATCAAATGTCTGTGGATTCGTTTTGATTCACGATAAATAATTGTCCAAATGAAGGACTGTCGTTACCTTCTGCATATAAAGATGTATTTATTTGATAATAAATCTGATCATGTATTTTAAAACAATAAGGTCCAGGACGTGTATTATTACCCAGCGAGAAATGAAAGGTTTAATCGACGTCTATTTAAAGTCTAGACGAAGATCTACATAAGGTCTAAATCAAAATCTATATAGACGTTGAAATAAGACGCCATAAGACGTCTATTGGAGTCTATTGGACGTCTAACAATAAGTCGTTGTTACGTATGAATTTCGTAACGTATTATTAATAAATTATAATTATTATTAACAATTCATAATTACAATACTTGAAAAAGTGGACACATTATGCAACACAGAAAACAAATAACACTTTATAAACATTATAAGAAATGCCTTTTTAATCTCTTAGAGATATCCAAATAATTATATATTAAATATTAACTTTCAATTAATAACCTAAATTTTAAGGCAGACTTATTTAACTTTCATGAGAAAATTGAGAAACATAGTGATTTAATTTAATACAAGAAACAAAGAGTAATGCAATAAAGATTGCTGCATCCAAAGTATGTCCATTAAAAATGAACTGGAACACTACCACAATATTGCAAGGTTGCAATAAAGAACATTGACAACAATAAAATTATCAAATAAAACATACTTTTTCCCACCAAAAATCAGCTCAATAAAACCAGTAGACACAAGTAGTGTCGGTCAGTTGTTGTTTGGGAGAGAAGAGAGAGAGAGAGAGAGAGAGCTCAGTGTGAAGCTTGGAGTTTTTGAGAGTTTCGAGTTTGAGTCTCTGAGTTGAGAGACTCTTTGAAACAAACCTCTAGTTTCGAGATTGTTTTTATTTGGAGTTTTATTCTGAGTTTTTATTTGAGTAGTGATTTTTGAGTTGAGATTATTTAAAGAGTATTTATTTTTGAGTTGAGATTATTTGACAAGAAAAGTATTTAGTATTGAATTGGGATTTGATTTAAGAGTATTGAGTTTTACAAAGAATTAATAATTGAAGTTTTTGAATAAAGAGAATCTGATTTTAAGTTTGATTTAAGAGTATATAAATGAGTTTTTGGAGATCACTTAGTTCTGAATTGAGATTGAAAATAAATTGTAATTGAGTTTATGTTTTCTATTGAGTTTTGAGATTTGTTTGTCATAATTGATTGAGATAAAGAGAATATTAAATAACTATAATAAATTGGAGAATTGATTTAACGTTTGAATTGAGTTACGTCGAGTATATTGGAAGATACAATTCTGAGGAATTCCAAAGGTAAATATACGAAAGAGTCAAGAGACTCTTAACAAATTACACACACAACATCCTTACACTTACATTACATTGATACGTAAAATTGTATTTGAATACAGAATACTGTACTATTGTAATATTTGGGTTTTTACACAATATATATTTATATACAACTATTTAAATATTTGTTTAATCTTTTCTTTCAAATATTACTAAACCAATTGTTCTATTAATATGGAATCTCAACCAACTCACTGAATAATAGTGAGGTAAGGAGGGGATCCACTACCTATACAATATAATTTGTCTGAAGGGCAACGCATGTTAAAGTACCAAAATCTTTTAGAGTTTTTGAAAATATCAATCTTTGATTGACTAATTTTCTAATTTTCAAAATTCATCTTTAACAGTCGTAGACAAAATTGAACTCTATTGAAAATTCCTTTAAGGGTTTCTTAAAGGATACCTATATAGGTAACTTTATAAGACATCTATAATCCTAATTTCGGTAGTACCGCCCCCCCTCGTGGTGAGAAATTAGTATACTAATTGATGTCTTAGACCAGCTATTCGATTTCTAATTCGACAAAAAGTGTCGATTAGACAACACTTATTTCACACTGGAAGGCAGATAGATTATTCCTTTGGCGTATTATATTGAATGTAAGAATATAGGCGCATTATCGCACATTCGTCGGTAAATCCTCAGTGATGAGACAATATGACACTATCAGTATTGTCTATATTATAAAATCGCTATTTTAATTTTTTTGATCTCGTCTGTAGAATTGGATTCAGTTAATCCAAAAACCTTAGAATACCCATGAATTAAAGATCGTCTTAGTCTCTCACAGCACCAGATATTTCACGATATCCTTTAGACGTTCTGAGGATTCGGTTTTTTCGACAAAGCGAATTTAGCTTAAGTTATCACCAATTCTTTTCACTTACTCCCAATCCTTTTTTTTACTGGGTTCTTAAAAACACATTAAAATTAACGTCTATTTTTAATTAATCTAGATCAAATTTAGACCTAGACCTGTTCTCAACGTCTTAGATGTCAGATAGACGTCGATTATTATAACATCGAACACGTTAATGAAAATGATTTGATAATTCATGTGTTCCATTAAATAAACTCTGCAACATTGGTGGTGACTTAAGTAATTCTTCCAGTATAAATTCACCATGCTTACAACAATTATTAAACGAATTTTTATCCAGATACTTGTTCTGTTGCAAAATGCTTTACACGACTATGTTTACATAAAGTGTTCGATTTTCTACAATAATACTCCTCGGTAGCCGTATCCGAATCATTATTACACAGATTTACAATCTGAGAAAACTTTCGCATTCTCTTTTGATAATTGCGTTGATAATCAGCTGTTTTTAAATCATATGACTGTCTTTCTTGAACAGTGACATCAACATTTTTGTTTTGTACTTTACTTCATGCAATGGACACATAATTGTCAGTGCTTGATGAAGTTGAAGGCAAACTTTGAGAATGAATACTTACAAATTGATCTGTACATAAATCGCTGTTTGAATTTAACTTTTTACGTTTAACATCACTCTTTTCATTTATGATATCGATATAGAATATATAATTTACATTTTATAAAATTTATAATCTACTACTCTAGAAAATGGAAATACTCCTTTATTTCAAGCTTATAAACTAATGAATCTCATGCGTTTTATCTGATAAGTATGATATTTAATACCTGAGATATTTGCAAGATATTATCTAGCTAATGTAAAGATGTAATATATGTATAAATAATGTAGAGATATCTATCAATACGTGTAAGTGATATATATTTTATTTGTATGATATCTGTGTATTTCAATTTCACGTATCAAATCCTTAAGTCTGTAATATCTTTTTATTTCATATAAAACAACTCTGTTTATTTTTTTAAAATATTTTAACACCACACAACAATTAAACACTTCAAAAAATTTTTTCAATAATAAAATACATTCTTCTCTTTTTTAATAATCAAATAATTCCATTATATTGCAATTTCACATTTTTAATTTATCACTTTCATTAACAAAAAGAAATTATAACATTACACATAGCATTTACTAGCATCTTTATTAAATACCCTATTAAGAATTTCAGATGAGAATTCTGGTCAAATCCGACGAATAATAAAAAAAATTATTAAAACAGTATTATAACATTTTTTTAAATTAATAACTTTCTTACAAACGGTAATTTTAAAAACATTAATTTATTTAGATTTTTTAAATAGAAAAAACTATCGAAGCCCCGATAAGAGCCCTATTTTAAATCTAGTGAATACCTTAGTTTGGGTTTCAGCCTAGAATTCTGGTCAATCCCATAAAAAGAAAAAAATATTAAATTTACACAGTTAAAACCTATGGGTTCAGAATAATCCGGCTAAGGCAAGTGTATCAATTACTGCTGATGCCCTAATTACTTCGATTTCTATAAAATTAGTAAAACTTAATAATTGAGAACATAAAACTGTTTCAAAATGACTGAAAATTATTCCAAATGATATTTGATATTATATCCACTAAAGATACATATTTCTACTACTATGAAATTAGTTATTCAAGTTTTAATTCAACCTATCACAGTAATTAGATCATGTGTATATTTTTCTCATAGTGATATTACTGTGGTCTATCCAGTCAACCTAACCTATAAATCAAAGCTTTTAGCGTAGCAGTAATTGGTGCACATGATGCAAACTTGAAGTAATTCCAGCATATGCAATTTTTAAAAAAGGTAATATTTTTAATAAGACATTTGTTTTTTTCAAGTTTAAAGTAGCGTTTCTATTTCAATAGACACTAATAGTGATTTAACAAAAAGAATTAAATCATTATTTTATTTACACTTCTATTATTTTATCATTAAAGTCTGTCTTAGGTTGTACATCACAGTAGTTGGGACATTTACCCTATTTGGATTATTTCGATACGCTGAAAAAATGATCGTGGTTCAACTTATTCAGAGTTTTACTCAAAATGATCCTCATATGTATCATTTTGATTCAATGATAAATTGACAATTATTATCGAATAACAAGTAATTATTCATAAAATTATGAATTAAAATTAATGTTTCTCATAAACAATTAATTAACAGGCATGAGTGCCATTCACACGTAATGACGTAACATAAAAAAATTAACGACGCTATTGTTTGAAAACCCAGGATATTGGCGGGAAATTCAAAATAATTTAATATAGGGGAGACTGGGGCAAACCGGCCAGGTGTTAGTTTCTCAGAATTGGTCAAACTTTGAATTATGTCAATTATAAATTTGAAAAGACTATATTAAGAATAACTTTTTTCTTCAGTTTGACATTTTTTAATTGTGTTTATGCAATTTTCTAAACAAAAGTTTGTTTTTTCGCTTCCGCTAGAAATTTTTACGAATCTGTTCATAAGCAATTTGCGAGAAAATCATGTAATATTTATTAAAATTGTTTTTTAGGTTTAAAAGGTGCATGCCTCAGTTAAATTTATCAGTATATTATTTAATGATTTTACAAAGCATTTTTCTATACAGGTCTTAATTGTCAAAATGGGCCTGTGGGGCAAACCGGCCTATGTCTGTTTACCTTGCAACAGAAATTCACAAAGATTACCTATCGGTTAGAAAAATTCGTGCACGCTTTCGTGAATCTTTGTCCACTTTACGGAGATTTACGAAGTTTTACAAAGTTCACCGATAGACGTTTCTTCGTGAACGACAACAATTAGTTGAAAATATTTGTTTTATAATAAATAAGATGTTTCTTTAATTGAAATTTAATCCTATCTTATTATTTTCCTTATTAGGAAGATTGTTTATTGATTTTTTATATTTAGTGACGTTTTCCTTACAATGAATTCTCTAAACAAACAAACAAAAAATAAACTGGCCGTTTTACCTCAGGAGTGGGGCAAACCGGCCAGTTTGCAAATTTTTTTAAAATTCATGCAGCAACTAAACAATACATTTTAATGTACATGTCTCTAGGAAAAAGTTGCGTAATTAGATGACCTTTCCAACAAGCTATTATAAAAGGTTTTTCCTTAGTTTCTTTAGTTACTATAGCCTTACAACTGTTAACATGGCCGGTTTGCCCCAGTCTCCCCTAATTTATAGGTATATATTATAAAATGAAAATTATTATCAACTTAAAACTTTATTATTATTTAAATTTATTTATTAATTAACAAATAATTATTTTTTAATATTTGTTAATTACAATATTAATTAGACGACAGTATTAATAATTATAATCTTAGTGAGGATCATTCTGAATTACTTGAAGTTTCCCGATTACTTATTATGATCCAAAACTCAAAATGATACGCAACAAAAATGAGCCCAGTTTTTACTGTGTAGTTATTCGTATTTTTTAAACCTTTTTTAAAGCAAATGTTTAACTAAAAAATGAAAAGAAGTTTTAAAAAGTTTAAGAAGAGAAGTAATAAGTTGATTAAAATTAATTATACTGTTAAAAAAAGAATAAGTTGTTATCCAGTTAATTAACAATAAGTTTTTACTTACAAAAATTATTAAGTAAGCTACAGCTAAGCTATGAAACTAACTAGAGATAAGATTTAATTTTATCAAAAGTTTAAATAGAAATGTACAAGAAAAGATAAAAATATACTTCATTTTATAAATAATTTGTATGGAATTTTTGTTAAATCAATTTGAAATTTAACAACCTTTTTATTTATTTAAATAATATAATTCTTACAGATATGATTGAAAAATATTTAAATGTCATATGGAATTCCTTCCCAGAGTCCTTATTTTTGATCACTAAAGGTAAACTCATTGATCCTCCTGGACGGTTCGTGTACGATCGGACAGGGGATTAAAGGTAGACTCTCTACGACACGTTACGGTTGGACGCTCAAAAAGAGCCGCCGATAAAAAAGCAAGTTGACCACAACTCAAGGGGGTAAGAGATGGAGCTTGGGGTCTGGGGGTCTCAAGGAGACACGGGACATGTAGGACGCGGCGTAATCTTGTCGATCAAACAATTAACAATGCCACTGCTCCTCGGTGGAGCCATAGCAAGTGGAAGGAAGCTATAGCTTGAAGGAAGGGAACAGCCGCGAGGAATCAAGAAAGACTAAAGAAGGAAAAGGGGGCAACTGGCCGATCGAATCCTTGGAGTCGGAGATACGAACTCACGAAAGGAAAGACACCGCAGAGTGAATCTCGAGCAATGGGTGCTTTTCAAAGACCACAGAAAGCCGGCTTCTTCATCGATGCCGACATCTCCTTTGCCGCAGTGTTAGTCGTTAATTATCCGTTAATTAGCTGACCTTAAATTGAGCGGAAATTAAAAAAGAAGAACGTGACCTCCAAGAAAAAGAATCAAAAATCCAATCTTGTATGTAAAAGCGCAGAAGATTAGAGGGTTCATTGTAGAAAATAATAAAGAAGGAATCACTTTCTGCTTCTATTGGGAAATTTACCCATCTGTATATTTTATGTGTCGATTACAAAAAAATATCAAACATGATGGTAGGTGATGATTCTTTTGACCAAAAATGTATTAAAATGATTATACCTACCCTAACGGACAAACTATTTTAACTACACGGAAAAAATTTTGGTGCACCGGTTGTACTGGTTAGTTAAAAAATTTTTGTACTTTAAAAGCAGACATAAGTTATCCCGGCTTGGTGCACACACCATGCCTGAAACAAAAAAAAGTTTGATTAAAATGGATCCAAAATCAGGTTTTTGGGGATCATTCTACATCATATCAGAAGTAAAAATCCGTTGAGATCAAAATCCTAGCTGCTCCTTTTTTCGAGATATCGGTATTTTTGTTTATTTAATTTTGCGAATATTCTAAAAACACTCAGTTTGGAACTTGTTTTATATTCTTTATACAATTAGGCAAACAAATCTTACAAAAAGTATCGTAAATATATTTTTTATATGTAATTACATGTAAAAACCTTTAAAATAAAAACTCAATGAAGAAAATTAACTAATATTTGTCAATATATTAGGTTTTTTTATATTGAGCTCAATTAACAGTCGATTTTGAATTTTTTTGATATTTTAGGTCATACCTATTTCCAAACCCTTTATATTTATGTTAAATTTATTTTTTATATTTTAATACTTTTTGCACAACAAATTAATTTATATATGATTTAGAAAGAACAAAACAAATTTTTTTTATTACAACTGGTAGAGAATGATATTCGTAAAATATAAGCAAAATAAGAAGTTGAATAACACAGCCCCACAAAAAAAAAGTGTCATGTACTTTTGACCGGAATACCCTAACCCTATGTATTTTGACGCGCTGAACACGAATCCGAAGTCCGTTTTGCTCCATCACGTCAGGATTTTTTTCTAACCTCAAAAAACATGTCGGATTTTGAGAAGTAGGCGATTTTTTTAAAAATTAATGTATTAACTTCAAACTTGGTATCTGGGGGTTTTTTGTGTCGCTGATTACGAATCTGAAGTTAGATTTTCAAAATCAAAAATGGCGGATCCAATATGGCGGACGAATTTTGAAAAAATTTTAAGATTTACTTCAAACTTGGTATCTAGGGGTTTTTTGGGTCGCTGATTACGAATCTGATGTCAGTTTTCAAAAATTGATAATGGCGTATCTAATGTGGCCGATAGAAGTCCATGTTGAATATGCCATTTTGAATTTTTGAAATCTGACATCAGATTCGTAATCAGTGACCCAAAAAACCCCCAGATACACTATTGCACATTAATTTTTGAAAAATTTTGTAAAATAATGTCCCCCTACCAAAAAAAAATTCAAGGGGTATTTCCCCCCCATAAATCAGCTTTTGGGGAAAAACAAAACATACGTGTCAAATTGTTTTCAAAAAACTACAAAACTGCCAAGTTTCAGAAAAATCGGCGTATGTCACTTCCCTAGTGTTACTTGTCAGCAACTTAGAAAACCTGTAGATACCAAATTTCATAATAATCTGACAATTTTTTAAAAATAATTCCTTAATATTGAATCAGACATATCGAATTTCGGAAAACTAACATCAGATTCGTAATCAGCGACCCCAAAAACCCCTAGATACCAAGTTTGAAGTAAATCTTAAAATTTTTTCAAAATTCGTCCGCCATATTGGATCTGCCATTTTTGATTTTGAAAATCTAACTTCAGATTCGTAATGAGCGACACAAAAAACCCCCAGATACCAAGTTTGAAGTTAATACATCAATTTTTAAAAAAATCGCATACTTCTCAAAATCCGACATGTTTTTTGAGGTTAGAAAAAAATGCTGACGTGATGGAGCAAAATGGACTTCGGATTCGTGTTCAGCGCCGCAAAATACATAGGGTTAGGGTATTCCGGTCAAAAGTACATGACACTTTTTTTTTTGTGGGGCTGTGTAATCAGTATAATATAACTCACTTAAAAGTAACGAAATAAAAATTCGACATTGTTCGCATAAGTCTCAATGGAAACTTCTCATTTTTAAATGCATTTTGTAGAGATTCTAACTTTTAAAAATCCACAATGGACCAATTCACTAATGTGTTCAAAAGAATATAACATATTTAAAAAAACAATTTTTTTTAAATTTTATTAAAAAAATATGTTTTATTCTTTTGAACAGATTATTGATTTGGTCCATCCTTGATTTTTAAAAGTTAGAATCTTTACGAAATGAATTCAAAAATGAGAAATATCCATTGAGACTTATGCCAACAATTGTCGAATTTTTATTTCGTTACTTTTAAGTGAATTGTATTATACTGATTATTATAGTTATTATAGTACTGATTATTATAGTTCATGCAAGATATCCATTTATATACATTTTTTTCAAAATTTTAAATCTATTGTTTAGTTTGAATATTATTCAACTTCTTATTTTGCTTATATTTTACGAATATCATTCTCTACCAGTTGTAATAAAAAAAATTTGTTTTGTTCTTTCTAAATCATATATAAATTAATTTGTTGTGCAAAAAGTATTAAAATATAAAAAATAAATTTAACATAAATATAAAGGGTTTGGAAATAGGTATGACCTAAAATATCAAAAAAATTCAAAATCGCACAGAAAAAAACTGTACTCATTTTGATATGCAGCAAAAATGATAACGCTCTTATTGATTTTGAGTTTTCAGTGAAAAAATATCAAAATGAACAACGTCAGTTTCATTTTGAGTAAATGTTTAACTATGAATTATAGATAAATAACAAATGATTATTTAATTTAAAATAGTACTAAAACAATTGTTTTTCATAAATAAACACTTTTAAACTGAAAAGACTTTAATTCTTAAAGTCAATTTATTATTATTTATAAAATAAAATAAATCAAGTTTTAGGTTAAGAAACATATGAAATGACAGGCAGTAATACCAACTGCGTTAACATGAAGTAGAGAAAGAAAGCGCTATTGTCTAAAAACCAAAGGTAATGGCGCCTTATTTAAAAAATTTAAAAGTAAAATATTGTTTACGAAACAAAATGATATTGTGTTAAATTTTTTTCACATTAATTAATAAATAAAAAAAATTTATCTTTAAAAATTTTAACAAATAAATTTTAATTCTTAAAATCACTGTTTTGTGATCAATAAACTAATAAAAAATTATAAATTGAATATATGTGATTGATGTAGTTTTTCTTTGGATCTATAATTTTTAGTAGAAGTTGTTCTTTTTTTTACTTGAAAAAAATCCATCGTCAATGGACGAAAAGCTTTGCTTTTTTTGTAATAAACGAAATGTTGATTTTCAAATTACAAAACAAGAACAACTTCTACTATAAATTAAATATAGTTAAGAAACTACCCAAGTAGAAATATCCGTAGCTCGCCGTAATTAACCCCTTGACAGTCCAGGGCCCATATGTGGCCAGAAAAAGTCGTGCCACCTTTGTGCAAGTGGCCATATATGGCCATCGCAAAAAAATAATACTAAATTTAATTTGATTCGCCTAAAATTTGTCACTCTGGGGTTTTTGGGGTCGCTGAATCCAAATTTGAAGTCAGATTTCAAAAAAACAAAATGGCGGACCCAAAATGGCGACCATGAAAACTTAAAATTTATCAGATTTACATGAAACTCGTTGCTCAGGGGTTTTCGGGGTCTCTGATTACGAATCTGAGGTCGGTTTTTCAAAATTCAAAATGGCGGATCCAATATGGCGGATAATTTAAAAATTAATGCGTTTTGACCACAAATTGTTACTCGGGGGTTTTCGTAGTCGCTGAATTCGAATTTGAGGTCAGTTTTTCAAAATTCAAAATGGCGGATCCAATATGGCGGACAAATTTTTAAAAAATCACACCGATTTGCCTGAAACCTTAAATATGATGAAGTCATATTTTTTTGGAAACTTTTTTTTCGGACCGTTTTAGGCCCACCAGCGATTTTTAACTGGACTGCGAAGGGGTTAAACACCGGCATGGTACTGATCCAATACTGGCTGTCGGTATTGACTTTCAGTACTGGCAGTGTACTGACTAATACACCGAATCAGTACTATGTCGGAGGTAAAAAAATATTAAAACCAGTACTGGCAGTACACTGTCATTCACACCGAATCAGTACTATGTAGGTGATAAAAAACATTAAATGAAAAAGTCTTTAAATTATTTCAATAGGTAGAAAACGATGATTTTTTATTTAAAAAAATGTATATTAATTTCTTTCGAATACTTTCCCTCAAAATTTTGGATGTAATTGTAATGTATTATTATATACCTATATAAAATATATTTATGTTTTTTTAGTTATTTTAGTACTCATTGAAATATGTGCATTAAGTTATTTATCATGCATACAATAACAATAAGTTGAGAATTTTTTTCTAATAGTTTTAAAAATAAAGCAAATGTAATTTTTTCACTGTAATTTTTAAATATTATTAATAATTAAATATTAAATTTAAAAAATTTTTCACCATTCATATTTTACAGTCGTCTTTTATTAACTTATTTTTAATTATGTAATTGATCAATCATTTTTGTCTGTTTTAATATTATTTACGGTAAAAATAATTTATTAAAAATATTTAACTGAAATTGATATCCAGTTTTATTTCATTAAATCTTTGTAAAAATTGAAAAAATTTTATGAGTTTAAAAAATTTAAGAATAAATTCATTTTATTTTCGTGATCAATAGATAATACAAACTTTGAAATCAAAACTTTTGTATTAGGTGAACTACTTCAAGTCAGCACTTCAAGCCAGCGCGGCTGTGCGGTATGCGTATCTGACTTGCGTTCTAAGGGTTTAGGGTTCGATCCCCCATGCGTGCGAGATTTTTCGTTCTTAGTTTTAAGTGTTATAAGTACAATATTTGTTCATGTGTAATATCAATTATTAAATAATTATTAAATTAAGTATAAGTGCAAAGTAAAAAAAATTAAATATTATGAATTTAAAAAAATAAAAAAATTTACAACACAAATTATTTTTTGTAAAATAATTTATTAAAAATAAAATAATTTAATTAATATAAATGATAATTATTATTTTAATTATTTATTGTTAATAATATTTTATATATTCTAAATAACATTAACTATTATTGGCTTCACATTACCTGTTCGTGGTAAAAATGGGAGTAATAAGCTAATAAGGATGAAATTTGCATTGGAAAGCGTGTTTTAGCATTTTGTAAAAAAGTGAGATTTTAAGTCCGGATGAGTACTTTGCCAGTATTATGCCAGTATTATTCTAGTACTACGTTAGTACTGGTGAGCGGGACAAAATCAGTACTGGACAGCGTTACCAGCCAGGGTTGGTCCACTACTGGCCCAGTACGGCAGTCAGTACTATTATACTGACTGGCAGTGTTGGGTCAGTACTATGCCAGTGGCACATTTCTACTTGGGTACATTAGTATCAATAAAATTATTTATATTTACTAACCAATAATCCTAGTAAGGTTTTGAATACAAAATGAATTATTGAAAAAAAAGAAAAACAAAAGTGTATGTTAAATAATTTTTCAAAATATTAATCGAAATCCGATAATTATTATTTTTATAATTTATTTATCATAAGTATGATTAAATTATAAATCGAAAATTGAGCGTCTGCAAAGCAGAACTTACAGTATTACACTTCAGATACAACGCATCGTAGTTTCTGCTTGCGTAAAATTCAAAATAAACACAAGAATGTATTTTATATGTATTCTTATGCACTAAACGTTCATAATTAAAATTCATAGTCAAACTGGCAAATATTTTTGTTTAAAACAAATTAACAATATGATACATTAATTTCAATATCACAATTTAACATAACCTGACATTTGATACTAACCAGTTTCATTTTGAGTAACGTGAAGTTTGCCGTTTACTCATTTTGATAATTTACTCAAAATGATAAGCAGCAAAAATGAGTACAGTTTTTTTCTGTGCGACTGTTAATTCAGCCCAATATAAAAAAACCTAATATATTGACAAATATTAGCCAATTTTCTTCATTGAGTTTTTATTTTAAAGGTTTTTACATGTAATTACATATAAAAAATATATTTACGATACTTTTTGTAAGATTTGTTTGCCTAATTGTATAAAGAATATAAAACAAGTTCCAAACTGAGTGTTTTTAGAATATTCGCAAAATTAAATAAACAAAAATACTTATATCTCGAAAAAAGGAGCAGCTAGGATTTTGAGCTCAACAGATTTTTACTTCTGATATGATGTAGAATGATCCCCAAAAACCCGATTTTGGATCCATTTTAGTCAAACTTTTTTTTTGGTTCAGGCACGGTGTGTGCAACCTATGTCCCCTACAGTTCGTCTGATGTCCCTTACAGTGATTCTAAAGCACCAAATCAGGATAACAGTTGCCCTCAACCCATATTACAATAGTTCTACCCACGGAGGAATAGTAAGAAGATCGATCTCTACGTTTGAAAATGTCAGAAAAACATGTACGATAAGTGCCAGGTTCAGTGCATTGTACTCAACTGGCCGAAGTAGTTGAGCATGCGCATTGGACCTCAATTTTGACAGATGAAAAGTGTGGTTATGCGATATACATATATATATATATGTCACAAAAAAATCTTAGTGTTCAGTGTTTATTTCAGAAATTTTATTTACCATTGCGATATTGTATCTCCAAAATCATGTGTAAGTATACAATAATGTATGCTATTGGAATATTTAAAGTGTCAATAAATTGAAGTAATTATTAAAAGAATAATGGAGCCATAGTAATTACAAACATATTATTTATTATGTATGTCATGAAAAAGATTTTTCTTACATCCTGGCACACAGCACGAAATTTTAAAATAAACAATAATAATTATTAAAATAATAACGTAACAATAACACATAACCCCTTCATCACAACACGCATGGAAGACTTGAGAAATATACGTCAGCCAGATCTCACTCGCACACTTTTTGCGAGAGAAAGAGACAGCACATGGCTAATGCGCATGCTCATCTACTTTGGTGGTTGAATAGAATGCAGTGAAACTGGCATTTATCGTGCATGTTTTTCTGACATTTTCAGAAGCGCTACTACAGCAAGATCGGTCTCCTTACTATTCCTCCGTGGTTCTACCGTAGATTGCGCATCTGATGTACCAAAAATTTTTCCGTGTACAATATTAAAATTTGATATGCTATTTTTGCATAAAATCGATTATCTTATTATGACTAGGGTAAAGTCTTCTAAGAGTACGTACTTAATTTTCTTTTTGGAATTACTTTTAAACTTAAAAGTATAAACTCACAAAAGAATGACAAATTATAGTAAAACATCCGTAATATGGATATTCTATGTAGAAAGTACAAATATTATTTTATTTTTTTGGTATATTAAATATTTTTAAAGAAAAGTTATTTGCGCACTCTACACGGAAAGAAAGTTTGTAGCAATATTTGATATTATGGTGTTACTTTTTAGTATATTTGGTTACAATTGCGGAACATTGTGTCATGATAACGATTTTCGATACTATTTTTAAGAATGATTGAGATTAAAATAAGAATATTTAATATAGTTGGAAAGAAAATTTGATATAATATTTACGAAATCTGAAATCTTTTTATTGAAACACAAAAATGTCAAATTTTAATAAGCTCTTTATCAATTTTTCTAACCAAATATTTCAAATTTCGTAATTAGAATTGTATAAAATGATATAATTATTTCAGATTTTGATATATTTGATATGAAAATTGAAAAAGAAATATCAAAGTTAACGAGATTCGACGAAATTTGCCGAAGTTGAACGTTCGGAATTTCCCGATCCTCACCGAGTGGTAACGAAGACTGACGAAGCTCTTTAGACAAGCCCCTTTTTACTATTATCTTGATACAGACCTGAATTTCTTTTATATAATTAATTTCGAAGATTTTACAATAAATCGGTAAAAAAAATTGTTCTTCAAAAAATAATGAAATATTTAATTATTTCCCAATAAATAATGATTTTTATTTATATTTTTAAACATGTTTTGATATAATTTCACCTTTCTCATAAGCGGTGAAAAATATGTCTGGTTAGTATATAAGAATGGTCACATCAGTTTTTCACATGAGCGTAAATTTGTATATGAAGCGTTATTTTGCGAATGTTATACGTATTATCGTTAGTATAGGTTAGGAATAAAAATAAGCCAATCGATGTAAAACAATGCGGTGTATGTGTGTGTGTGTGCATTTAAAAGTTCATATCCTCGTCTATCCTCGAGATGAGAAAGAGATAAAACTTTGGCGTAGAATCTATTGGTGTTTCTGTCGTCATCTGTCACGACTGAACCACTTCGAATTTTTAGTATAGTTTTAACAAATTTCGAAATAATCTTTCCAAATTTTCATATAAATTTAGTAAATAACGAAGTGCGCGTCGGTTTAACTTACTTCTGGTTTTTCGTATAAATTTATCAATTTACGAAATAATAATTTCAATTTCTGGAATATATTTACTAAAAAGACTATTGGTAAAAATATACCGTTTTTCGTTATCAAACCCAAATGTTCCGCGTTTGAAAAAGAGAATACTAAAATTTCCTATCAGATTTATCAAATATTGCTACTAAATTGCTTTCCGTGTAAGGCAGGTCATGTCTAAGAGTACGCATTTACTATAGATTATTAAAGAGAATCAACATTTATAAATAAATAAAGGCAAAAATAATTTTTTACATTAATATTTTTCATATAGTATCAATTTATGTATATTAAATATAGTTTTTTTTCATTTAAGGACATAAATCACAATTAATTGAATCCTTCCTTTGAGAAATGTGAGGTGTGAATTTTTGAAGAGTTATAACTTATTGATTTCCTCTAAGTTATTTTAGCGTGCCACTTGTCTTATAAAAGAAAAATTATAAATACGATGATTACAGTCGAAAAGGTTAAAAGTGAGGGACAACTTTCAAAATCTTATAATTTTTTCACAATTAATAAAATATTAATTTTTCTGCGAAAATGGATTAATTAACCGATTAATTAACTTTAAAAAGACATATTTTATAACTAGTAATTTTTATTAACTACAAAATTTTATCGTTCAAAGTATCAGAAGGTATGGTTAGGGACAAGTAGACATTGTTAAAAATAGCGTATTCAAATTGAAATAATTATTTATGTTTTTAATAAATTAAAGTGAAATTTTTTGGAAATGATTGCTTGTATCTAGCATTAATAATTCCAACAAAAACCAACTAAAAATTTATTAAAATAACCAAAATATATGCGAAGGACATTGAAGTGAAATGTTTCAGAGATATGTCGATATAGGGTGCTGAAAACTTTCATTTTTTAGCTATTAGAAAATATGCAAAAAAATATACAATTCACCATAAAAACAAAAAAAAATTATTGGAACATATTAGCCCATATCGGACAGCTGTTCGACTAGTCGAACACTACAATTCGAGACGCACTTACAAATGTAAGTGGCATAATTATTGTAATTGTTTATTAATTTTGGTTCTTTAAAAATTTGAAAGTAACCTACTTGTCGATGTTAAAAATGTAGTTGCATAATAATGTATGATATTCTAATATTTTATTTGCAATGTGAAAATTAGAGTTTGACTAGTCGAACAGTTTGTTCGGTCCTATATGGGTAAGTCTGTTGCTTCCAAAACATGAATAAATTGAAGTAAATGTGTCATTTTGATTCCTCGTAGGAAGCTTTATAGTGATAACAATTTTCAAACTTCCTGAAATCAATTATTTTAATAAATTTCTAACTAATATAGTTATATTTCAAAATGAGGAACAAATGTCCGGATGTATGTGTGGCTGAGTGTGCGCGTGGATGTGTGTCTGTGGATGTGTGTATGGCACCGTTTCTTGTGTATAAATTATCTGAAACAAATGTTGACGGATCGCCCTGAAATTTTGCATGCTAATTCTACTTTCTAATACCAAAAATCGGACACAAGGAGTTCCACAAATGTCCACACAATTTTTTTTGGACCATTTTGTCAAAAAGTCAAAAATACATTTTTTGATAAAAAAGCTTTTTATTATAAAAATTTCACTAGTTTTTATTAATCAATAATCTTATGAATGTCTTAAAAATTAACACTCTTTTATAATAAAATACACGTTTTTCCATCAAATTTAATTTTTCAATCAAAATCAGTGCCTAAAGGAAGAGAAAATAGCTACGTAAAGTACGTTAAGTTAAGTTTGGTTGACATTGGCACTATACTGGCGACTAGGATATTTTTAGGAATTTTGTCTTAAGTCGAGTAAACGATGAGAAACTAGTGACCGACTGAGTGAATGAATCACAAAAACAAATTACGAAGGCGTTTTCAACACTTAGACCAATCAACTGCTAGATTCAGGACTCACACGAGGAAAACCGTTCATGCATTGTTTTACGTAATATATAACTTTATTTTAATAATAATATTTCGAGCCTCGAAATATTATTAAATTCATAACACAGTTTAAAATATTTAACATAACTTTTTTTTATCTATCAATTTTTTAAAACAAGTTTCTAAGAAAATTTATTTTTTCTGCATTAAAAATTTTCATAGTTTAGCCCTAGAAGGAAGTAACTGAGGTGTCGAGACACCCCAAGCAACATTCAAAGTATGTTCCTGACTTAACCAATCATATTTTCGCAACGGGACCATAACGATAATTCAATTTGTACATCTGACAGTTGATCTACGGTAGTGCGCGCGAAATTTTTGCTCCAGGAAAAGCTCTGTATCGAATTGAAATACGTGTGGGGTACATTTACACCCCAGTTACCCCCTAACCTTACAAAATTGTCAAAACAAGTAAATTTAAATTTTATGTCAAATCTTATTTAATCAGTTCAAATCATCTAGTAGACTAAAAATTCATAGATTATACATGAAAATAAGTTGTATTTTATAAAAAATACATTATTAAACAAAATATATATTGTTAGAAAAAATAAACATTTTTTATTTATAACTTCATATGAAATTTCAATTGAGGATTATTACTGATAATAATATATTCACATATATTATATACATATTCAATTTGTAAAATTTTATATTTATAACACATTTTAATAAATATTAATTGATAAAATCTATTTTATAATTTAATTTTTGTGATTTTTTCAATTGCTCAATTTTCTTCAATTTTTTTTTGCACTTAAGTTGTTCAAATTATCATATTTTTCAAAATAATGCAAAAACCAATATTTTTTATAAAAGTGTATCTATTCACGTTTCAAAATCTGATCGATATTTTTATAATTATCAAATTTTCGAAAAACTAAAACATTTTTTTAAAAAAAGACAAATTTAGCAAATTTTTTGTTTTTTTGCGTTTTTGCAAGTTTTTTAAACTTTTTTTTATTTTATCAAAAAATCAGTAAAACTATTGTTTTCCTTACTAAAAAACCAATAAAACTCACTAGGTATATATAATTAGTTTTATGTCAAATAGGAACCTTTTTACACAAGTTTCAAGTTGGGGGTGTCTGGACACCCCAGTTACCCTTTAGAGGTTGAGAAAATTCATATACTCCTTCTAGGGTTAAAATTCTTTTTATAAATTGTAAAATAATTCTATTAAAGTGAGGTTACCCGGTACCTTAACCTTAGAAGTAAACACTTTTTAATTCCGCTTTTGTCCACACAACTCAATTCTTGATAGGTATAGAAGGAATTTTTATCAAATTCAATCCCTTTCTGATCTTAGGGTACGTGTCTAGTAGTTAAACCGTGTAAAATTACCCAGGTTTTCCCGGGTTTTAAATAATTTTCTAGGAAATGTTTTTAACCAAAAATATTTATTTCAAAGTGGTATAGTTTTTTTAAACTACTTAAGAAACATATAAATAAAATTATTTATTATAGAATCCCAGACAGCACAAAAACTTACAACAACCTTGCAGCATTATAAAAATGCCAGGTTCCCAAGCTTGCGCGGCAAGCTTCCAACAAGATTGCCTCAAGTAACAAAATGACCCACTTTAGCAAGGTTGCTGCAAGCTGTCAAAAAATGTTACCGCAATCTTCCTATGAAAGGTTGTTGCAACCTTGCAGTAAAAGCTTAATGTAAGCTTGCAATAAAAGGTTCATATGTGCTTAACAGAAGCTTACAATATGTTTGCTGCTTAAAATCACATAAGAAAAAAATTTAAATTTTTTATTTATTAATTTTTTTCTTTGCATTATATTTTTCTATGTTAACTTAATATTACAAGAAAAAATCTTGGGGTATGGGGATTTGAAACCTGATTTTACGCATGCAAATTTGATGCTAAACTTAAGACAAGATATTTTAAGTTAGAGAAAAATTAGAGACTTGTCTGAATATATATCAAGAAATTTTTTTTTTTTAGCTTTTATAACACCCAAAAGATTTCAAGAAAAAATTATGCAAGTTTCCTACTTTCGTACTGATGTTTTTGACTACTGGCATAATCTAGAATAATTTATGGAAACATTTGACAATTTTACAACATAATCTTTAAGGGAATGACATAGGGTTTGACATGGGAAAATTTTTCAAAAAAATGATAAAGGATTTCACATGGGGAATGACATAGGGTTTGACATGGGAATTGACATGGGAAAATTTTTCAAAAAAATGATAAAGAATTTCACTTGGGAAATGACATGGGAAAATTTTTCAAAAAAATGATAAAGGATTTCACATGGTATTTGACATGGTATTTGACATGGGAAACTAGGTTCCTCGTTTTGATTTTTTTCCTATGTCAAATCCTGTCTCAATTTCCCATGTGGATTTACATGGGAAACCATATGGTTTTCTATATATAGGAGTGGGGTTTTACATAGTTTTGGACATAGGATCCCATGTGGTTTCCCATGTGGGGATTTTCAATAGCGCATAAGGCCCCGATTTTGAAAATTTTGAAAACCCCTTCTTGCATTCAAAAGTACTTGTTTGTACGAACATTTTGTGCCCTATAAGATCTTATTCTGTTGCGCTCAATTTTGGATCTGGAAGTGGTCTGATTGACGTGGAATATATATATATAATATATAGATTGTGCGCGCCAAGAGTACACTTCGTGGGAGCGTGTCTTTTACATTGTACCCGTTTTTTGATATGTTACAGAAGTTTCCAACCAAAATATTAGTTTCCATAGCATTTCTGCATATAACTACTACAAGAATCTGCAGTTTTTAAAAAATCGAATTTTTTAAAAGGATGTGTTACTAACCCCTTAAGCAAGTTTAATGCCTGCTTCACCAATGCTTGAGCCATTTATGATTTTTTCATGTTTTAATATCTTTCAATCTTCAATTTAAAAAATCAACAACAAGATAATTATTACATAACAATGTTAATACACGGTCAATATTTTAAACGCAAAAAAAATGTTGTTCTCTTTTAGATTATGTATTAAATCTAATAAAATTTCTCTTCATGCTGTACTAAGGTAACACCGATTAGAAATTAATTTATCTATCAATTTGTTAATTAGTAACGTTCAGTATAAAATATATTAAAAGGGCGGAAGTATCACAGACAGCGGACGTTACATATTATGGTTCGAAGACCTGAAGAACGACCTTGCTATCTGACTGCATGCAGACAGCGTCTTTCATTTCGTGGAAACTTTTGCTGTCGCAAGCCAAGTCGCTTAAGCTGATGTAACTGACGTAATTGTCGATAGAACATATAATGAATCACTAATGTTCTACTACAGCAACCATTAGAATAATATGTTATGCAGTGAGAAAAACGTAATTTCTTGCTATATATCTAAAATAAATAATACATAAGTCATTCCATTATCTTTCGACCAATGAAGTTGCCGACTAATTGTTAAAAATTATGATACTTTGCAGGAATGATCTAAAAGTTATAAAGATCACAAAATGCAAATATTTTTACTAAAATTTTTATTATTTACTTTAAAATATAAATTTAAAGTGTGCGAGGTGCTGAAAAATGACAGTTTTCCAGCCAGCAGAAAATATTATAGAAAACCTATAATTCAGTACAAAAGTGTAAAAATTATTATTGCAATTTATTAAGAATGACTAAGTTTACTTTTATAAATTCGATTAATTATGAGAAAGGGGAATTATTAAATTAAAAAAAACTTACCAAATATCAAGTCTTGCTATTAACTATTAGATTTTCTTTGTACTTTCTCAATTTTTCTCTTTATTTATATAAAAAAATTTTGAAAAAGAAAATTGCCACTTTGCTAATTTTTGCGATTTTTGAAACTGAATAACTTGTTTACAGTAAAACGGAAAAATCGGGGATTTTGGGAGTATTTAAATATTCACTAAATAAACACACTTCAAAAGTCTTGCGTTGGTTTTTAAGCTATTTTGTAAGATAAAGCAGATCCAAATTTCTTTACTTTTGAGGCTATATTGACAATAATTTGTTCTTAACTTGAAGTTGGCTCGCAAGTGTCGAGTCTCTATCGATATCAAATTTGTATTGAAAATTGGCGGAAATTTGATTATCATGGTAAAAACCATAAAAAACACAATAAAATCATGGTTTTTTGCGATTATCTCGTAAAAAACGCAAAATTTCGAAAAAAGGTTTAGACAAAAGTTGTAGATCTTAAAAAAACAGACATTTTATGTTTTATGCATTGAATTTTCGATCCATATTTCCAAAAACGCACGTCTGTTGGATGTGGATATAGCCGAAAATATTTTGCGGAAATTGTGGGGTGGAGTCTGCAGTACCGGTGGACGCAAAATAGTAAACACGGCCTTCGGCCGCGTGAGGTACTGCTCGCTTTTCTCTTTAAAAAAATCTTGGCGAGAGGGGGTGGATTTGGCCGAAAGTATTTTGCGGAATTCTTTGAATCCTGAGTAATGGTGAATATGATACTATATACGAGTCAAATAATATGTCTAACCATAACTGTTGTATATGTTTTCATTATCATGGTGTTTTTGGTTTCTTAGATTTTCCTCGAAAAATAATGACTTTTGGTAAAAAATGCTTAAAATATAAAATATGTGTTTTTTTGAGATCTACAACTTTTGTCTAAAACTTTTTTCGAAATTTTGCGCTTTTATTCGAGATAATCGCAAAAAACCATGATTTTATGGTGTTTTTTATAGTTTTTACCATGATAATCAAATTTGCGCCAATTTTCACTAACATTTTCGTAGTCAGCACACCGAAATACGTTAGTATATCAAGTTTCATTAAGATCGGAGGTACCCCTACTTCGGAAGTACACCCTAAATTATTATTAATTAAATTCAGGCGGATAAAAATTCTTCGAGTGGATCCACGTGAAAAAGTTCCCGGGAATTGACCACCGGAAATTCTTGCGGATATTCTTGTAGAAATTCTTGCGGAAATTCCGTTTGGAAATTCCGATACATTTTTTTCATATAATTTAGCACAAGAACTCTGTTTTTCAACATAACTGAATTAAAATTATTGTTTATAATGAACAAACACATTTTATACATTGCACTTAAGAAAAATTTATTAAAGTCGTTTTGTTTTTACTATTTATGAAACTAATCAAACAAAACTTTTAGGTTCGGAACTTGTGAATTGACAGGCATGAATGCCAGCCATGTATAGATAATGGTGACAAATTTAAAATGCGTCAAATTAAATGCAATAGTTTTTAAATTTACATTATTTTATAATAATTGAAAGAGCAAAAGTGTATTTCAAAATATTATAAGTTTCCATATTTATATATGGACTATAATGAACAAACACATTTTATACATTGCACTTAAGAAAAATTTGTTAAAGTCGTTTTGTTTTTACTATTTATGAAACTAATCAAACAAATCTTCAAAAATTTTTGAGAATGAAGTTCTCTTTATGCGAATGAGTGATTCAATGGGTGTGAAACAATGATTACTGCGTGTTCCAGGAAGAGTTTTAGCAGTTTTAAACCTGCTATTTAAATGTCGTTGCATCTTTTTCACTTCTTGTGAATCGACTTTTATAAAACAAATTCCTTGAATGTTGCCTCTACAATATTCAACCATTGGTCCTACATTCAAAATTGGTTGATTTTCACTGACTCTCTGAAGACTAGCTTTTCGAACTAACCGCTTGACCGTCCCACCATTTCCATCACAAGGACTTTTTCCGTGACCGGTACCGAAAAAATTCCAAGTCACTTTAATGACAAAATCTTAAAAATGATTGACCATATTTATATAGCTTTTTTTTATTTTTATACTGACTAGGTGTGCCGTCCAAAATGTAATGAAAATGTTGCAAATTTGAAAAATTACTTTTTAAATCTTCAATTATTTTCGTCTCAAATGTGTACACAGCAGTAGTTGAGTGGTCCACACAGTCAGAAATAATACAGTAACACTTACTAAATAATTCTCTATGATCTTTATAATAAACTACAAATGGATGAAGTGTTGCCTGAACATTTACCCAGTGATAGGCTTAGATTTCATCTTGAATAATAAACGAGTAATTTTGAGCAACATCGAGAAGAATTATCAATTCATTTTCAGGGAGACTTTTTTTTAAAGATTTCAAATATAATCCTTGTTGCTTTGACACAAAAAAATGTTCCTTTAGGCTTTCTAGTCCTTGTGTTACAGATTCTACATAATCAACTCTGGATTGAATGACTGTAACCAAATTTGCCCTGTCGACCGTAACCCATTGCTTGTATGACACCATTTCTTCTTCACCTATACAGGACTTTACAATTTCAGTAATTTTTCCATATCCAGGACATTTTTCACTTTTATTAAGCATGCTGTCTTCATTCTCCGTATCACAAACACCTAAATCTAAGAGCTCTTCTAGACACATGTCAAGTTTAATTACCTTGGTCATTAATTTTACATTCTCATGCTACACACACACACACAAACAGAATGTGTGTTTCCAGGTCCTGCTAGAATACACCACTTTGGTCGTAACTCAGCAAATTTTGAAATACCGATTTTCAAATTTGGATTAACTTCTTTAAAACGTACGTAAAGTTCTTTTAAATTTAATAACATCAATCTTTTTTTGTTTTTTTTTTTTGTTTTTCACCTGATTCATTTCTTAAACTAACAAAATCTTTTATTCCAGGACACATTCGACTATTCTCATCGCTTTCGTACAATTCAATTACTTTATTTTTTATTTCTTCACTTATTCCATCTCGAATTTTTTACGTTAGATCTGGTAAGACTCCTTTCTTGTTTACAAATTTTTTGACTCTTTTTACCTCGTATTTAGTTGCATTAAATTCTTCGCATATTTTCTATAGTTCAGTTTCTTTATTTTAGCTAGACTTATTCCTAATGAAATCAATGATTCATCTGAATGCTTATCTTTACTAGGTTCGAATAGTGGATCTTTTTCATTTTCTATTTCATCCCCTATTTCTTTTTTCTTAAGTGAAATCTTATTCCTACATCCTGCACATGATTTTCTACCTATTAAATAATAAAACGTTAAACATTTAATCCTTATTTTTTAATATTCATTTTTGTACCTGGTATTAGTTTTAGAAATTTTACATCTTGTGTAAGATTTAATGTAATTTCACGCATCCATTTTGTTGCGAAATATTGTACATTTTTGTCAGAAATATTGTGAATAATTATGAAAGTATTTAAATTCATGTCGTTCATAAATTCTAGAAACTCGTTCATCAGATCTCAATTTTATTATGATTACGTCGTTTGCGCAAAAATTTTTTGTTATTAATTGAACTTTTAATTTACATTCATTATTTAACTGTATTTCTCTTTTATTTCCACAAGTTTCTTGTAAATATTTACCTCTGCAACACAGCATTTTAATTAATTGATTGAAATTTTCATTTATTATTTATTTCAAATTTTACTTAACATCATCCCCGCGATAATATTACATTTTTCTTGGTTACGAAGTATTGTCATTTAATATAAACTGATACCGGTCACTGTGTGTTGGGGGAAAGTGACGAGCTCAAAGGTTAACCTAAACGAAAAAAAATTAAATAAATAAATAAAAGAATGTCGAACGAGCAGTGGCCAGGGAGAGTTCCTGGTGTCGGGCACTCGAACCTAAACAGGGTTCAGAGCGCTGTCTCCAAGAGACTGCCGATGATTCGTGAGGCAACTGCTGTCGAGGTGAACTTTTAGGTTTGAAGAACAAAATAATTCCTACGATTGACAATTTGCCCTGAAAAGGATTAATTGTCAATGTTTTTTTTATTTTAATGGTAGTCCTGAAAAGAACAGATTGTTTGTTGGTGTGTTGAAGATGATGGTCTTTTTCACGGCCAGTAAAAGAGTAATTAGACGATGTTTCCAGAGAATAAAATGGTTTTTATTCAATTAAATTTCCCTGCGGAGAACGGTGGCAGTTGACGGCTTGGGAAGCGGTTGAGAGAAAATGGCGTCGAAAATTGACGCGGCGGCTTGGGTCTCACGGCAGTGAGACGCGTGGAGTGGCCGCGTGGCTGGTCTCACGCAAAACGTCACGAGTGACGTGTTGCTACGTTGAGAGTTGTCGAAGCAGAGAGAGCGAGTTGCTTTTGTTTTTGATCTCTAATAAATATTTAGGTTGATGCTTTAGCATCTTTACCCTTGATATCGAATATTGAAGGAAATTTGGATCCTTGAAGATGGTCTATTTAGAAATTATTGTAGACCCTCGTCAAGTATTTCTACTATGCGAGGGCGCCGGCGTCGAGGACGGCAGTCTTTAGGATTATATGTGAGTATGTTTTGAAGAATCTTGTTTTCATGATTTTCAACTTGATTAAACAGTTTTAGGGCCAAATCACGACCATATTTGCGTATGGTGGGAATTTTTAAATCTTTATGAAGTTGAGCATTGGTAACAAACCAAGGAGCGTTTGTTATTAATCTTAGTAGCTTGTTTTTAATGACTTGAATTTTATCAATGTGAGTATCAGCCGCAGAACCCCAGGTGCCGATGCAATAGGTTATTGCTGGTCGAATTATGGATAGAAGTAGAAGTCTCTTCGATTCTTGGTTGAGTTTAGGATTTTTAATGAGTGGTCCTAACGAGTTTATGGCTATAAAGCCTATTTTCTTGATCTTATCAGTGTGTTTGCGCCAAGTAATAATATTTGTCAGAATTGGACCAAAAGATGCTTTTGTCAATTACTTTGATCATTCCGGGTGGTTTTGAATTTCTTGTGGTGTGAAAAACAGCCTGAGTTTTGTCTTTATTAATGGCTATTTTCCATTTATCCATCCAGCTAATCACTTCATTAAGAGAATCTTACAGTCTTCTTATAGTTAGCTTTGGGCAGCGACATTGTCCAATCATGGCAGTGTCATCTGCAAATAGTGCTTTTTGTGAGTAGCCGTTTTTTGGTATGTCATAAGTATACAAGTTGTATAATATTGGTCCAAGGACTGACCCTTGAGGAACTCCCGATTGTAAGGGTTTATTTGAAGACAAGATATCTTCAATTTTCACGTTGAAATTTCTGTCTTTAAGAAAAGAGCGGATGATTTTTATTACATTTACAGAAATTCCTGCTGTGACGAGCTTATGGAGAAGTCCATCGTGACAGACCTTGTCAAAAGCCTTGGCAACATCCAAGTATGCGATAGCAGTGGAATCTTTATGCGAGAAGCCGTCATGTATAGTTTCAGCTAGTCGGAGGGTTTGTTGAATTGTTGAATGTTTTTCACGGAAACCGAATTGTTCCGAGGGAATCAAGTTTAAATTATTAACTTGCTGCATCAATCCTGAAAGTATTATACGTTCAAAGAAAACTGGTAGAAGACTGATTGGACGATGATTTTCAGGTCGACGGTGATCTTTGTCTGGTATCGGGATGCATATGATGTGAGCTGATTTCCACACAGAGGTAAAATAGTTTAGTCGCAGGCTGACATTATAAATGTTGAGCAGTTTCACTTTGCCTTTACGAAGTAAATGTTTTACTCGTAAATTGGTGATAGCATCATGACCTGGAGCCTTTTTATTTTTTAATTTCCTGATGATTGATTCCAGTTCCTGCATGGTGGATGTCTCAATTGGATCAGGAGGGGGGTCATCAATTTGTTTAGTGGACTTAATGATTTCAACATCTAGTCTGTCGGTTTCTTCATTTTGGGTCAATCTTTCATTTAATGTACACTGATTTTCAATACTTAAAGCAAGGATATTTGCCTTGTCAGTATTGGTGTAACCAATGCCTTGAGCTCCTTGCAGGGGGGGAATTAAATCTCGTTTGGTTTTGAGAGACTTGATCATTTTCCAGAGACCTGCACGATCCTCATTAAGTGATTCAGCTTTTGTATTCCATCTGCTAGAATGGAATTCCTGCAGTTTATAACGTAGATTATTATTTAATCTAGTGGCTGCTGCACAGTCTTCAGGGTGGCAAGTTCGTTGTGCTTTTTTACGAGATGTTGTAAGCGGATTTATGTTTGACATATTATTTTTTAGATGATAGGTATAGCGTGATCACTGCGTGATTTCATTCGTGACTAAAGATTTTATTTGAAGATTCCCTGTGAGTGTTGTTTTAATTGGATTATGATCAGAGCTTAGGTCTTGAACAACTTGTATGTCTATTCTACTTAGAATATTTTTAGAGATTCCTATGTCGAGTATTTCTGGTTTTCCATTTGTGCTGTAGTGCGTTGGTGAACTTGGGATGTGGAGATGAATGTCGTAATCAAAAAGTACTTTAACAGTGCTGTTCCAGAAAGGTTGGTTGAATGGCAGTTCCAATGACTGTGTTTAGCGTTCAGGTCTCCCATAAGCAGAGTTTCGCCATTATAATTAAAAAGAGCATTTAAGTCTGCTTCAATAATTTTCTTTTTTGGTGGACAATAGGCAGAGATGAGACGAAGTGGTCCAAAGGTCCTATGAACTTCTACAATTGTATTTTCAATTTGGAGATCCTGAGATTGAAGTTGGTTGTGAGAAATGTGTCTTTTAATTAGAATTGCAATTCTGCCATGCGGTATCACTTTACGGTCGGTCCTGTAGGTGATGTAATTAGGAACATTTAAATTTGATCCATTTTTAGCCAGGTTTCTCCAAGCAGCATTACATCTATTTTTTCTACATTTAGAAAATTCGTGAGTTCATGTTTTTTATTGGAAACACCTTGAGCATTCCAATAACAAATTTTGAGATCATCTTGGGGTTTTAGTTGCATTTTGAAACGTTTAGTTGGTTTCCTTCGAATATTTTACTTCAACATTTTTGTTTGCACATTCATAAGTATGATGATCTCGTACACAGAAAACGCAGCGAGGTTGCGCTGAGCATCGACTTTGTGCGTGACCAAATCTTTGACACCTATAACATTGGCCAATGGTGGCTTTTTGATGTTGGCTTTCAACTGTTACAACAACATTTACTAGTCTGCTTAGTTAAAAAATGTGTTTTTCCGTTTTCGGAAGAGTAATTAGTACTAGTGGGATAGGTGCCTTGTCTTTTCTACGTTTCATTTTTATGTTTCAGGGTGGTAGCCAAGATCGTGAAGTTCTTGTTTAATCTCGTTGTCCTCTATTGGTTCTGGGATGCCTCTTAGAACAACGTGAAGTAATTTCTCAGATGAGAGTTGCCAGGTGTGATATTCCAGTTTCTCCTTATTGAAGAGCTTCGTTGTTTTCCTGAAGTCATCAGATGAGTCGAGGATAATACGGATACCTTCTGAGGTGGTCGTTGCTTTTATGTAGTTGATATTGCAATTTTTTAGTAATTTCGTAACTTGCATCAATTAGTCTTTGTTGTGTAAAACGATAGGTGGAATTCTCTCTTTAATATTTTCTGGATTAGCAATTGTTTTAGTTGATGAGTCATCGCTTACAATCTGACTCACCTCACCGTTGTTGACAGATGTCAGAGCTGATGAGGGTCTCACGTTTGTTCCTTTATTCAACTGTGCATTCAAAGTTACTTCTTTTTTTAACTTTGGAGATCTGGTGATTTTCTTCCTTTTTCTTGGAGTGTAGGAAAGCGAGGAAATGACGGACTCACAGGAGGAGACATCTGTGCTATCGGAACTGAGCTCTTTGGCATTTAACTTTGCCGATAAGACCGCGACAGTTTCGACAAGTTCGTGATTTTTTTGAGCGAGAATATTGATGTGCTGGTTAAGCTTCTGGATTTCCAGAAGAAGTTCATCTCTAGATGAGTTTGCAGCTACTGGATGATGGTTATCCGTAGAGACTTCCATATTCAGGTCTGCCATAGTGAATTGTTTGCACTAGTTCCCGAGGGAACTAGTATTTTCGTAATGGGTTAGTCCTTAAAAGGACTGATGATCAGAGTAATTCTCTACGTTAATAATTTGACTGACTCGTAGCACGGTCGAGACAAGAATCGAATTTGAATCAGAGAGCGAGTCATAGAAACTCGCTGTATTTATGTAGCGTGAAGAGAAGCGTCGCGCGAGGTACCCTCTCTCCAAATTGTGAGAGCCAATGGAGGCCTGTTTTTTCCCCCACCATGCGGAGCATGTGGAGTGCGGAGAAGGGGAAGAAGCGAGAATCAGTCGAGCGCGGGAGCTCATAGTGACAGGACGTCGCTTTAATTGAATAGATAGAGAGAGAGAGATATTAATTGCGCCTTTATGCCTTGCCGTCAACTTTGTACCGAACTCCGGTACAAATATCTAACTTTAAAACTAAATTAAAATAAATTTTAATCATAATATTTCTTAAAGTTATATTTGATTTTTTCTACCTAGTATATTGTAAAAATATATTGGTCAAAATTATAATATACCTTAATTAATATTATAATTTCTAGGCTAAAGCCAATATATTTCAATTAAAAGATGTTTTTTTCATTTTTGGCCCAAATGGCATCGCGTTTCGACACAGAATTCTGTGTCCTCATCAGATACATTTCTGCAAAGATAAATCTTTTTAGAATTTTTTCATTGGCCATTTAGGCCAAAAATAAAAAAAACCTCTTTTAATTTAATTAGTATTATGTACAATAATAAAATTATTACTCCTTCATCCAAAAGTGTGTGACAAAATGATATTTTAATGAAATTTCAAGGGTTTTCTGATGTTTGATAAATTTAACAATAAAATGGTAAATTTTGTCAAACATCAGATAACCTGGAATATAACCAACTATGTATAACAAAACAAATATGAATTTATTACAAGACTCAACACTTGCGAGCCAACTTCAAGTTAAGAACAAATTATTGTCAATATTGCCTCAAAAGTAATGAAATTTGGATCTGCTTTATCTTACAAAATAGTTCAAAAACCAACGCAAGACTTTTGGAGTGTTTTTATTTAGTGTATATTTAAATACTCTGAAAATCACAGATTTTTCCGTTTTACTGTAAACAAGTTATTCAGTTTCAAAAATTAGCACAGTGGCAATTTTCTTTTTAAAATTTTTTTTATATAAATAAAGAGAAAAATGAGAAAGTACAAAGAAAATCTAAAAGTTAATAGCAGTGACTTAATATTTGGTAAGTTTTTTTTAATTTAATAATTTCCCTTTCTCATAATTAATCGATAAAAATAGCAAAATTAGGTTATTTTTAAGATGAACTTGTAAATCATATTTTTCCTATTATTTCATATCTTTAAATACTTAAATCAATTTATAAAAGTAAATTTAGTCATTCTTAATAAATTGCAATAATAATTTTCATACTTTTATGAAAAATTATAGGTTTTCTCGAATATTTTCTGCTGGCTTAAAAACTGTCAATTTTCAGCACCTTGTACACTTTAAATTCATATTTTAAAGTAAATATTAAAAATTTTAGTAAAAATCTTTTCACTTCGCGATTTTTATAACTTCTAGATCATTCCTGTAAAGTATCATAATTTTTAAAAATTAGTCAGCAACGACATTGGTCGAAATAAAATGAAATGACTCACATAAATTTTGTTTTTCTCTATCTATTTTATGACTTAAAGTTCACCCTTTCTCCCTTAATTAAATTTTAAGATTACGTTAGTTTGAACCTTAGGCTTATTGTTAGTCAGGGTAGAGTTTAAAGTTTAAGGTTATGCTTGTCTCTCGACCTTTAAGGGGAAGTCCGTTCTAGCCGAAGGTTTTTTCAAATGCGTTTTTTTCTTTAGCAATAAATTTCGCACATTAGTTCGTTTCCACGGTTCTCGTGCCCGGAAAGGCATCGAGAGCAGTAGAATAAAGAATCTAAACTACTGTGGAAAAAACGGAACGCCCCTTTAGTAAAGTATGACTCTGTTTACCCACAGCTAATGGCTACTAGAGCGACCACAGTCCAGGAATTTGGAGTCAAATTACCCTTGCATCTCAAGCCAGGTATTCTAACGCATATACAAAATTAATTGCCTAAGATATTCTAGGGAAATTTTTCTTATTAAAGTTTCATTTACAATTGTAAATAATTATAATAAGTACAAAATTTCATACATATTAGATTAAATTTAAACTCTATACCTATTTGTTAAAAATTGGAAAATCTACCCTTTTATAAAGATAATTAAGCTTAAGAAGAAAAATTAAAATAATAGATTGTCTTCTAAAACATAACTAATAATTTACTGTATTTTTACTCTAACAACTGAACTCTAAAGCTGAAAGCACCCAAAAAATAATATATATTTAAATAAAGTTGTAGCGGATATATATTTTTTTTAAATATATTTAATATATTTGAAACTAGACGATTTTATAAGTTCATTACCCATAATTTTAACTGTTTTGTCGGACTTGAAAATAATTTGAGATTTTGTTCATAATTTTTTAATAATATTATTTATCATCTATTAAAATTTGACGAAGGTGTTTTGTTTCATTTAGGAATTATAAAATATATATGGGGTAATATTCCTGTAGCGTACTAAGTGAAAAAAAGTTGATCGGATCGGGCTGTAACTTGCACATAGTTTAGCCTTAGGGGTGAGTACTTTAACCACAAAGTATTGTTAGGTTTTTTCAAAAACTGTAGGAGAGGGAGGGATTGCATTTTTTTGTTTAATATATTGTCATTGAACGAAACGTAAACATTTCTGGTTATCACATTGAATGGTTTTTAATTACCTTCTTTGCAGTAAAAAATCATAAAAAACATTTTTGAAGGATGAAACACCTCCCTTTTCACACAACATGCTTTCTACAACGCTAGTGTGATGAGCTTCTGTTCAATAACGAGAGCGACAGCTTCCGAACGTCGCGCGCAGCACTAGTAAACGTTTCACATTAAGTAAGCACTCGCAGTTGTAACTTTCAAAAAATCGATTTTTTGCATTTTCTTAAAGTATATGTTGTCACAAATATGTCTATAAAATTTTAAGATGATCCGTTGAAAATTGAATGAGATATAGAGGCTGAAAGGGAGGCGCGTCAGGTCGGTCGAGAACAGGCTAACGGCCATGTGGGTCTTTATACCTTTATATTTGAATTGGGATTTTGGAAGCAGCTTCATTTGCTTCATTTCAATTATTATATGGTCCAGGAATTGATGATTCTATCTGATTTCAAAAAAAATTCCATCTTCATGTAAAAGTAAGTTAAAATTTTACACACGTTTTTCGTAAAACTACATTTTTGAAGTCGGTGAGCACTCTTACTTGAAAACTACTGAACCGATTGTCTTGCAATTTAACATACTTTTTCAATACATAATAATCTAGTCCTTGATCGAAGGATTTTTTTATGCACAACTTTTTTTTACACCTGAAAAACGACCGATTTTTTTAACGAAAATCGAACATTAAACTTTGACAGGTCGCCATTTTGTCAAATATTTTTTTTAAAATCCTTCCGTCAAGGACTAGATAATTTTTTCAATAAATGTAAATCTGTTTGAATTTTTGATTTCAGATGAGCCAGATTTCCATAGTGTTGGTCACCGCAAATCATTTTTTTTAAAAGGACATCACTTCGACAGGATATAACTTTAAGGGGTTACATCGACATAGAATTTGAAAAAATCAATTTTTTTATTGCATTTTCGTAAAGTATATTTATTTAAGAGTACCTACATTATATGGACCCGGAATAGACGATTCGATGTAAGTTGAAAAAAAAGTTTTTATTATGAGTAAAGTGGTTTTGAAACTTTAAATGCGTTTTTCTCAAAACTATGTTTTTAAAGTCGGTGAGCAAGATTTCTCGAAGACGGCTGAACCGATCGGTCTCAGATTTTAACACAAGCTTCTTAATAATATTGTTTAGTAATTAATCGAAGGTTTTTTTTACAATAAATATTTTTCATTTTATAAACAATTGAAGTCGTGAATTTTTGTCAAAAGTCGATACTTCCGCTTTCTGAAGGCGCCATTTTGTCAAAAATTATTTGTTTGTCTATTCCTTCGATTAATCACAAAATAATGTATTATATTAACAAAAAAATCTTGGATTTTTAATTTTAGATGATCCAGTTTAGAAATAACGTGCTCACCGCTAGCTGTCTCGATTCGAAGGAGCTCCAGAAAATATTTTATACAAGGTGTAAAAAAAATAATTTTTATAAATAAACTATGCAAAAATAAAATTAAAAGTACTCTTTATATGTGCATTAATTTGTGAATTGAAATACTCCATAGTTTTCCCAGAAAAAATTCCTAAAATATTGACTTTTTTCGGATGTCCAACTGGATGTAACCCCTTAAAAATATTTAATATTTTTAACTTTTTTTTCAAATTCATGTTGAATATATATACTTTTACACGGAAAAAAAATCCTTTGCAATAAATGTTAAAAATCATACAAAAATTTAGTATATTCTTTAGCAAGTCATGGAAACTAAGGCTATTTATTAAAAATTAATATATTTGTAGCAAAAGCTTTTGTAGAAACAATTTTAATAGAAATTAAAATCACTATTCTAAAATTCATAAGAAATTTTTCTTATTTTTCTTAAAACAATATGAAAAAGGGAAGTGGAATTAAAAAGCGCGCATTTTGTTCGCTAAAACTATACGAAAAATTGAAAACTACCGTAAAATAAAAGAAAAAAATTTTTCATTATTTGCTACCTGTCGAAGGATTAGGTCATCGCTGTTAATTGTTCTCTATTCTAATTGAGGATGCAGGTATGGTTTGTATACACAACTACACACACACGCAGGTTCGCTTTGACTTTCTTAACATATATCCCTACCTAACTTATCACACTAGCACACACTTATATTATATACATGTTTCACGGAGGTAGAAAATTTCCTTATATACTAAGAAGATAGAATTTAATGCACTTGCGAAAAACGCTTTATTTATTAGTTTAAATTATATGCGCTATTATTTTTTAATATTCATAAGAAAACAATAACTAACTTAAACTAACGTTTAAGAGGTCATTTTTTAAAGTAACAATGTTCATGAATTTTTTATGATTTCTTATAAAATTCTTGATAATCTACAAAACCAGTACTCCTAATTTAATTAGTTAGTGAATTGAGTAAATATTTAAAACTTTATTAGCAAATTTTGAGAAATGTTTTTACTTTTAAAAACTTATTACTACTCGTTATGTGAACTTTTAAGTTGCTCGGTTATAAGATCCACATTCAATTCAGTTTAATCTTAATAATGATTAAATAAATACAATATATATTTTACATAAATTCGAAAAACAAATCATTTTAATAAATATAACTGAAATAGAATAAATGGAAATAATAGCCAAATACAGGAGTAATCATCGTGACTTTTCGTTAGCAATCGGTCAAATTCGTTCAGACTCGCTCGGTTGCCTTCGGTCCCACTTCCCCAACCTTCTTTTCTGAAATTTTCGTATCGGCTATACCAAAATATGAAAATATTGAAGCAATTAACGTAATCATTTTATAATGATATTTCTAAAATTCTTAATAAAAATTGTCATTTGAGTTTCTTATAGTAAAATTTTAATTTTTCAAATGACTTTACTAATTTTTATTTTCTAACTATATTATATAATATTGTTTTTATTGCGGGCTTTCTTAAAAGTGATACTAATAATTAATGAAATCCGTTAGTTTCCATTACATGCTACCAACTATAGTAAAAATTAATTTCAAAATATTAAATATTGTTACAATTTTTCTTTCCGTGTAAATAATAAATTTCGAATAACCCTATTTTTCTTGTGCGGTATTAATGCTTGAAAAATAAGGATAATTTTTATCTTTAAGAGTATGTGGGAACCGAACCTCCCACGTGACCTAGTATGGGAAAATGTGTTTTGGTAGTATACATTTCACTTTAAAATGAGAAAAGATTTTTGTCTAAAATTTTGAGGGATGATAGATTAGGGTACAAAGAATCTCGCTGTTCTCCGAAAAATACATAATTTTGAGTTAAATTATTAAAAAATTAAGTTTAAAAAGTGTCATTTTTAAACGAAAATGAAAACAAAGATGGCGGCGCATACACAGACGTTGCTTGAGTGTGTCAGTGCTCCAGTAAACAGGGCCAATTCAAGCAAGTGGCCGCTGAATGAACTATGATAAAACACATTATTTTACTATTTATTGCTTTATTTTTATTATTTTGTGTTAAATTATGGTAAATAAGTAGAACAGCGAGATTCCTTGTACCGAACAAAATCATTTCTCCAAAATTTTAACCTGAAATCATTTTTTATTTCAGAGAAAGTTTCAAACCACAAAAAAACGTCCTTTGTCCACATACCCTTAAACCAATTTATTTGGTGGTGCAGAAAAGAAGTGAATTTTTTTAAATTTTTTATTGTTGTATCTTTTAAATAAACAATTGTTTTTAATTAAAAAGTGATTATTTTGGACCTTTATATGAATAAATATTTTTAAAAAATGTTTCATTTAATTTGGTAAGGTTACTCCGAAAAGTGATAAAAAAAACTCATGAAATGGCACATATATTTGTTTTATTTATCTAACAATCCTTATCCTCCAAATATGTACAATTCAGTTTCTCTTTACTAAAATTCACAACTTTTTAACTGATGGGAGGTTTCTATAGTTCAGTAACTTTAGTCAAATACTTATTTTTAATTCTTCTTCATCAGCACATTTAAAATATTGTTTTCTAACATCAAGTAAAGCTTTACAATTTATAAAAAGATGATATTTATCGTAAATTGGTATTCGTTGTTCGCAGTTTCATTTGGGACGCATGAATATTCCCCAAATTAGACTTGCCGGAATTTTTATGGTGTCGAATTAAAAATTATCGAATTTACATTTAGTAGAATTTTAAAAAAGTAGATTTTATAATGAGCACAATTTTAATATCAAAAAATTTCTATTTGAAACAATTCTAATTTTGTAAAATTTTTATTTAACTGAACTTTGATAAAGCAGATTTTCTAATGCATTGAATTTTAAAATAACACAATTTCCATTTAATAAAATTTATATCTAGAAAAATTTTCATAGAAAAGAATTTTTATTTATCAGAATTTTTCTTTTATCAAATTTTTATTAATCCGAATATTCACTTAAAATTATTTTTATTAACAGAATTTTCAATTAAAAGAATTTCTATATAAAAAAAATTCTTATGTAACAAAAGATTTATTCAAAAAATTGATATACAATCTAATTTTTATTTAGTAGAATTGTCATTTAACAGAAATTCTAATTAATTAAATTGTTAAGTCAGAAATTTTATATTTCCCCGATACTTCATTTGACAGAACTTTCACTTAATCGAATTTTCATTCGATAGAATTCTTAAAATGTCGAATTTTCATTTGATCGAACTTTCACATATACGATCATCCACTTGGCAGAAACATTTCAGCGGGAGTTTTAAAATCAACCAATCACAATTTTCTTGATAATTTTTGATTGGTTGATTTTAAAACTCCAGCTGAAATGTTTCTGACAAGTGGATGATCTGATATATGAAAGTTCGATCAAATGGAAATTCGACGTTTTAAGAATTCTATCTAATGAAAATTCGGATAAGTGGAACTTCGGTCAAATAAAGTATCGGTAAAATAAAAATTCTTTGTCTTAAAAATTTAGCTAAGTAGAATTTCTATTAAATGACAATTCTATTAAATAAAAATTAAATAAAAAATATATTATTTAATAAAAGTTTTGTTAAATAGGAATTTTGTTATATAGAAATTCTTCGAATTGGAAATTCTGTTAATAAAAATAATTTTAAATGAATATTCAAATAAATAGAAATTCGACAAAAGAACAATTCTGATAAATAAAAAATCTTTTTTACGAAAATTTTTCTAGATATAAATTTTGTTAAATTGAAATGGTGTTATTTAAAAATTCGATATATTAGAAAATATGCTTTATTGGAGTTCAGTTAAATAAAAATTCTATAAAATTAAAATTTTTTTAAATAGAAATTTTTCGATATTATATTGGGCTCATTGTAAAATCTACTTTTTTTAAATTCTACTAAATGTAAATTCGATAATTTTTAATTCGACACCACAAAAATTCCGGCAAGTCTAATTTGGGAAATATTCATGCGTCCCTTTCATTTGCATTCTTTAGAAAATTTAAAACAATTATTTTTAGTTAAAATGCGAATTTGAAATAGTTATTTATGATACAAGTGCGTAAAGTGAGTGATTATACGAGTGTGACGTTTGCAGCACGAGGCGTGTAAAATTTAACTTTAGAGGTTAGTGTTGCAAAAAATATTTAACATTCTCACCTGAGCAAAGACCATGGATATCGGAAGTGGCAATCTCGTTTTCAAATATAGTTGGAGACTCATATGAAGATAATTGGAAATAGAATTTCAGAAAGTAGGAACTCTTGAGTGGGATTACGAATAGCGCTAGTCGCTATGTAGTGCTTTTCGTTATTTAGAATTAAAAACTTACATATTTTTAGTGCAATTTGTTCCAAATGAAGTCCAAAATAAAATAACGTTGACAGGTTCTTCAAAACGTCACAGAAAAAAACTGAACTCAGAATGAGCCGTGTAGGCGGTTCATTTTGATGTGCAACAAAAATGAACCAGGTTGGTGGCGCCAATGTCTATGTCGTTTAGCATTAGCTCATTTTGATTTGCAACAAAAATGAGACTAGGTTTTTTCTGTGTTAAATTGTAAGATAGTAATTTAAAAGAAAACATAACCCCTCTAGATAAGGCCTTTGACAAAGAATTCATGTCAATTTCCTAAAATATTTTATCTAAGTAACAAACAAATACAACATGAAGATAGAATCAATTCTCTAACTTCATGTTTGCCAACTGTTAGTTTCAAATAAAATAATTTACTAATGACGAAATAAATTATACTTTAATATTGTAAATAACCTATTAATGTAGTAAATAACAACTTTGAAAATAAATTCTCTTTTTTAATGTTAAAATAATTTATTAAGGAAATTAATTTTTTTTAATTTAATAATTTAATAAATAAAAATTAAGAATTGATTATTATACTTTATATGATAAATAATACGGTAGAAACAGTTTTTAAAAATACGAATTAAGTCGACTTAAGCCTTTTTTCCAGCGAACGGTTCATATTTATTTCAATGTTAATGCTTTCTCCATGAGGAAGCAAAATTTTAATGTAATGAACATATGAATTTACAACTTTTTTATTTTATTTCTATTAATCTAAAATGCGCAAAACAATAAAACACTTAAGATGTCATGTTTTTCACATTTCTCCTGAAACGGCATGTTTTTCAACACTTACCTGAATTGATTTCTTTTCGCTCTCAACCGACGATAAATATCCGTCAATTAATTTTACAGTATTGATAATGTAAATAACACTTTTTCTTGCTGTAAGTAAATCTAAGTAATTTATATAAATCACTATAGATACGTTAATTGACGAAAACTTATCTTTTATCTAATTAAAATTTTATATTACCAATAGAACACATTAATTCAATTTTTCATTACGAATACAATAGTAAAAAAGATATATTCCTAATATTTAATACTATATAATATTATATCATATATTTATATTTATATCATGATTGTTCACTATTTTTCTTGTAATAAACAAAAATTCAATGGTCTTTTTCGTATTAGAGTGGTGTGTATTTTTAAAAATAAAAACACTTTTATTGATAAATTCTTTCTATCTTACTTAAATGGACTTAAGGTCACAAAAATTCTCAAACGTTTATATCAATTGAATCATAAAAGGAAAGGCCTCAACTTGAAAAAGTGTAAGTGTCATTTTCGCTTAACAATTGATAGTGAAAATGAAGATTGGACTCTTAAGGATTTTAGAATTGAGTCCTTTTCGAAATTTACAATTCGATTAAGGTCCTTGATAATAATCTCGATTACTATTTGATGTTTAGTGGGCAATGCCTATAAAAAGATTGACAATCACTATTTTTTCTGTCAGGTGGATATTTTTTGCTTCCTCGTGGAGGAAGCTTTGTAGTCCTTTCGTTTATAAAACATTTCAAAGTGGCGGAAACAAATTTTTTTCTTTATAGAAACATGTTATATGAGATCCTGATCAATTGTCCGGATGTATGTATGTGTGTGTATGTGTGTGTGTGGATCCCTTTTTTGTTTAGAAGATAACTTTAACAGGTTTTAATGGATTTAGATAAAATTTGGTAGGCTCATTTATCATATTAATATCTCAAATCTGACCAAAGGATTTTGAAAAATACCCCCCAAAAAAAATGTTATCGTCTTTTTTCCAAAAATTTTTTTTTAATCGAAAAAATTTTTAAATAGAAAAATTTAAGGTTATATATAATAAAATCGTATTCTTTACGTCAAGACGAATCGATCGATATATATATAAAGTATACATTTGAGGTAAATTTAAAGAATTAATGAAAGTTAAAAAATCAAAAATTCACATTTTGTATATAAAATTATGTGATTTTTATAATTGAAGTTTATATATGAAATAATTGTATTCCTTACGTCAAGACGAATCGATCGATATATATAAAGTATACATTTGAGGTAAATTTAAAGAATTAATGAAAGTTAAAAAATCAAAAATTCACATTTTGGCTATAAAATTTTGTGATTTTCAAAATTAAAGTTTATATATGAAATAATTGTATTCCTTACGTCAAGACGAATCGATCGATATATATAAAGTATACATTTGAGGTAAATTTAAAGAATTAATGGAAGTTAGAAAATCAAAAATTCACATTTTAACAATAAAATTTTGCTTTCTCCACGAGGAAGCAAATTTTTTTGCTGATCGTAAAGAGGAAGCAAAATGTTCATGTAATGAACATCTGAATGTACAACTTGTTTAATTTCTTTTAATTTATACTTATACAGTATAACCCTCGTTAACACAAACTTGAAGGGACCGGAAAATTGGCCTGTTTGTGTTAAAACAATTCGTGTTATCGAGGTTGTCATTATAACTGGTCTACCAAGATTCAATTAAACATTTATTACAATGATTTATATAAAGAATCACATATATTTATTTAAACGGCTTTGAAATAGTCTGTTATGCTTTTCTGTTGGCTAAAATTCCAAAATCAGATGCAATTTCACTTGCTTAGTTTTTAATTAAAGGTCTACTTGAAGGCACATTTTCTGTTCGCGCATATGATTAAACCAATCTAATAACAAAATTTTGACGTCCTCATAATTAGCACTACGCATTCGTTATATTTTATTCTGAAAGGAAATATTTTTTCCTAATTTTTGATAATCGTAGAAAGTGTAGATTTCGGAGTATCCAACTTTTTTGCGATCTGAGATTTGGTCAAATTGTTGTTACTCTGTTCGTCTAAAATTAATAATTTTGTTTGAAGGTCAATTTGCTCGTTTGATTTATTTAAGCTATGTATTATAATACACTGTTATTACTTGAAAACGTGACTTATTACTAATTATTCACTCTGAATTGTTACACTGAATCACTGGAATCAGAAATAAATTAATAAATTGCCTTGAAGTGTGGAAATCTCTTAACCTGTTTGCTCCTATACAATGTAATTTAATATATTATTTAAAAATATGTGTAAGGGAGTGTTGTCAGGGTTGGACATAGTTTTAACTTTTCTCTAACTTCCCCTGTAGGACGAATTTTGAGATTTCTCGCATATGGTTCGAAAGATCTACTAAAATGCAATGTTTTTGTTGAACATTGTAAAAATATTTAACCAAAAGTTTTGGAGTTATAGTCAATTAAAAAAAAAAGTAGTCAGGGTTGAACCAGGTAGTCAGGCTTGAGCCACTGTAGAAAATCAATGAAATATGCAGGTAAATGATTAATAATATCCTTAAAATGATAGAATGGCGCTCAAATACATTTGGGAATGTGTAAAGGAACCATGAAATTCAAATAAAAAGCCCTTATTGTGTAATTTTCAGATTTTCGCTTGTATCGCGAAGCTGGTCTGAAAAGTGAAAAAAAAATTATCAAAAATTTGTATTTCCTTTATTTCCAATGGAAATGAAGTTTTGACACCTCTTCAAGTCGACAAATGAATTTCCATTGCAAGATCCCTTCATAATTGCAAAATTTTTGAGTGGCTCAACCCTGACTCACGCGTCGTTTAACGTCCCATCACACAAAAAAATAAATGCGTGATCCAAACACCATATTACGTTCCACATTTTCATATAACATCTTAATGAACAATTTTAGTCAAGTTACTTTGACTTCGACATATTTTTTCTGCACATTTTTTGAAACAACAAAAAAGATTTTTGTTTATCGTATAGCAGTGACTCGCATAATACGTCTTTATTACTCGCACACTTCACTGCAACGTATGTGAAAAGTTCCCTGACATTGCTAACAAATACTTACATACAAAGACAGATGGCTCTAGTGTAATAAAACAAAATAAACGCGATGGCTCAACCTTGACCATTGTCCAACCCTGACTACTCTCCCCTACGTCCGCATGAAAAGGGACCACTTTAGTTTCTTTCTTAAGGGTGATATTTGTATTAATGTTCACGCAAAAATAATCCTTATTGTGATCGATAAAGTGGTCCCTTCTCATGCGGACGTACACATACCCACACAGCACCGAAGATTTAATAAAACTTTATTAAACCTTTATTTTCAATGTTCGGAGTATTTAAAGATATGTTGAGTAAAGATTGTATAAATATTTAAATGTCCGCACTTGACTAAATATTTAGAGTAAAACTTGACTGAACCTTTAAATTAAATGTTTATCAAGGTTCGTCTTGAAACTTGACTGAACCTTTAAGTTAAATGTTTATCAAGGTTCGCCTTGAAACTTGACTAAACTTTTAAATTAAACATTAATTAAATCTAGAAGAGAATGTTTAATAAAAATTTAAATTAAATATTTGTTAATTTTTAAATAAAAATATTTATAAAAAATAAACATTATATTAAAGAAATATAATTAGTTAATAATATATTTAATTAATTTATTTTTATTTATTTTTTGGTTATTAATTTATTTATATTTAACATTTTTTATCATTTTTAGATGTTTTACAATATTTAATACATTATGCAAATGAAATATCGTTTTTTTAAAGGAAAGAACTAAAACACAATCACACTTAGTGCTGAACTAAAACATTTAACAGTATAAGTAAAGAATAATTATAATATAATAAAAATAAATCTGGAATTATACATTTACACCATTTTGTACTTTCATTTTAAAATTAAAAAAGTATAATGAAAGGTTATTTTAAGTACACTGTTAAAAATGTTTCTAAAATTCATTTACAACTTTACACCAAGTGTAAAGTTGTAAGCAATCGGTGTTAATAATTCGGTGCAAAAATGCATTAACAACCACATTTTGCACCGAGTCCAGTGTAAATTTAAAAAAATCGCAATTTTTGCACCAGAATGGTGTAAAAGCATGGTATTTATCGAACTTTTCAACTTTCTGAGTGCGAGTATATTTTTTGTCTCACCAATCGCACCAAAAAGGATGAAGGCTAGCTTGATGGCCATATTTGTTTACGCGTCACGTCGCGCATGAAAGTGAAATTTTCCTTGTGTCTTCACATAACTGTTCGTGATTATGCAAATGAAAAGTGAACAATTAAAGTATGGAAGAAGTGTGTGAAAAAAGAAAAGTTTGCTTTGAAGCAAATCAAGTAGTGTGGATGAATGTTCCGTGCGAGAAAAATCCACCCACATATCACGAATTTCTTGCTGCTGGTAAGCTATATTATGTTACCTTTTATTTCGTTTCGAATTTCAAAAACAATGTATATTATATTATATTTATTTATATTATTCATATTTTATATATATTTATATTTTATTCTTTAACGAGGTTTGCCAAATGATAGCGATAACCGGTATTGGGGACCGGTACTGTTAACATAACCTCAAAACTAAAAAGGATTTTTATCAATTTTAACGCGAACAAAATTGTAATGAACAATTGCAAATAATTTTAAATAATAAATAAGTAAATAAATAAGAAAATTAAAACAAGCTGATATATGTTAATTATAATAATTTTGTTGTAATCGGAAAATTATTCTATTTTTATATGAGAATTCTCAAAGAAATTGTTTATAATTGAAGTCGTTTTATTTGTCAAAAATTTCAAGCACACATATTTAATTAAAAATGTGTTAACAGAAAATTAAAATATATGTGTACTTTTGTTGTAGCTCAAAAAAAAATTTAATCTAACAGAAATTGTTCTAAAAGATGAAGAAGGAGTGTTAATTGAAGAAGACTCATTTCATTTTTTCGATCAGCAAATCATCTTTGTTGAACCAAAACAGCAGATTTCCCAATTAAGAGAGTGGCAAGGTTAGTTAACAAACGTTTTTCACATTTTGTTTATTTAATAAAAAATGTTGAAATTATTTTTTTTCATTATTTTTTATTTACTTTTAATAATTTAACTATTATTCTTATTATTATGGAATGTAAATCCAGTTAACGTTTAATCTTTTTTTAATGTAATTGACAGATGTTCCCGTATTGAGGACTGAAGATTTAGGATCGCTTCAATTTTCTGGCAATCAAAATGCAGGAGTCCAGTTAGATCAACTCAATTTTTCCGATGAAACTCAGAGTGAAAACAATGACATTCTACTATTAGATGAGTTTGTAAGATAATTTAAAAAAATGTTACCATTGTTTATGTAAAACTTAGATTTGTAAAATGGCATTAATTATTCCTTTAATTAATTTTATAGAATTTACAATCTAAAATTGAAAGCGTCTCTGGAGGGATTGAATTAATCAATCGAAAAGATTGTGATTTGGATTTGAAAAGCAGAAAAAAATTAGTGAATATTGTAGTTTTCCTTATGAAACAGGAACATGGAAAGAAAATTCCCAAAGCCGAAAAAATGAAATACGCAAGTGAATTAATCAAACTTTTTCCGCGTTTAAAAGACAAAAGTTCTAAGCTTGGTTACGTAAGTTTATTTTCTTTTAATAATAAAATCTTGGTCATGCTTTTAATTTCACATAATCTATTTTTGTAATTAATGATTTTATTTACATATTATTCTCAACCTTACAGGAAGCATTTTTTAATCCTGATACAGGTTTGGGATTTTTCTCAAACCGATTAAAAACAATCAACAGATCTAAGAATAAGAAAACGCCAAATATTGTTACTCAAGAACCAGTCGAAAAACCTGTCGAACAAATCGTGCAAGAAAAATGTGTATCTGCAGATGAAGTAGAAGAGAATTTGGAATTTCTTCAATTTGCAGATCCAAATACTCAGAAACTTGAGATTGAAAAGGCAATGGAAAAAACTTTCTCTTTGCGCAGACAGAATCCTGAAAAAATCCTTGAAAAATTTCCGAGATTTTTAGACACACCAAATTTGGTACATATTTATTTATCTTTATCAAATTTAAAAAGTAAAAAATATAAAAATAACTAAAAATTAAATTATTAAAGGTATTTAATAAAAAAATTTTTGATTAATTACGAATAATGTACATCTTTTGAATTAAACAATTAAAACAAACTATTTAATTTGCAGATAAATATTGACTTTTCTTTAATATATCCGAACATTCAAATGAGCGAAAATTTTTCCACGGACAAAATTTTAGAACGATTTGGAGGTTTTAAACCAACTGTAGCTAAGAATAAGAGACGTAAATTGTCAAACGAAATTGAAAACGTTGAAAGTGGTGAGTTTTTTAAGTATTGTTCTGTTCTTTGACAAGTACTATTGAAGTCGTAACCTGTCTTTTTTATATTATAAAAACGTTATCAATACATATTTCCGTTTACATATTGCAGACTGGGATAACGAAACGAAGGGAATTTTGTCACTTTTACGGCAATTACCACCTGCTACAAGGGGACGTTGTCGAGAAACACGAGGACCTATATCTAGTATATGTGATAAATTACTTGTTTTCTCAAAGGTAGAGTAAACATTAACTTTTACTTATTAAAGCATTTTGAATATATTTTTGAAATATTCATGTGTATTATTTCAGACTGGAACGATTTTAAAAGAAGTAAAGTTGTTTACCACGCAACCATGTTTAGTTGCAGTTGGTCCCCAAAAAAATACAATTGTTTCTTACTACATAGCATTTGAAGGTCACTTTTTGCCAGTTATGGCAAAAAACGCTACTCAATCCCTGGATCAATTATTGAAAACTCATTTTGTTTTTAACACCTCATACGACGAAGATTTAAAAAATTTCTTCCGATTTATTGAAATCGTTTTTTACAATTTATCAAAAGATATGTTTTTGACACCACGTATGCGTGAAATCAGATCGAAGCTTATTTAAGAAGAAGAGTTAGTATACAGTATTACAATGATCTTCCACTGTTTCATTTGTAAAAACGTTCTTTGCACAATTGATGAAGCTTGTTCTCATTTACGTTGTAAACATGGCCTTTTTGATGGTCAACTTTTAGTTTTAAAATGTTGTTTTGATTCATGTCAAATGGAATTTAAAAATTATGTAAGCTTTCGACAACATTTACGGAGTCACTTAATTCGTGAGGGTGCAATTTATAAAAATAGTTCTGAGCCAAAGAAACAACGTATAAATTTCGACTCATCGCCTATTTTTGAAAGTAATAGTTTATTTTCAAATGATACTTTAAAGGAAAATGCCACACAACTTTTTAAACCACCGGAAGAAACAACTGATACAATTCGAGGCGGAAGAAATCAGTCTTCATCGGAAATTAACAATTCTTTAAATATACAAAACACCTCAGATCCATCTAAAAATGTGAGACGATTTCAAACAGGCATTTTAAATACTAAAGAAATCGGTGATAAAAGTTTAAAACGGCCAGCTGAAGTTACCGACACTACAAACTCCACAAATTCGTTTGAAAAATTTGCTTTTAATTTAGATACGTTGTCTATACCGAAAAAAGATGTTAATGAAATTGTCAGTGAAACGTCAACAATAATTAATGAAATATTAAATAATATCTCTAAAATATCTTTAGAGGATAATGTTGCACTATCTCCACGAATTAATGATTACATTACAGAAACAAGGAAATCGATTGAAAAAGTAAATTCAACTTACAAGAGAAAGCAAATTCGTTCGAATAATATAAATTATGTTGCACCCACGTATTTTTCTATCGGCGCACGAAATAATGAGTATTTTGACAAAAAATCGGGAACATATAATTCTAAACCAGTTCCATGTACAGTAGCGTACGTACCAATTCTTGAAACTGTAAAATTTGTATTGTCAAATGATTCTGTACGAAATGTTATGCTTAATAATAGTGTGGATGCATCCGGAAATTTAAGTTCATTCAAGGACGGGCTATACTATAAAAGGCACCCTCTTTTTAAATCAAATGTTCTCAATGTTGCTTTACAATTGTACTTCGATGAGTTTGAAACCGTGAATCCTCTAGGTAGTAAAACTGGTGGTCACAAAATTGGAGCAATTTATTGCGTGTTTCGCAATTTGCCACACGAGTTTAATGCCCAGTTAGAAAATATTCATTTGGTTGCTCTTTTTTATTCTCTAGATGCAAAAGAATTTGGTTTGAATAAAGTCCTAACACCTATCCTTAATGACATCAAAGTACTCGAAACTAATGGAATAAAAATTGGTGAAACGGTTGTGCGTGGAACTATAGCCGCTTTTAGTTTCGATAATTTGGGTGGTAACATGCTTTACGATTTACCTCAATCTTTTAATGCCACAAATTATTGCAGAATATGTACGGCGACGCATACGGAAGCACAAACAATGATATTAGAAAAAGAGGAGTATTTGAGATCAGAGGTATTAAATGTGCGCTGTGATAACGAAGATTTTTGTAGAAAAGTTGGCTGTAAAACTGATTCAATTCTTAATGAGTTATTATATTTCGATCCATTCGAATGTTTATCAGTTGACATAGGTCATGACGGACTTGAAGGTTTTGTGCAGTACGAAACAAAATTATTTTTATCAGAAGTCGTTGAAAAAGAAAAGTTAATTACATTAGAAAAATTAAATGAAAGGATAAAAATTTTTAATTACGGGTATGCGCAAATAAAAAATAAACCTAGTCCTGTCGCTTTGCATAAGAGGTATTCAATTGGTCAACGAGCCGCACAAGCTCGCTGCTTATTTATGTATTTACCACTCATAATAAGTGATATCATAGAAAAATCTCAAGAAAAAAAAATCGTCTATTTCAAAAATGGCAAGTTCTCCAGCTCCTTTCTCAAATTCTACAAATTGTTTTTTCACCCGTTGTTACGCCAAGTATGATAGCCGAATTGAGACAATTAATTGTACAGCATCATTCGTACTTTTTACAATTTCTAGGAACCCACTTACTACCAAAACATCATATGTTGATTCACTATCCTTTGGTGCTACTGTTAATGGGACCTATCATTTTTTTATGGACAATGCGTTTTGAAGGAAAACATAATTATTTTAAACAATTGATTAAAAGGACGAATAATTCCATTAATGTCATAAAAACTTTTGCCGAGCAACATCAAATATTCATGTACGAAAGATGGGTTGATTGTGATAAAAAAGTAGAACCTACAGCGACAGCGAGTACAGGAAAATATGTATCATTTGAAGATATTATTTATAAATATAAACTCGATACAAGTGCTACTCTTCATGATACGATTAAAAATGTTTACCGGGTTAAAGAACTGCATTTTCAAATAGATTATCGAATTGGATCTTTCATTGCGAAAAAAGAGAATTCTTCGGAATTTCCAATTTTTGTAGAAATTGTTGATCTATTTATTGCGTCGGATTTAGGGTATGCGATTTGTAAGCCATGGAAAACTGTCGAATATTGCGAAATTTATGTAGGGTACAAAGTAACACGTGATATGTCTGCCAAAGAAGAGTTACTATGTTTAAAAGATTTATCTCACGTTGTGGCATACGATTTGCATCAGGCATATCATGCCACTGATTATTACATAATTCCTAAGTACAGAATTTTATAAAATTAGAGGTATAAGATGTATTTTTGTAATATTTCAAATAAATTCAGTATATGTTCAGTTCATTTTTACGTGTTGTTAGATTTCATTTCATTTATTTTATTAACTTTTGCACAAAATAATCTATAAAATTTTATAATATGAAGACATGTATTTTTTATTTGTTTTATAAATAATATAATTTTTTTAAATTTGATATACTTATGTGCATTTTTCATTTATAATTTTATGAATTCTACTTCACTTTATCATTAAATTAATATTATCATTATTAAAGTAATAAAAATAAAATTATTTTAATTTGTTTTGCAATTTTTTGTACTTTTTAAGTAATGTCTAAAAAAATATGTATCTTGTAGAAAGAAAACAGAATCATTTTGTATAATCTAAAACACGCGCAACAAATGTCGAAGTTTTTACATTACAACTTTACAGTGTTACAAAACTAACACTTAAATTCGAATCACACTTCACACGAGAATGACATCTTGAAAAGTGTTTTGTAAAAAAGTTACACTTTCAGGGATGTTACATTCAAAATTTTCACTTTGTGGTGTGAAATAAGATTTCATTTTTAACAGTGTAGTCTCACGTTGTTCGGTTAAAAATTCAAATAATAAAAGTAGTAGTAAAAATATAGAAAAACAATTGCGTAAAAAAAGTTAAGATACGTAATTTGTAAAATTATTGAAATGTAATAATTAATATCCAGATTTACTATAAAATAAAAAATTGACGCAAATTTTAATTTAATTGTTTATTTTTCATTTACCCACACAGCACAACATCTTACACCAGGCCTACAGCAGGCTTACATGTAAGGTTTGTAAGGTAACATCGTAAGCCCATAGTAGACTTACAGTACACCTAAAATGTCCGCCTTACAGTAAGCTTACATGGTAGGGTCGAGGTAAGCTTACATGGTAGGGTCGAGGTAAGCTTACATGGTAGGGTCGAGGTAAGCTTACACGGTAAGGTCGAGGTAAGCTTACACGGTAAGGTCGAGGTAAGCTTACATGGTAGGGTCGAGGTAAGCTTACATGGTAGGGTCGAGGTAAGCTTACATGGTAGGGTCGAGGTAAGCTTACACGGTAAGGTCGAGGTAAGCTTATGAGTAAAGGCTGTGGTAAGGTTATTATTAAGTTGTAAGGTTGAGGTAAGGTTGTGGTAAGCTTACAAGGTAAGGCAAGTTATATTCAAATAATAATATTAATAATAAATAAATATTCAATAAAAAAATTTTTCTTTTGCCTTATTCTATTTTGGGAACCTATCATTTCGCAGAAAGTTTTGAAAATAAATTTGGGAGGAGTAGGATTCGAACCCGGGACCGAAGTATATACCTAACAACCTAACCAACTGAGCTAAACGGGGAACTGACAATGAGAAAAGTAATCTTGCTTTTAAGGAGTTGATTATCTTCTTGGTTCCACTTTAAAAGTAAGATTACTTTTCTCATTGTCAGTTCCCCGTTTAGCTCAGTTGGTTAGGTTGTTAGGTATATACTTCGGTCCCGGGTTCGAATCCTACTCCTCCCAAATTTGTTTTCAAAACTTTCTGCGAAATGATAGGTTCCCAAAATAGAATAAGGCAAAAGAAAAATTTTTTTATTGAATATTTATTTATTATTAATATTATTATTTGAATATAACTTGCCTTACCTTGTAAGCTTACCACAACCTTACCTCAACCTTACAACTTAATAATAACCTTACCACAACCTTTACTCATAAGCTTACCTCGACCTTACCGTGTAAGCTTACCTCGACCCTACCATGTAAGCTTACCTCGACCCTACCATGTAAGCTTACCTCGACCCTACCATGTAAGCTTACCTCGACCTTACCGTGTAAGCTTACCTCGACCTTACCGTGTAAGCTTACCTCGACCCTACCATGTAAGCTTACCTCGACCCAACCATGTAAGCTTACCTCGACCTTACCGTGTAAGCTTACCTCGACCTTACCATGTAAGCTTACCTCGACCCTACCATGTAAGCTTACCTCGACCCTACCATGTAAGCTTACTGTAAGGCGGACATTTTTGGTTTACTGTAAGTCTACTATGGGCTTACGATGTTACCTTACAAACCTTACATGTAAGCCTGCTGTAGGCCTGGTGTAAGATGTTGTGCTGTGTGGGTAAGTTAATGTTAATAACATGATTATTTTTTTTAATAAGAAATATATATATATATATATATATATATATATATATATAATACGTATATATATATATATATATATATATATATATATATATATAATACGTATATATATATATATATATTATATAATATATATATATAAAATACATATTATTAATATATATAATAACATAGCCCTTTTTAAGAAGGTTAGATAAGGCACCTCATATTTAGACATTTAGTCAAAAAAGTACATTTTCACCCAAAAAAAATATTTTTTATAATTTTTTGAAAAATCAATTAAAAAATATTTAAAATATTAAAAAATTAAAGTGCTTTACTTTTTATAGTATCGATAATATAATTTTAAAAAGTCAGATTTTAATAAAAAATTATTAATTATACAGGAAAGAAATTCAGCTTTTATTTACCTCAATCATCGTATTCATACATGTGATTTTAATTCTTGGTCTCATCACTTTCCTCATCATCCTCGTCATCATTATCATCTTCATCAAGAAGACGCTGAGCTTCTTCGGTTTTCCTCTGTTTTTCCTCTTTGCCCTTTAACAGAGACATGAATTTTATTGCTGTAAAGTTGAGAATTTTAAATAATTGGTTTATCAAAAGTATACATACTTCTGTCGTTTCACTTCAGCAGAACACTGCACCAACCAGTCCTCTATCCAATGCTTAATTTCGACACAATCAACTGTTTTTTTATATAATTTTTGAACGGCTTCTGAAATATAAAAATAAAATTATAATTAAATAATAAAAATTGTAAAATTTAAACACTACATTTGTTACTCCTATAAACGCATATATATTTGATGAAAAAATTAAATTAAGGAATATTACTTACTAAAAACAAGTTTATGCATGTTGGTTTCAGAGAATGATGGCTTTTTACCACCTCTTCACAGATTGGTAAATTTCTGTCCGATTTATGGCGATAGGATTTTATTCATCGCATTTTTAACTGTCGAACTCACCGACTTGAACTTTCCAATCGATTTTAACGCCGTCAGCTGTAGAAAAATGAAATTTTTAAAATTATTTTTAAATCCCGTGTCTCCCTGTAATTCAGTTAAAAAATCTTTTAATAAAAATAATTTTAATAATTGATCAATGTAATATTTGTATAATAATAAGAATACATTTTTAATTATTATTTAAAATATAAAATAAATAAAAAATATAAATATAATATATAAATATATTTTTTTTTATTATAAATAAATAAATATAAAATATAAAATAAATATAGAAAAGAAATATAAAATTTATTTTATGACACATATAGAGATTAAAAATTTTTTTGTTATAATACAAATTTTTGGTAAATTAACAATTAAAGATTTGTTGTTATTATTATTATTAAATTATTTTTTTTTAAATTAAATCTTTAATAAAAATGATTTTTAACTAAAAGGATTTGAAGTATATATAGTTTAAAGAATATTTTTTAATAATTGTTATATAAAGATGTTTAAACATGCTTACAACTTTGTTAAAAAAAGTTTCATCTTGAAGTTTAGTTTCTATGAGTATGGCTTTTTGATCTGTTGTCACGGGTAATTCAGCCATCACTTCATCAAGCTCTTCTTCTCCTTCAAAGGGCTGCTTTAGTGTGTTTATATTGTTACATATATGTTCCAGCATAACACCCATAGTATTTAATTTCTTAAATATTCTTATGTCTTTTTCGGTACCTAGACATTTAAAAAAATAACCCTTTACATATTTCAAAAAGAAAAGTTAAAGTGGTTGTATTTGTGAATAGTAACTGTCAATTAAAAAAATGATAATTATTTTACTCTTAGGTCATTTAGATATTGTATTAACTGGAGTAATAATTTAATAATAATTGTACTTCTTACATTGCCATTGAACAATTTCCTCAGGTGTATCATAAAATTTTTTCTCCGACTTTTTTTACCTGAATTTCCATATGTACCTACAGAAAAACATGTTTCAAAATAAACAATTTTTATTACAGAAAACAATATGAAGTTTAATTGACAATGCAAGCGTACCATTTTGAACACTCTCATTCTTTATTTCTGGAGATTGTACAGCTGATGGTTGCTTAGTTGGTTGAGCTGATCCATTTGATCTTCTCATTGGTGGTGGAGGTAATATTTGAGCTGATGATTCATGTGTTTTCCGAGGATTTGATCCAGCTGATAGTTGATGTGTTGCTTGGGGTCTTGGTCGAGCTGTTGGTACGTCATCAGCTTCTAGTTCGCAGTCTTTTTCAAGCAATTCATCGACTTTTTTAATCAGTTCAGCGTTTTCTTCACCTAATTTTTCATCTAATAAATTATCTAAATCATAGATTTGTTCATTTTCATTATGCTGCAGAAAATCATTTGAGTTAATAGAGCTTATTTGGTTTCCTGCCTCCATTATTTGTTTGTCAGGAACTTCCACTTCATGATTTCTTTGAACGCTCTGCACCTGAGACTGAGTAGAGTCTAGAGAATTAAAATAAAATTATATAATTAAAAAAATAGTTAAAAATTAAACTATTATTTGTACAGTAGAAACTTAAAAAGAAATTATTTGTACCATTTTCGAGTTTCCTCTTTTTGTTTTTTCTAGCATCAAGTATCTGAGGTATAAAACTGGTTTTCATGTTAGGGCCTTCTAAACAATCCGATTTCGGATCGAAAATTTCATTTGTTGTAGCATGTCTATTATGTCGGCTTGATTTCCATTTTTCATTATTTATATCGTTATCTGTTTCGATTTCTGACATGTCTAAAGCATACTTTAATTTCGTTACAGCATCTTCGTAATTACATATGAAAAATAAAATTTTTGTAATTTTTTTTAATCAAACATTCCAAGAGTCGTGTTATAATATTAAACAAAATGTTTAATTAATTTTATTGTCAATGGTTACCTTTTTTACTTTAAATGAGAATTAGAAGTGACATTAAAACTCTTAATAATTAAGATAGTTGACATACTTTATTTTTTACTTGTATTATTTAAAATGTACAACTATTATATAATTTAACATTTTTTAAAACCATTTTTCCCCACTTTGGAATTATTTCAAATAAATTTTTTTCAATACTTACATCGAATGATTGTGGAAGAACAAAAAAATACTGCTAATGAGATTTAATAAAAATTTTGGAAAAAGTTAAATTATAAAAGATACACCCTTAAAATGTAATCTAACCAAAAGTTAAGTTGTTTACAAACGAGAATTTTGTATGAAGTTTTTGGGAAATCTGAAACTAAGTCCTATTAGTCCAAAAAGTTTATTTTTTAAATATTTAATAATTAGTTTTATCTATAATTTGTTATTTTTCACAATTTTAAACCCTTAATGTTATTGAAAAATGTATTCTAAGCAACAGAAATTTTTATCAAGATTAATGTGAAATTTTGTTTTTATTATACAACAAATTTTGTGCTGATTCCATTTTACATATATATGTTACCGTCAAAACCCGAAGATCAGGTAATTCGCGAAATGCCTAGGCAATTCGGGGAATGCCTATGATTTTAGGAAACAATAGAATTTCCTGGACATTCATAGTCACTTTCCGAATTGCCTAGTCATTTCGCGAATTAACTAGGCAATTCGAGAAATGCCGAGACCGTTTTGGGCAAATTGAAAAATTGATTAAAAGATATAACATTTCGCGAATTACCTGATCTTCGGGTTTTGCCGGTAACATATACATATACTATCTATCACCACAAAAAATATAAACCCTAATAAAATTGAAATTCTTTGTAAAAAACAGAAATTGAAACCGTTTTATTTTATAATATCTAAGTTTTACAAAAGTTTAGTTTTCAAAATTTTTTAGAGAAAAGTTTGTCTATTTATAAATAAACAAAAATTTGATTTTCATATATTTTATAAATATAAAAAGTTAAGTTTAAAATATTTCTATATTGTGTATCTTCCACGTTAATATAATTTTTAAGCATAATTTTCAATTCGGTTGACTACATTCTAGAGAACAAATTTATTAAAGTTTTATCAAAATCTCTTATCAACAAGAAATTTCTGTGATCACTTAGCATGGAATTTCTCTTTATTCTCACTCATCAGAATTTCTATATTAACTAAAATTAAGATTACGAGAGGGTCCACGCCAAATCCACATATCAATAACATTGACATATCTATTCTACATTTTTAATTTGCTGTAAATTTTTTCATCTTTTTGTACTCTATGAGAATTAGTAGAATTAAGCAGTTAAAAAAAAATTTCAGTAAGTTATAAATATATTATTTTCATTTTACAAATATACGTCATTTTTGATTCACCATGAGGCAAATTTAAGGTTATAATTTTTTCCAGTCTGTTAATGAAATAAAATTACAATAATTTAACACGTTTTATGAAAGAGTAATAATTTTGAAAGTAAATGAATAAAAATCCTACCTTATTAGGTACTTTATACACTATGATAAAATGATAAAATAACTTAAAAATTTAAATGCGCTGGTCTCCCGCGATAAAAACCATGCAGCTGACATGCGCAGAAATTTCAAAGGATGAGATTGGCCCGAAATGGACAATTTTACGGTGGTCCACCAATAAAAAAACGATTGTGAAATGAAATAACGTATATTTAACGTAAGTTACGTTTGCGTAACTCAAAGAGGTAAATTCATCGTTATCACGTTGCGCGCTCACTTGGCTGCGTAGCATGTTCTTTTGCATCCTTTGTTAAATTTCGTTTCAGTTTCATTTTCATTATATCAAATTATACTGTAAACCAAAAATAATTAAGTTGAGTTACTTGTGGTTATCTACAAATAATAGTTACTTATGTCAGGTCAGTTCCTTCGAATTTAAAAAAAATGACAAATAGAATATATATATATACCATTCTAAAAAATAACCTATTTTCAATCGCACATTTTTAAAAAAGACAATTTATAAAAAAATATACATCATGCAATTTTATACGAGATATTATGTCCTACGAGTAAATGTACTTTGTCACAAAAATATTTTTAACCTGTGCTAGTGAATTTACATTGTAAAATTGTTTGCTTCAAAATTAGTATATAAACAAATATAACCTTACCAAATTAAAAATATTCATCGTCGCTAAAAGTAAAATTAAGTTTATAAATTTTCTTTTACTGGAAAAAAGTCTAAACTTGAAATTCACTTTCCCTCCAAAAATTAATAATAATAAACTAAATTGAATTAAGATTTTTCAATTTTTGAAACTCTTTTTTCAAACTTTCTGTTTGTTACTGTAAAATTTTTGGTTCAATTTATTTATAAATTTCTATTTAATTACATAACAAACATTAAATAATCTTAAATATTCAATTAACACTTTTATTTAATTATATGAAAACATTTGCGTACCAAAATATGCATTTCAATAGGAAAGTAAGAATTTTAAATTTAAATTATACATACATGCTGAATGATGAATGATGAATGTTTGAAGAATATTTTTTTTTACTTCATATCCAGGGTGTCCAGCAAATTCACTGGAGACTCCATCCACTGGACGGCTCGAGTCTTAGTCCAGTCGATGGAGTTCGTACATGACGCAACCTCTACGCCGAAAACTGTAAATATTCAGGGCTGTACTACCAATACAAAAGATGGGGTCTTTCACTGATACCGTAAAATATTAATAAATTTTATTTATTAATAAATATTTTTTATTCCATTAATAAATATTTTAGTTTCTGATGAGGACAGCAGTGCTGTTGAAACGTCAAAAATAATTTTTTTATTTTATTGACCATTTTGACTTTGGACTTGTCAATGATACACTTTAAACAGACGCTACTGAATATTATTTTCTAAGTTTAGTCACGCCCACTTTTCCCCCTCCGACGTTTTAACGCGCCGCGCCACCAACGTGTCCAATGGATGGAGTCACATTGGATGGAGTCTCCAGTGTTGTTGCTTTCAAATTCCCGGATTTTCCGGATCTTAAAATAAAATTTTCCCGGATTGTGAACAGAATAAGACCCGTAGTAGTTAATTTTACTAATATTTTATTAAGATATTTGTAAAAAAGTGTTATTTCAAGCTTTTTTAAAAATTTCGAATACCCTAAAATTCTTCACGCCTTTTAATATTCTTAGACTTAATTTTTAAAAATTGATAATAAATTTCAAATGTTAACGTGTAATTATTTTCTGAAAAATTTAAGCTGACAAAGTTGTACCGAAAAAACTGAAAATATTTGAAAAAAATTTGTACACCGAATACCACCTGCTAAAATACATAATATACAGTATCATTTAGATTTTAAAAGGAAATTGTATAAGATAAATTTGTTAGAATTACAAAAATTATTTTTGCCATAAAAATGATTGCAAATTTTTTAAAGTTTTCTTGGTAAAACTTGCTTATGGTTTGCATTTTTTAAAATAAAAATTTTACGTTAATATTTAAAAGATTAATTATCAATCTAGAAAAATAAGCCTCAAAACATTATAAAGCGTTAAATATTTCAGAAACAATTTAATTTTTATAAAAATTTGAAAATGACACTACAAATATATAATTAAAATACTGGTAAAATTACTTCTTTCGCAGGACTTATTTTATTCATAATTTTGTCATCTTTTAGTTTTTCATAATAATCGACACTAAAATCTTATGCATATAAAGTTTCACAAAAATTCAATGTTTTTTAAAACTGTGTCCGCCACATTGGATATGACATTTTGAGTCTTCAAAATCTCACTTCATATTAGTAATTAGAGACCCTGAAAGTTGCTTAGAATAAAAAGATTCAGACAATACATTTATAAAAATTTGTCGTTTAGTAAAATTCAGGGCCTGGAAAGCAGAACCGACACTAAGCTCGATCCAAAATTTTTCTGTACAAAACGCCTCAATTGAAATTGTTGTATGTTTGAAAGAATTTGCCTAATAATTGAAAAATTCCCGGATGTTTTTACAAATTCCCGGCAATTTCCCGAGTTTTTCCCGGTCATACTAAATTCCCGATTTTCCCGGAATTCCCGGTCGCTAGACACCCTGATATCAAACTTATTGGCTCTTTAACTTTCCAACTTTTTAAAAAGCACTCATAAGAAATGTGTATATTAAATTTAGATATTATTATAAATAAATTGTCTGATTCATTAGTATTTTTTATTAAACTTTACATAATTCAAAGATAAAATTATCAATTTTTACGGAATTCGCGAATTTTTTCTGCTTTCTTGTGATAATAAAAATGTTGTAAACATTCTCAGTATAGAGAATTCAATTATTTTATTAAAATAAACATTGAATTAAAGCAATTTATTTTAAATATTGGACAAAAAAAGCCTGCTCATTCCAAACTTACTCTGGTTGACGGTCACTGTTTTAGTTGACCTTTTACTATTCAAAAAATATAATTCATGAAAAGAACTATGATAACGAAACAAAAATACTATTTATGTAAAACTACCATGTTTTCGAATTAAGTGTTTTTAACATTTTTTTTCGACCTACCTCTAGTTATAACCTTTTAAAAAGTTTTTATTTTTACAGTTTATACATTTAAAAAATTTAAATAATTTTTAAAAGTATTTGTTTTTAAAAGAAATTTTTTTATATAAAAAACACAAATAATTTACGTAGGTAGATTCGTGGTTTTAGAGATTTTTAGATTAATCACTTTTTCGATTCCAGTTTTCGGGATAATCGCAATTTATTAACTCCGAAGAAAAATCTTAATTCATTTTTAATTTTTATTATTAATTTGCAGAAGGTTTCACATATGAAATTATGCACTTTTAAGGAATTTATTGTTAGTCTAAGTATTCAATTTTATAATTTGAAAAAAGAAAAAATACTACACTGAAAAAAAACAGTATTGAATCAAGAAAACTATGTACTTGGCTGTATTCAATTCCCTAATTTTCTTGATCCAAGAAAATTTTATTCCTTTGAAATAAATTTTCTTGGATCAAGAAAATTAGGGTATTGAATACGGCCAAGTACATGGATATTCTTGATTCAATACTATTGTTTTTCTGTGCACATTGTCGGTCCGTTACAAAAGCTGTAAATTTCTGTTTTTTCAGACAGTTTATTATACAACGCATATTTTGGACATAAATACATTCTAATACATATAGCCTAGGTAATTTAGCTGAACAGATAGAAAATAATGTTAATAATTTTTTTTTATAATTTTTTTTACTATTACTTCCTCATATGGGCAGCATTTCATAAATATGTCGAATACTATAAGAGCTACAGGGTTGAATTTTATTTTAAATTGTAGATCTCAACAGCGGACAAATTGGCGATTCAAACAGCTACACTAGCGCCACAGTTGAACTAATTTAGGCGTGACTCGCTCTAAAGCAGTCTCTGTTTTGACAGTTTATTTCAAATTATTTAATTATTCTGATATTTTTATTGCGTTTGTAAAATTATTTTTAAGCGTTAAATAAAAAAAAATAATTTAAAACACATGGAGTGCTACAGAGCGAGTCACGCCTAAATTAGTTCAACTGTGGCGCTAGTGTAGCTGTTTGAATCGCCAATAATGAGAGTACTTTAAATCAAATTAATCAAGATTAACTAATTTTGTTTGCATTTTAAAAGTTTTGAAACATTTTTTTTTTGCCCATAACTTTAAAAAAAGATATATTTTTCTGTATAATTATAGAGTTCTTTAAGAAAATTTTTTTTAGCTATTAACGAACATTCTACTGAAATTCTATCCAAATTTGTTAACATTTTAAGAATTAAAAAAAAATGTTTTGCCCATAACTTTTAGAAATATTGAAATACCTGGAAATATTTTTCTTTGTTGTTGTAAAGATTTTCAAAACAAATATTTTGACTTATTAGCGAACAATCATCGTTTATTCTGTCCAAAGTTATGGAAATTTTTAAATTGACAAATTTTGAAAACCTGGACTTTTTAGCATTATTTTTAAAAAATTCTTATATACCTTCAAAATTAATATAACCAGCTTAAATTACAATTAAAAACATATTGATTGACCTACTTATGAATCTTTTACTTGAAAATTTAATTATTATTAAATATTATTATTAATTTTTTATTCTTATCATTAAAATTAAAATTTTTATTATTATTAATTATTGTGATGAATGTTTTGTCATTTAAATAAGTGTTTCTTTCATTTGGTGGAACGGTCTCGCTCGTTAATATATTTGCGTGTTTAAAGATTTACAAATTCTTAATAAACGTGATAAATAAAATTTATTTATAAAAATTTTAAAATAAATTGAAAACTAAACTTAAATTACTTAAATTTCCGAAGTAAGCATTTATCATATTAAGCATATTCAACATTTCTTTCATTGAAAGAATTAAATTGAGACTTAAAAATGTAGGCCATTTTGAAATTATTTATTTATAAACATTAGTAATTTTAATTATTATACAGAAGGTATTTAAAGATTAATGTAATAAATTTTAAGACTTAAAATTTTATTTCAGATGCCAAAGTTCAAATTAAAAAACGTTCGAATTCAAAATTATGTGGCTATTCCACTAGGCATTTTAGACGTATTGTCAATTCTGAAGTAAAGGAAGATTGTCATTTTCTCGAGAAGCAAGTCGCTATTGCTAAGAAGGCAAGATCATCAGAAAATAATGAAATGATTAATAAAGAGATGTGTTAGCAACACAGAAGGATTACTTGCACCATCGATTTCTAAGCAAATAAGTAAATGTGCAACAGATGCCTACAGTTCTTCTGGATCAGATACAAGTTCTCCTGAAGCGGTTGTATTAAATTCTTTTCAACTAGGTTCATTCAGTTCTTCACAATTAGATGCATTGAGTTCTTCTACATCAGAAAATGATCAGTGTTTTTCTATGATATCAGATGAAAGGAGATCAGAGGATGACGAGTTTTTCAACTCTGATGAAAGCAGTGATGGCTCCTTACTGAGTGACATTTATTCGGAATCAGTATATGCTTCATCACTAGACAAAAGAATTGACAACGATTCCGACAATGTAGAGGATACAAGTGAATTTAAGGATACAAATACAACAACTTTAATTATGAAATTACGTCAATGGGCACTGAAATTTCATGTCACATTAGTAGCCCTAACTGCTTTATTATTAATCTTCAGATCACATACAGAACATATAAATTAACCATTGGATGCAGGTACTATAATGAGGACTGAAAAGAATACGAAAATTAATGAAATAAGTGGTGGGGAATATCTGCACCTTGGACTAGAAAGAGCGGTGAGATCAATATTAAGGAAAACAAAAGAAAAGGAATAACGACGACACATGTTAAATTAGCTGTAAATGTCGATGGCTTACCTATTTATTTCTCTTGTAAAGAAAGCTTGTGGCTTATTTTAGTTACAGAATTGAATTCAAAGGAAGTGTATCCTGTTGGTGTATTTTATGGCCGAAATAAACCCAATGACGCAAACGAATTTTTAAAACAATTCGTAGACTAAGCCACTATACTAATCAATCAGGGATTAAGAGATGAAAACGTAAGTGTATCACTTGAAATGTTAATATGGGACACGCCAGCGAAAGCTTTTGTCTTATACTTAAAAGGACACACCGGATATGACAGTTGCACTAAATGAAATATAAGTGGAACCTATGTTGTAACAAAGAAAAAGTCAATAAAATCTAAACAAACCGGACAAACTTGTTTTCCAGGAACTGGACCTTTTACATTGAAAACAGACAACGACGTTACAGAATCAGATTGTAAGCCCATTTTAACAGATATTCCAGGATTTGGCTTTATATCTTGCGTACCACTAGATTATATGCATCTACTTTTATTAGGTGTAATGAAACAATTAATTTCACTTTGGATACTTGGACCTCTGAAAGTTAGGTTATCAGCGAATCAAGTAAATAAAATATTTAAAATGCTATTAAAACTACGTTGTAGCATTCCATCAGAATTCGCAAGACGACCACGAATACTTTCTGACTTTAAATACTGGAAGGCAACAGAGTTTCGAACTTTTTTACTTTACACGGGACAAAACGTACACAATCTATTACATATTTGTTGCGATGTAAAATGTTTTGGCTCTTTAGATAAATTCAGTGCTTTTCGCTTTGAAAGTTATATGCTATCAATAAAGAAAATGATTCGAAAAGGAGGCCAAACCCCTGCAGCAGATATCACGTAGATACGGTGAAGAGGAAAAGGCCAACGCAGAAAATGAAGAAATGTCTAAAATCTCGTCCTTTGATTCAAATATAATTTTAAAAGATGAACATTACAATGGACCTTTAAAAAACGAACTTCCTTTAAATATTAATCAATTTAAAATATTCAAAAGTGAAAGATTGACTATTAACTGCAATTATTCCAAAGATGCGTGCGTTTTGTTGAATGATGGAAAATTCGCATTGATAAACAACATCGTAAAGCAAAATAGTGGAAAAATTTGCTTTATTGGAGAAGTATATGAATCCACTGATAAACTATATGAAAATCCGGAATCCAGCCTCTTCAACATACTTTACGCTCAAAGTATGAGTTTAAATAACCAATTATTTGACCTTGAAAATATATTAACAAAAGCATGGAAAATACCTTGTAGAAGAGGGATTATAGTCATCCCACTGGCACACCATCTTGAATAACTAACAAGAGAAGCAACATTTGCGGTGCATTTATTTTCATACTAGTAAGTATTTTTGTTATAAATTATTTATATATATTTAAAACATTATACTTTGACAAAAATTGTACTTTTAATAATTATATTTTTTGTCAGTCTCAAACTGTTTGTAAATACTAATAGTAAAGTAATTTATATTTATAAGAGCATTAAATAGTATATTATGTGGCAAGCACGTAAAGTAGTACTTTTTAGGTGAGGCTGTAATTTTCAGTACGAGCTGTCGTTAGTGCGACGTAGGTGAGACGAAAGCGAGCCAAGTCGAACCGAAGTCGCACAGACAGCGAGTATTGAAATCATCCGAACCTAAAAATTACTACGTGCGAGCCACATACGCTATTTTTTTCGCCATTGTTATGAAAAAGTGAAACAATTTTAAAGAAATATATATATATATATATATTATATATTATATGTTATATATTATGTATTAAATTTAATTATAAATGAATTAATATGTTATAAATATATATATATATATATATATATATATATATATATATATATAATATAATATATATGAAATAGTATATAAAATAAAATAATAAAAATTGATAAATAAAATAAAAGCAAAACAAAAATTATGCAAAAATGAACAACTGTCTAAAAAAGACTTTATAGGGCAGTTTTCTGCCTAAAAAAGTCTTTTTTAGGCAGTTGGCCCAAACTGCCTTAAAAAGTGCTACTTTATCTGCCCAAAACAGGCACAAAAAAGACACTTTTTCATGTCAATGGCAAAAAAAATATAATATACTTTAATAAGTGGTGTCAAAAATTAATATTTTTCCAAACCGAAAATTAATAATGCAAATACCAAAAAGAATTCGAACATTTAAACTGATATTTTTTTTAATGGAAAACTTAAGATTCATGTTAATACTCTTTTAGTAAATCTGTGAAATGATTATTACATGTTAATAATATTATGAGTTAAATGTTGCCAACTTAAATGATTTTTAAAAAAATTTAATGGAGATTAAAGAAACAAATAATAATAAATATTATTATTATAATTTAGATAAGTCATTTTAGAGAAATTATTTTGTTTCAGATTTTCAAATGAATGAAGCAGGACTGGAATAATTAAATAAATAAAAAATTGTCGATGACGGAATCAAATTTTTAAAGAGATATCTTAACTGCAAGTCCTCAAAAATCAACATTTTAGTTCAGCACAAAGTGTGTTTGTTTTTCAATTTTTTACAACTCGTGTGAATTTCATAAAGGTTTAATTAATTCAAAATAAAATAAAACATAAAATATCCGTCCATTAATAATATATTTAAAATCGTATAAATTAGAAAATGTGTTACTCTTTACAAGGCTTTTATCGAACTAAATTTTTCGACAATGTCACGCATTATCATCGTCCCTTCGGAATCCGAATATTCCCGAAACATATCTTCGTAAAACGTCACGCGATCAACAACTACATTTACGAAGATCACACAATCAATGTAAATACATTCTCGATTTTTTACATCCTCCCACCTTTAAAATGTGAGAATCGAAACACATTTTAAAGAAAACAACTTCAAAATTATTTTTCATTACACACGCACATTCCACAATTTAGTTATGTTCATCAATAAACATTATTAAAATATACTTAAACACATACGCACACCCTTATAGTTCAGTCTTTGTTTATCAATAAACTCTAAAAAAAAAATTAATTAATCACATACGCACATTTGAGGGGCTGATAGTAAAAATGCGTTAAAAAAATCTTGTTAGCAAAAAGAAATTAAAGTAAACTTTATCTGGAAAAAAGAAACAAATGAGACGCAACGAGTAAAAATGAAATAAAAATTTGTCAGGGCAAAAACGGAATAAGATTTCATTGGGCGCAAAAATGAGATAGAAATTTGTCCCATTTTTGCTCGCATTAAATATTTAATTCATTTTTGATGCTGCTTTAATTATAAATTTCTTTCTTTATGATAATAATTTTTTTTAATTCTTATACGGAAAGGTTAGATAAAGAAAAATCGAATTATTTAAAATTATTAATTAGATAATAACCTCTATTTTATAAAAAAATAAATAAAACATGTTTATGTCATATTTATATTTATTTAATTAAAATTATACTTATATTTAAATAAAAAAAATTATTTATATAAACAAAATTATAGTGTTTTTATTTTATATTCGGATAATAAATATTTTTTAATATAATTCAAATTTTATTTTTTTTTCAATATTTTATAAAAAATAATATTTTCAGTTTTAATACAGACAATAGAAATTTTTAATTTTTTAATTATTAATCTATAAATAAATAAAAAAAGTAATTTAAACAAATTTTCAATTTGACAGAAAATAATTTTAAATAATTTTAAACAAATTATTAAAGCTGAAATTTGAGATTTAAAGTACTTTTGTCATAAAAATTCAAGTAAACGGATTTAATTTAAAGAATTTATTAAATTGTAAACATATTAAAGGCTGTAACAAAATAATACCTGCAATCATACTACAAGTCGAATATTTAATACAATTGTAACAGGTATTTTATAATTTTATGACTCATCATCGCTATCGCCACTGGCATAATCGTAATCTTTATTGGAATTATTCGTTTGCAGTGTTCGATAAAATTCTCGCTTGTTGCTGGGAATGTATTCCATTAGCGACATGAGATCATTGTATTTTTGTTTCGTGATACTTTTACCACTCGGATACAAAAGAGATAATTCTGCATCTCGAAATTGTCCTTCAGTAATATTTTTCTTGTCGATGTGAACCCGATACAATTTCTCATCGTCATATTTCAAATAAAGATCGAAAAGTTGCTCTTTGTCATGTTTTATCGATCTCGTGAGAAGCCAATTTATTTTCGTTCGATTTACGTCTTGTTTCCTGTTGACAATGAGTTGTTGTAAGTCCTGCGAAGTGAAAAAATCAGCAGCTTCCATTTTTGTGACTATGAACTTAGGCTCTCGCTTCCTCGTATTTTCAATAATTTCAATCCAATGATCGGGGTCGTTTACAGTCTCAAACTTTCGTCTTTCCTTCTCGATGTAACCAAAATTCCGATCACAACTATTATAGCTGTGACCTGGCAAAAAGAATTTTTGCTCGATCAAATCAATCTTACTAGAGACTAAGAAATGTTTTAACATTAGTGCCATCTTAATGTTCCGATTTTGTCCACCGCAGGAATCAGAATACAAAATCACTTGGTCAGTAGATGCCGGAATGTTGTTTCACAAATGTTTTAGCAAGCAAGAGGCAATCTCTTGTCCACCTCTTGAAGCAACATTTTCTGACCAGATGTACATGTACGCTGAAACAATATAAAAACGATTTATGAAAATGGGAGATTTTAATAATTTTATTTTTTGTCACCTGTGGATAAGAGAATTGGGGGTTGAACGTGCCAATTTTGAGAAAAACAAAGAAAGAAGAAAGAGAGAAGCAAATAGAGAGAGTGAGAGTGAGAGAGAGGGAAGAGAAAGAAAAGAAAGAAAGAGAAAAGCAAAGAAAAAAGAAAATCTATTGTAGAATTTAACGCAATTTTTAATAACTTTGAACAGTTTTTTTAACTAATTCACTTTTTGCAGTGAGTCGACGCGGCACGTTCAAGCCTGTCATGAGAAGAGTTGTATCGTAATAATTTTTATTGATTTTAATTAAATAAAATGATTTTAAACGTTAAAAATAATAAGATTTTAAAAGATTTTTTTTTAGTGAAAAGTACGAATCGGTAACTTTAAAAATATAAATAATAGATAAAAAATAAAATATTAAGTGTTACCTTTTCTTTCAATTTCATCGTAGACGCACAAATTATAAGTGGACAGTTGTCGTTTATAAAATGCCACGCTTGTTGTCAGTGAAGGTGTTGGCAATACTTTTTGCAGATCAAATGTTAGAACGACGGTATTTTCAGATGCATTTGTAACATCGCTCTTGAATTCATCGGCAATCTTTTTCTTCAAAGCATCATGCTCTTTTTTCAGATTTTCTAATCTCTCCTTTCCTTCTGCAGACAAAGATTTATCGGATATCTGGGCCTTGTAGCTGTCACAAGTTTTACACGAATCTGTATGAGGTTTCTTGAAACTCAAATTAAAATCGTTGTTAAAAATTTCGCGAAATATCGCTTCAGAAACCGGAGTGATGTTTTCTTTTTCGCATTGACGTTTGTACAACCTGTACATTTCGGCTTTACTTAAATCCACAGCGAGATTTTTTTTTGCGAAAATGAACGACCATAATGCGATTCATATGCTGGGAAGCGTTTGATGAAAGTTCTTACGATTTCTCTCGCAATGTCACTCGTTCGATTTGCAGAAGAAGCTTTTCCTCGTCTTTCAGCAGCGTTTGGATTTGACACAGCAGAATTTATTACTCGATTTACTGAAGAATTTGATACTTGGTAGCATTTGAGAAAAAAAGCCCTACACACTTGTTCACGAACTCCCAAATTACTTGTTAAGAAGTACTTGAAATTAAAATCGCGTTTCTTCAGTGGGATGAGGGGTCTGTCTACATTATTCGTGCTTTTGACAGGATCTTTCTCGACACAAGACCGTATCAATAGCGTCTTTTGAATGTGGTTGCAATTTTCATAATAATTGCGAAAAATTTCTTCTTGTCTAATAAGATCAAAATTTGTCGGGCAACTCAATTTACATCCACACAATATTTGGCCAGTGAATACTTTTGCAGGTATCACTTTTCCAGAAACAGTGACTCGTTCTCGTCCCTTTTCAACATTTTCTTTGGCTATACTTGTTTTGTGCAACTCAGATTGTCTTTTTCTTTTCCGACAGAGTTTTTTTTCAGGTGGTGAAAAATCTAAAAAAAAGTATATTTGTTATTTAATATCGTTTTTATGACAATGAGCAATTCCTCATCCACCCTGGCGGATAGGAAATTCTATGGATTAAAAAAAACAATTAAAAATTAATCACAAATACAAACCATCATTTTTATTTCCTGACGAAGTTTCATTAAGAGACTTGTTTGTGTCCGTTAAACAGTCTTCAGAACTTTCTGTAATTAAATTTGAATTGCTTATGGTTAAAAATTATTTTATTACTATTATACATTTTTTTATTTATCATCATTATTAGGCTAACTTGCAAACATCAATCAAATTTATCCATCAATCATAAATTCAGTTACTTATTTAATTCAACTTACCTTCATCTGTTGAATCCATTTTGATTCAAAAATTCTACTTTTATCTAATTAATTCACACTTTTAATGATTTTAATATATCTGTCACAGAAGAAAAAAGTAAACAAACTTTTTTTCTAACTGTTTTAACCTCGTAAGTGGTTTTAAACGTAACGAAATTGTCATTTGTTTTCTTAACATGAATACAACTTCTGCACGGGAACGGAAAAAATGTCTTGTTTCAAATTATGTATTAATCTATAATCAATTTTTTTTCCATTGGAAAATACTTTTTCTTTGATTACAAAAGTTCCCACTCAAAAGGGATATTAAATATTTAAAAAGCATACTTTCTATTTTTAAATGACTGTTAATTTTAACTAAAAAAATTTATAATTTAAAAAATAATGTAAAAAAGTTTTTTACATGGGAAAATATTTATTTAATTGACAAAATTATTTTCATTAATTTAATACTTTGAAAATGCATTTAAAAAATTGTTAATGTCAACTATACATGATTGGAGAACAAAAAAAGTATTTTAAGACACCACAATAAATATTCAATATTAAAAATTTGACAAGAATTAAATTAACGCGTAGGTCAATTTAATCAAAAAATAATTAATAAGGCGAACAAACAAATTTTTTATCATACATAAATGAATATATCGTATAGTAAATTAGCAAAAATTCAATTCAGAATTCGGCAAAAACGAAATAAATTTTGATTACGGGCAAAGGTGAGATAGAAAGATATCCCGTTTTTGCTCTTAACTTCAAACGATTCGTTTCTCTTCGTGATTAATTATTATTCCTTTTCTGCGATAAAATATAGTTAATTAACTCTTGCTCTGAATATTTCTATAACGCATTTTTACTATCAGCCCCTCATTTTTTTTTCTTCATTCATCTTGTTAATAAACTTTTTAATAGAAAATTTAATTTCATACTTTTATTCCTAATAATAAATTAGTCAAAACAAACTTCATCAATTTTACATTACAAAATCAATCTTTCAGGAGCTTTTACCTGTCGTCCGCTCCTCGTACATTTAATGATTTCATTAGGGTCTCTATTCACAGAAAAGTTCTTTTGCTCAATAGGTTTTTCGCGTCGCCCTTGTACTTTATCACTTGAAAAGACTTTGTGCAAATTTAAATTTTCCAAAAATTTTGCATCCTCTGGAGTGGGGATCTCCAGAGGAAACACTCTTTGCACCTGTCTTGTCAATTCACTATTGTTAGCTGTTTTCAATTTTACGACGCGCACCACACCGTCTTTTCCGTTTACAACACTAATGACCCGGGCCAAAGGCCAATTTAATCGCTTTTCGTTATCACTTCCTATCAACACAATTTCGCCCACTCTCAAGACGCGATCACTTCTTTTGTGCTTACTTCTTCTTGAAAGTTGACCAAGATATTCTGTTCGAAAACGTTTCCGCAGATTGTCTCGAATTTCTTGTCGATAGTAGAATCTTCTTTTCAAATCAGTCCTCTCAATCTGATCCAAGTCTTGAACTTCATTGTTGGTGTTTTCTTGAAGAAACATAGCCGGGGTTAATGGTCTTGGCTCCGAACTGTCATCAGAAAGGTATGTGATCGGACGAGAATTGATCACTGATTCGCAATCACAAAGTGTCGTGCTCATTTCCTCATAAGTTAGGCACGCCTTTTTCAATACCCTTTTCAGTAAATCTTTGACCATTCGCACCATCCTCTCCCACCATCCACCCCACCACGGAGCAGCGGGCGGGTTAAATTTCCACTGCATCCCTCGAACAGCACTGTATTTGAAAACCTTTTCCCAGTTGATTCCTCGAAGTGCATTATTGGTACCCTCGAAGTTCGTGCCATGATCACTATAGAGAATACAAGGTCGACCACGTCGAGCGATGAATCTCCTCAATGCTTCAATAAAACCTTCTGTTGACAAGGTTGTTACTAGTTCCAAGTGTAATGCACGGTAAATTGCACAGGTAAATAAAGCGATCCATGCCTTTTTCCCATCTCTCAAATAAACTGGACCGGCATAATCAACTCCAACCACCTCAAAGACTCTGGCATCCTTCGCCCTATCCACTGGAAGCACCGCTTGCGATGATTCTACTCTTTTTGCTTGATATCTCTTACAGATCACACACCTTCCATTCACCGAACGGACTGCTCTTCTCCCTTTTAGGATCCAAAAACGCTCTCGAAGATTGTTCAAAGTGATCTGCAATCCGGCATGACTTAATGATCCGTGATGAAACTCGATTAACCTGATGACCAATGGATGACCTTGATCCAGAATCACTGGACATTTGAAGTCTTCCTTGTCCTGTCGATTTGAGATTAATGATTTGGATCGAATAACACCGGACGCATCTATGAAAGGATTCAAACTTGTAATTTTTTCGTCCGACTCACCCTTGAACATTTCTCCCTGAACGACCTTCAAAAGACAGATTTCTCCAGCTGATATTTCTTGACTCGTCAATTCTCCAAAATTACGGGAAGAAGCTTGTTTTCTTGAGTTTTTGATAAACCTCAGCATCCAACTCACCATTCGAATGATCTTGGAGTAAGATGAGAAGTATTCCGTATACCAGTTGACATGTTCTTCTCTTTCTTGACAAACAGCTGTGGTCGTGACCTGAATCACTCACGAATTTTTTGCCTATAGCACATTTTTTCAATTCTTTATTAATCGAATTTTCATCGGTAGAATACACTGAATTGGGCCACTGATCGGGTGAACACTTGAGCCAACAGGGACCCTCCCACCATTTTGACGCGATAAGCTGTTCGACTGTACAACCTCGGGAAGGGAGATCTGCAGGATTCTTTTCTCCGGGCACATGTCTCCACTGTTGAATATCACTCTTTTGTCGTATCTCCTGAACTCGATTATACACGAAGGTGGCCCACTGATTCCCGCACTTTATCCACGTCAACACTGTAGACGAGTCACTCCAATAATGCACCTTTGTTTTTTCGATTTTTAACACAGACGATATAAATTCCATTAGACGAACGCCCATCGTGGCAGCCAGTAATTCCATCCGGGGGATTGTAGGTTTTTTGGTAGGAGCTACTCTAGCCTTTGCCTCCACCATATGCACTTCCACTCCGTTGATGGTCTCCGTTCGCACAAATATCGCTGCTGCGTAAGCCGATTGACTTGCGTCAACAAAAACATGGTAAGTTAGAGAATCTTCTCCCTTTGGGTTTCCCAACATTCTTCGTTGAATTTTCAAGGTCTTTAGAAGTTGCAAATCTTGGTACCATTCCTTAAAAGATTTTTCCATCGCAGAGTCAACATTCTCGTCCCAATCAAGTTGCCTTACACAAATTTCTTGCATTAACAATTTTGGACGCAATAAAACAGGGGCGGAAAATCCTATCGGATCAAACACTTTGTGACTCATCGACAAAATCACACGTTTGGTTATTTGGGGGGGTAGAGTCTCTTCGAAGGTCACATGATTCAATCTTAACGTATCCTCGACCTTGTCCCACATTAATCCAAGCACAGCTGTTTCCCTACTTTTCTCGGATTCCCCCACTGTACTCCCACCCTTTCAACTCAAACTTAGCTTCTGCCATCACTTCGGTGGCCACTTCCTGGAATAAACACTTGTCTCTCAAGGTATGTACACTAGCGACACAATTATCCACATAAAGTGAACATGCTAATTCCTCGATAATCTGCTTTTTTTCCTTGTCGTGTTCCCTTTTTGAAGATTCTTCTAGGTGGATTTCTATCACGGCACCCAGCAAAAAAGGACTCCTTGACACTCCGAAAACAACTCTTGAATGTCTATAAACTTGTAATTTCGTCGTATCACTTGGATCACACCACAAAAAACGAAGAAAATCCCGATCTTCCGGACGAACACTTATTTGTAGGAAAGCTTTCTTCACATCTGCGATTATTCCAATCTCTTTTTTCCTGAACCTCATCAACAATTTCGGTATCAGTTCGATAAGATTCGATCCCGTTTCTAAGCACTGATTTAATGATGGTTTATCCCTTGCTCTAGCAGACGCGTCAAACACGGGTCTTATTTTTGTCGTGCTTCTTTCTTTAACTATAGGTCTGTGCGGTAAGTAATGTCCAAAATTATTAATTTCATTGTCAGGAACCTTTTCTATAATACCTTCTTGCATCCATTCTTGAAATATTTGACCATATTCCACCAGAATATTTTTTTGAATTAACTTTTGAATAGTAATCTCTAGTCTTTTTTCAGCAAGCATTCGATTACACGGTAAAGAGGGATGATTTTCTTTCCAAGGTAAATTCACTTGATATCTTTTTTCGTCGTTTATATTGACTGAACGCCGAAATTCTTCTTTGACCTTGGCATCTTGTTCCTCTTTTGAAATGGTTTCGACTGGATCCGCAATTCCCAACACGTCCAGACTCCATAGATCGGTCACATCAGCTGATTGAATAAACAACGTAGTTACGAGCAATGCTGCATCGACTCTGTCTTCCTCGTCCGATAACTGCTTCCCAATCATCGTCCATCCTAGTTTCGTCACTATCGCCGTTGTTCCGCTTCGAAGGTTGAGTACCCCTTCAGTCTGCAATTTTCCCAAAACGTCAGCTCCAATGAGAACAGAAATAGGCTCACTCGTTGGTCCAACATCAGACAATACAATGTTCTTTTCTTTTAATTCTTGGATCCATGGCCCCTCGTTGACACTGGGAATATTTTCGACGATATTGTCTTTCGACAAAACAACAAAATTAAACTCAAATTTATTATTTAGATCACCAACGAAAATCCTGTATCCTTGATGAATGACAGGTTTGGTCCGTACTCCACCAAAAAGTTGATGCACTAGTTTTTGTTGTTCAATCGATCTATAACCCATCATCTTTGCAGTCGTCTCCCGCATGTATGACCTGTGGGAACACGAATCGAACACTGCTCTCACTATAGCTTCTTTCTCACCATTGCGCAATCTTATGCGCAAAGTTTGCAAGAACACTTGTGGATTTGTCAAACTCGCAGACACATTGACTTCTTGTACACTATTGTCAAATTTTTTACTCGTGATATCAACCGTTTTCGTACTACCGGGGACGTTGCGGCACATAACCAAAACGTGTTTCTTACCACACCACGCGCACTTGTCCTTGTACCATCACTTTAAAAAACTATGGCCTTTCTTTAGACATTTAAAGCACGCGTTTTTCCCTTTGGCACACTTTTGACGCTCTTCTAGAGACATATCTCGAGCCATTTGACACAGATGACTTTCGTGACTATCATTGCAAAAAATACACTTTAATGCATTATCCGGTGCTACGAGAAGTCCTGCAGCTGTTGGTATATCACCTTCAAAGTCACTTTTATTTTTTCTCTTCCGCTTGTCTTCCTTGAACTTTTCCCGATCAGCTGATGCTCCGAAACCTCCCATCGCAATAGTAATTCTTTGTTCATTTTCCACCTCCTCACGTATGAAGTCCATCAATTTTGCCAGTCTGTCCTTAGAATCGTCGGCTCTTGCGTTGTTGCCATATTTCTGCCAGCCACGTAAAATTTCTTCGGACAACGATGACTCAACCAATGGAAATAATATAGTTGCGCACTTGTCTGATGTAACACCAAGAGATTCAAGAGCTCGAAGGTGGGATTCCAACTTGTCGTACGTTCTTGAAAGGGGGGGTTTTCCGTTGGGTTTTAACGCGTTGCTCAACACAAGTTCCAAAAGCTCACGCACATACACTTCTACCAACAACTCCTCCCTACCGAACCGGTTCGTCAAACTTGTAATCACCTTATCATAGTTTTCACGTGTTGAAGGAAAACTATTCACTAACTCACTAGCTCGCGAATTTGGGGTCATCGCTTGAATAAGATATTGAAACTTATCCTCTTTTTCCATTAATTGATCCTCGTGAATCTTCTTAAACTGGCTCCAGAATGGCAACCAGTCTTTAATGTCCCCAGAAAATTTTTTCAATTCAATTTTGGGTAGCATATACGAACGCCTGACTTCCGAATTAATATGGACTGATTGGGAGGGAATCACTTGGGAAACTTGATTACTTTGTAGCGTCGGGTTTGTAACAGTAGAGACCTCCATTTTGATGTGGAGACACTTCATTTTATATTCATCCACTGTTTCACACTCTGAATTTAAAGCCTCTTCCGATGACTCAGCGTTTATCAAAAGTTCAAAGATTTTCGCGTTTAGATCATCCAACTCTCGGTTTTTTTCTTCCCTTCGGAATCCGAATATTCCCGAAACATATCTTCGTACACGTCACGCGATCAACAACTACATTTACGAAGATCACACAATCAATATAAATACATTCTCGATATTTTACACAATTTCTTCATTTTAAAAAAAACCGCTCTTTTATTTGTGTAGTAGATAGAACATTATAAAAAAAATAAAGTTGTAAGAAAGTCACTAAAACTTCTTGTTTCGATACCGGTTGTGCATCTAAAATTTCTTTAAGCGAGTTCATAGATCTTGTAAAAGCCCTGCGCACGGCTGATCTGGCGGTTTTCTTAGCGTCCATCTTGACCACGCCGTCAACGACAAATTTCACGATATTAAATCTGAATATTTCACGGAAATTCACTTTAGAGTCCTGTCACGGTCGCCATAAATTTTACAACTCGTGTGAATTTCATAAAGGTTTAATTAATTCAAAATAAAATAAAACATAAAATATCCGTCCATTAATAATATATTTAAAATCGTATAAATTAGAAAATGTGTTACTCTTTACAAGGCTTTTATCGAACTAAATTTCTCGACAATGTCACGCATTATCATCGTCCCTTCGGAATCCGAATATTCCCGAAACATATCTTCGTACACGTCACGCGATCAACAACTACATTTACGAAGATCACACAATCAATATAAATACATTCTCGATATTTTACACAATTTCTTCATTTAAAAAAAAACCGCTCTTTTATTTGTGTAGTAGATAGAACATTATAAAAAAATAATGATATGAAATGTTTGTGAAAGAAAATAAATCAAAAGTAATTATATTATTTTATTAATTATATTTAAATTTAAATTTATTATATTAATAAATAATTAATTATTTCAATTTAATTGATTGTTTAATTTAATTACCTACCATTTCCTTATGTAACCTTATTTTTAATACGTTTTTCTTGTGCTCATTTAAATTAAGTATAATATTAACTATTAATATTACTTTAATATAATTTTTATTTTTTTATAAATATTTTTATTAAACAATTAACGAATATTTAATTAAAATTTTTATTAAACATTCTCTCCTAGATTTAATTAATGTTTAATTTAAAAGTTTAGTCAAGTTTCAAGGCGAACCTTGATAAACATTTAACTTAAAGGTTCAGTCAAGTTTCAAAACGAACCTTGATAAACATTTAACTTAAAGGTTCAGTCAAATTTCAAGACGAACCTTGATAAACATTTAATTTAAAGGTTCAGTCAAGTTTTACTCTAAATATTTAGTCAAGTGCGGACATTTAAATATTTATACAATCTTTACTCAACATATCTTTAATTACTCAGAACATTGGAAATAAAGGTTTAATAAAGTTTTATTAAATCTTCGGTACTGTGTGGGTATAGTTCGCGTAAACCGAGCTGAAAAGAGAGAAAGGAGCTTAAATATTGTTCGAGTTTCTTGTTAACCGAGGTGCGTTCAATGCAATTTACATAGGGCTTTGTCGGGACCAAAATTTTTGTTCATATTAACCGGATGTTCCTGTTAACGAAGATTTACTGTATTAAATAATCGATTATTTATTATTTTGAGATTAATGGAATATTTATATTGCTTTAGAAATGTGTTTATTTCTTATTTCGTTAATTAATCATTTAAAATTTTTATAAATATGTCCCATTTTCACTTATAGTGTTAATCACTGTAACATTTGCCTCTATAATATTTATATTTCAAAATTATTATTGTATGCAATACACATAAAATATATAACGTGTATTAAAAACCCGTACATTTTAAGCAAAAATACACAGAGGATCAAAAGAGAATCAAAAGAACTTAAAGAGGACCAAAGATTTCCCAAATTTCGACTAGGATAAGGAAGGAATATTACAGAAAAATAAAAATTCATTTTGCGACTTTGTATGTGATTTTCCTAAGTGAAATTCGACGTGATCGGCATTTTTTTAGTTGACCGATCATACGTGCTCTTGGTATTTGACCAACAAATTGTTATAATTGACGCGACGTCTTTAAATAACAGAGACTTCGTGAGGAGATGCGAAGTGATAAGTTTGATACGTGTCTCATTGTCGTCAGTCGTACGTCGACTTGTGGATGCCGGATCGCATTGAAATGTGTGAAGTTACAATGCAACACGTTTATCTTCAACATGAAGCTGGTCCTTTAAATCAGCATATATTCGTATCTTAAAAGAGGCATTGCATCTTTTTGAATAAGATTTAAATCACCTCCTTGCACAATCAATGTTATTGTATCAAATTTCAGCCTTATTGCTGTGGTCTTCTATTTCTTTCAATAATCATGAACATATAATTATAAAACTATTAAATTATTTTTTTAAATAAATTAGCCTAATAAAGATGGTAACCAACACCATCCAAACACAGCAACTTCAAAAAATGTCATAAATATGGATTTATGTTTTTACTTTCCCATTGATCTAAATTGAAATATATACTTGGAAGGGAATTTTAATTTTTTGTCAATTGAGTCAAAATTTACAATGTCAAATTTAACGATTTTAAAAGTTGTTACTTCTAAAAATAGGAGTAACAATTTCGAAAATTGTCAATTTTTGATGTACTAAATTTTAGCTCAATCTTTATTATTTTTAGTATAAAAATTAAAAGTCTGATAAAAAGTTTACTTTATTCTAAAAACAAATAGTAGCACCGGATATTTCAGGATATCTGACAGTGTTTGGTAGTTTGGATATCCGCTTGATGTTCTCAGGATAATTATGGCTGTACCTAGAATATTCAAAGGATATTCTAACCGCCACAAGCTGGTGGATATCCCGAAATATCCGGTGTTGTAAGGGAGAAGAGTTTAATTATTAGTATTTTATGGATATAAATAAAAAGAAAGACAAGATTAGATGAAATTATCACAAATGATATTCGCTTCTCAAATTTTCGGGCACGATGATTGACCCTCCACTGTATTTATCACGACACGTGTTGTACTTTTCCTTTAGCAATTCGCGCCACGTGCATTCATATATCGTTTAGATTACGACGTTTAACGATTGGACGCTTCCCTTTTGAAAATGACAATGATTCACCACCAAACGGAATAAATGGATGTAATTATTCTACAAAAAAATAATATTATACTCATCTCTGAATTTATATTTTCATTTTATTAAATTTCATAAAATTAGAAAAAAATTAGTTTCTACAACAATTGTGAAACTTAATAAATATCATACTAATTTAATTAAATGATTTTGTGTATGCATAAATTAAACAAAAATTGCATTAAACAACATTGTTCTTTTCTATTAATGAAAATTGTTATTGCGTTTGAAGTGGTTAGTTTTAGAAACCCTATTTTAAAAATAATGAGGTGCAGTTTATCTCTCTTCTGTTTTTCAAGTTCTTAAACGTTTTAATCTTTTTGAAGCTTTGCTTTCTCCGACAAGGTTTCTCTACAAACCTTTGCAACTCTCGCAAATCTTTCCTGGCGTTTCTCACGTTCTCTTCTTATTTTACTATTTCGCTCTTCTTTCCTTCCTGAAACTAGGGATGATACTCAGTGTATCACTCCAGATGTGTGACAGTCCTCCTGGATTGTAAGGGGAGATGAAGCAGCAGAAACACAAGAAGATTGAGGATCATGAAAGGTGAAGAGAGAAAGGTTGGAAGAACCTAAGCACCTAAGATTCAAGGAGGCTGATGTATTTATAAGGAGGAAGATTTGCATAGGATGCAACAGATAGCCGATAGCAAAGGCAGGCGGCACGTCTCGAGATTCAAAGAAGCTTTGTGCCATTATATCCACCCTCTCGTTCCAATCTACCTCGCTCCCTAGCATTCTCTTTCCTTCTCTTTTGTATCTCCTTTCTTTATTTTTTGTCATCTCTATTCCAAATCTTCTCTTTTTTGATACTACTCTTTAATTTCTTTAGTATTTAATTATCTATTTCCTTCCTTCATGTATTACTTTTATTTTTGTTCACCTCGCATTTAATTTATTTCTAGGGGAAAATCGTAAAGTTTGTTCTTCACCAATTTTCTTAAAAAACACGACCAAATTTAGGAGGCATTATAGCATATAGAATTATATATCACTTTTAATAGATTTACTACTGCTATATCCAAAAGAATACAATTAAATAATTTTTTATATATTATTTGCTTATAATTAGTATATTCAAATGAGAAAAATACGAGGAAAAATAAGATATTCATGAAATAAAATACAGGATGCCGTTACCCACATAACACATAATATTGCAGCAACATTATTTTGGAATATTTGGAATATTTCAACTTAATATTGCAGCAATGTTCCAGGAACATTGCTTTGTCCGACTTAATAAATATTGCAGTGAAACATTACAGAAACATTGCAAAAAAATCTTCAAAAAATGTTTTTTGAAAGTTGCATGAACATTTTTTAGTAATGTTGCTGAAAAGTTTCTTTGAAATTTTATAGCAATAGTTCGAAGCAATTTTTTACTAATATTTCAAAAATAAATTCATCAATATTTCAATAAAACAATTAGAAATACTCCAAATAATAAGTTAGGTAATAAAAAATGTATATTTTAAAAAAATCAAGAAATACATAAAGATTACTTAAAAAATCACCCTATATTTTTGAAAATATATTTTCACGTGGGAAAACTACATGATTTTATAATTTTTAAGAAAATATTTAATTTAATATTGAATAAAATAATAGAATTTGCGTAAATTATGTAATTTTTATTAATAATACAAAATTTCACATTGTTTCGAATTATAACAATAATAATTAATATTTTTAATTAAATTCATTATCCTTATTGAAGTTATGTTCAGGATCGTCATAATTGACTCCTTCATTTTATGGATCACTATTTTTCATATATGACGTACTTTGTTCTATCAATTTGAGAAATCGGATTTATTATTAGAAGCAATATCATAACAAAACTTACTATAACCAAACTCTCATATTAAATGATAGCATTAAATAAACAAAAACTCACTCACTGCAATCATACAGAATATTCCAAAAAGTGAGAATTTCTGAACACTTTTCTGATTGTGAGTAGAAAAATATCGGAAATTGTGAATTATTGATTCTCAATCCATAAACAAAACTTGTATTAATTAACAACAATTAGCGTTTTTAATTACTTCCCATGTGACAATATTCCCGGGACTGGATTCTCAAAAAATTCACTGTGGAATTCCTGAAACCTTCCGGGAATTCCGTCTCATCCCAAAAGGCAACTTCTGAGAAATTGTCAAGATTATTATAACGTTTATTATTTAAAAAAATGCGAAAAACATTAATTAATAGTATATAATATAATAAATCTTACAAATTGTCAATCCATTCAATTTTTTTAGTAAGAATATTCCAGTATTAACTTGAATTCCTCAAATTTATGTTGAAAACTCTAAAAAGAATGATTGAACATTATTATAAAATATATAATTGTACGTAATAAAAATATGGAGATGTACCAGAATCTTCATTATAATAGAAATTTATAATGTAATATTAGATTAATAAATAATGTAATATTAAATCATTTATTAGAACAATTTTTATGTTGAATTCGTGTGAAGTAAAGGGAATACTGCAGATTTCATTTTGCTTACAGGAATTTTCTAAAATTTGGCTTTCAGTTGCGATAATGGCCAACAGCATAGTTGGCCAGTTTCTATTTCAGTTTCAATCACTTGATGAATATTATGGTCGCTTGAAAGACACGGAATTTCATAAACATCACCCTGTGGCAAACATTTCTTTCCAATCAAGGAGTTATTGTTTTTTCCAGATTCTAGAATATTCAATATTGTTGAAATAGAGCCATCTTTAAAAAGAACACAATTATCTCTTATGCTGTCACAATCAATGTAAAAGAATCCATGATTAAGTATTTTGTACTGTTGAGTAATTCTTAAATTGTTATTTGTTAAAGGCCCATCGAATTGTGAATGCTTTAAAGTAGTTTGATTGAAGCTTAATTGCTGTAAAGGTTGACTTTTTTTTCTTAATTTTCTTTTAATGATTGTCATAAAATTATCAAATTTGAATGCAGAAAATCTATCTACATGACCATTGACTTTAACATCGTTACATAGGTGAAGTAGATTGTGGAAATTATAAGACATGAATTCTTTTCCATAAGTTCTTTGAAACGTTTGAAGAAAATATTCGATAAGCTCCTGAGCGTAAGTGATATTTTTTTAACATTTTGAGATAATAGAGCTTACTAAAATTGACATTGCTACATAAAGAGACATAAACTTTTCAAACTTATCTTTTGGCAAAATATTCTTTAGCTCAATTGGTCCACAATACAACAAAAAGTTTCTGAACTCGGTGGCTTTCTAAAATTTCACATCTCTCAATGATCTTAGTCGCCTACAAAAATCAGTTGGTTGATAATTCCTCAAGTGTTTTAGCTTTGCCGAGATTTTATCAATTTTATCCTGATCAAGTTTTACGTTAGATGGACCCAAAATCAACAAAAGAATTAGTTTTTTCATTATTCCTATCAATACCAGGTGCATATAATCTATTAGCACCTTGGAAACAGCTCCAAATCGAGGAATTTCAGTCAAAATCGTTGCTTTATTTTTTTGGTAAGTTCCTAAATAGTCACTATTTGCAAATTCTTTATCCGTCCTTTCAGGAAATGGCCCTATTCCTGGGAAATAAACACGTTGCTTTTTCTTTTTTTTCTTCTCCCTTGATTAGGCAGAACACCTTCTCTCTTAATTTTGCATTTAGGGCAACAATCATAATCCGTGTGACCTTTGACATTTAATGCGAGACTTTTGGCTGGAGCATCGCAAATCAATGAAATGTTAACTTAAATTTTACGATCTTCAACGGGTACTCCATCTTTACAATATAATTTTGCTTCTTCCAAAAATCTTGATAAAAACTCATTCGCGTCTAGAGGATGATGACTTGCCGAATAAGCTCCAATTAAATAAACATTTTTAGATGTCGCATCAGAGCATAAAATCAACCACAAAGCAATTTTAGATGATTTGTAAATTGTCAGACCGTCAATATTGATGTGTAAATCTAAATTATCCATTTTTAATCCTTTTTGTTTCCGATTTTCTATTATTAAATTCAATACACGCTTCAAACCTAAATAATGATAAAATGTTTAATTGCTTGCAAAGATTATTTTAGTATTAAGGAGAAAGATCGGTAAAATTTCAACACATTGAAATTTATATTGTTTAGAGGTTTATTTTATTTATTTTTAAGAAAATATTATATAACATTTAAAATTATAAAATATTGCGAAAAATTAAAAGCCAATTCAAGAATTAATCAATTTGGTTATAAGGATAAAAGCTCTCGAAAAATTAAAATTTGAATTTCAATCATAATTTCTATTACATTTTACTGTCAATTTTTTGTGTAATTTTTTCATGATTTTTAACAATCAATTATATAGATTTTAAATAATTTTATTTTTTACCAAAATTTTAAAAAATTGTAAATTTCAAATATTACTTTTACAATTTTCCATGTTGGAATATTGTTTTAAGTTCCTTCTTTCAAATATAGTAATGTTAAAAATATATTAAATGAGTAATAAATACATACATTAAATTAGTAATATTAAAAAAGAAAAGAACCTATAGATTTATATCAAGCAAAATTATACTTCGCCTAAATGAAAATATACTCCTCCATCAGACATAGCCACAATTGATTCAGTTTTCTTTGGAGGACGTAACAATGTTCGTGCAGTGCGTGGCAATAAATAATAATTAGTAAAAATCGATAAAATTACAAGTAATGCGGTTATGACAACATGAGGAATATTAAACATAAGAGCCCAATTGATTAAAGCAGTTTTAAATTTATTACTCTTGTCTTGAAGAATTTTCTCTTCGTTTTCTACTCCTTTTTCTTCTTCTTCAAGGCAATCAGAATCAGAATCCGTACCAAAATTTATCCCAGAATCACTATCTGATAAATTAAAAATCTCTTCATCTTCAAAGTCAAAATCAAACGTATAATTTGAATCTTCACTGTCATAACTATTTGTTTCAGAACAGAGTTCATCATCAGTCGTAGTATCCTCGTTAAGTACTTTAGCGTTAATATTATTGTTGAGATTTAGAGAATTAGTTTCATCAGAGTTTGGTTCCACAGGAAAATGTTTTGAAGAATGTTTTTTTAAAATCTAACGCTGCCTGATATTGTCCTAATCGTCGGAGATGTCTATTTGAATAAAATCCTGTCTTACGTATTTTAGGCATTATTATTGTTCAAATATTGTTGAAAATATTGATACACAATTGACAATTAGTCAGACGCCATGAAGAATATTATCCAATAAAACAAAGTACATTTTTTAACTATTAAAAATGTACCAATGTTTATTGCAAAAATATTAATTATTTCTTATTTTTAATTTAAAAGTTTTGAACTTATATCAAACATAACTAATTATTTTCTTTAGATTATTTTTATAAAATGTGTAATATAATTAAATTGATTATTTATAAATAATATTAAAAGATAATTAACCAATTAAAGATAAAAAATAGACATTATAAAATAAATAGAAACTTTACTTACCTTTTAACAATTTAAAAATTGCGTTTACAGAATTATAATAAACTTAGTAGCTTTATAAACAACATTTTTAAAAACTTTTATGAATTAATTTTATTTTTCATGTATTTACATTTATAGAAAAATTATTTTAAATACGTAAGAACATGTAAATGTCACGTATCATTTTTATCAAATTTAGTTAGTTACCAATCAACAACATGCTTCTTTTATGCTTCATAGAAACTGAACTTGCTTTTTTCAAAACAATATTCGATTGTTCTGTCAATGTCAAAGTCAGTCACGGGAAATTGATTATCCGCAATGGAAAAACTTTCAGGTATTAACAGTGATTTTTCTTTTAAAAAAATCTTCTATTTATCTTATATGTTGTTAAATTTTTAATATAAAAATTGAAACAAAATTTCAAAAAATTCAGACGATAACCTGCTGTTCTCAGTAGTTCAACTAGACGATGGGGTAGTGCTAGTTCCGACAAAATGGGTTTTTTCTCTTGGGAATAATAATGAATTTCTTTGTTATTATCCGCCAATAAAAGATTCTCTACTAGTTAATGCGATGGTTTCGAAGTTGGTCGATCCAGAAATAACGTGGAAGCAATACGCGGTTTTAAAATATTTAAAGAAAACAAGTAAGAATTAACAATTATTGTAATTATGAAAATTTTTTACTAAAAGATTGACAATTTTTTTTGTATTTGTTTCATTATTTTTCTACTATCCAATTCTCTTTTCAAAATAATTTTAAAAATAAATTTGGTTTATAATTCATTAATAATCTTTTGTTGCTAAAATCATGACAAATGAATGTTTCATTTCAGAAAAATAAATTTTATTAGGATTAAATAATTGTATTAATTTTTACAACTAGGCACGTTGCAAAAAGGAAAGGAAAAGTTGTTAGAGTCTCTGCTATTATCTGAAATTGACAGTGAGAACACGGAAGATTATGCTAACAAGTATAAAAAGTCTAGAAAAAATCGAACGAGAATTAATCCGTTGACAGAAAATGTTAAATCAAATGAAAATTAGGCGACGAAACAAAAAGCCACTGAAACAATCCAACCACCAAAGCCAAACCTCACAGATAGTATTAGTCAAAATTCAGGTGAAAAAAACAATATAATATAAAATATTATATTAAAAAATGTTTAATAATTATAATAAAATTATTTTAATCTATTTTATTCAGTATAAAAATTAAATTAACAAAAACAAAATTTATTTTAAATAATTTACAAAACATCTTCTTTAACTGGAACTTCAGTTTCGCAAAAACCAAAAATTACGGAGATGAAAACATAGCAAGAAAAAATCAATCTTTCAATACCACCATCAAAGAGACCTAGATTGGATAGTAAGGTTGAAAAAGTCTCAGGTAAAATATAACATTAAAAATAAATAAATAAACGGTAATAATTTTATTTACTAGATATACCCGTGTGGAAAAAGCCACGATCTTGTCCTCAAGAGTTCATGAGGGCTGATCCATATGGCGAATCCATGAGGGGCAACGTAGGGGCCCCGCAGGGATCGCCCTCATGATCGATTAGCAAAATTTTCTACGTCCAAAATTCAAATATTTTTTCATCAACACAAAATGAATGTTTCCAATGATTCAAAACAACGAAAAACGCGTTTTTAATAAAAATATATTTACACTTTTTTTGAAAATAACACTCACACTTATGGCAAAATAGATGAGGGCCATCGTAGGGGCCCGCATGGATCGCCCTCATGATCGATTAGCAAAATTTTCTACGTCCAAAATTCAAATATTTTTTCATCAACACAAAATGAATGTTTCCAATGATTCAAAACAACGAAAAACGCGTTTTTAATAAAAATATATTTACACTTTTTTTGAAAATAACACTCACACTTATGGCAAAATAGATGAGGGCCATCGTAGGGGCCCGCATGGATCGCCCTCATGATCGATTAGCAAAATTTTCTAAGTCCAAAATTCAAATATTTTTTCGTCAACAAAAAATGAATGTTTCCAATGATTCAAAACAACGAAAAACGCGTTTTTAATAAAAATATATTTACACTTTTTTTGAAAATAACACTCACACTTATGGCAAAATAGATGAGGGCCATCGTAGGGGCCCGCATGGATCGCCCTCATGATCGATTAGCAAAATTTTCTAAGTCCAAAATTCAAATATTTTTTCGTCAACAAAAAATGAATGTTTCCAATGATTCAAAACAACGAAAAACGCGTTTTTAATAAAAATATATTTACACTTTTTTTGAAAATAACACTCACACTTATGGCAAAATAGATGAGGGCCATCGTAGGGGCCCGCATGGATCGCCCTCATGATCGATTAGCAAAATTTTCTAAGTCCAAAATTCAAATATTTTTTCGTCAACAAAAAATGAATGTTTCCAATGATTCAGAACAACGAAAAACGCGTTTTTAATAAAAATATATTTACACTTTTTTTGAAAATTCACCTGAGATGATTCATGATAATAATCATAAAGCATATAATTAATTATATTTTATAAATTGCATTTGATTGGAAAATATAATTTAATATCTTAACTTTAACTAAATGATGTTAAGCACTTTTCTTTGTTAGGTATTTTTTAAGTTTAAATAGCATCAAGAAGTTAGCATTCGTTTTGAAGTAGCGTGCGTAGCGTAGTTGGTAAAGCGTTAGACTCATAGTCCGTAGGTCGTAGGTTCGATTCCCCCCATGCGTTAGATTTATTTATTTCTCAGGTTTGCGTTTAATCATTAATTCTATGTATGAATTAATTGAAAAATGAAAATATCCGTTAATAGTATGCATAAATTACATATTTTTTAATTTTTTAATTAATTAATTTATTATTACTTTTAATTATATCCGACAGTTAATTAATTAGAACGTTAATTAATAAATTCAATTTGAGTAAGAATTTAATTTAAAATTGAATAATTATTAAATAAATATGTTATTTATTCATAACTTAAGCTTATTTATTATTAATTAACTTTTATTATTAATATTATTGATTAAAAAACATTATGGCAAACTTGAGGGCAAGATGAGGGCAAACGTGAGGGCCCATAAGGGCGCCCTCATCGATAAGCATGTCGTTTCCATGAGGGGCCCCTGTGGATCATCCATATGCGCCCCTCATGGAATGAGGGAGATCCATAAGGGCCCCCACTGGGGGCCCACATCACTTTTCCACACGGGTAAAAATAACTTATTTACAATATTAAAGTAAAAGGTTTAATTAAATTAAACAGAAAAGTATCAAAATTTTAGAAATCTGGAATTCTTTTATCTGTATATTTTGACTCTACTTTAACTTTTCAAACTTTTTTTACGATAAGATACACTTGTACAATTCGAACCATCTCCATCAATGTCGACAAATCACAAGGAAACTAGCCATGGTTCCTCGAAACATCAGGAGAGAAATAGAGAAAGCGAAATTAAATTTGATCACTTGAAAAGCCTTGATCAAGAAGACCAAAACTCTGGTATTAAAACGGATATAAAAAACATCCATTTTAACCCCTTAAACTTATTGTGACTTTAATATTCCAAGCTTTTTTTATTTCAGGTGAAAAAATTGCCGCAAATAAACTCTCAGGTATTTCTCAACTATTGATTCTTGAGAACTGATTTAAATATTAATTTAAATTTATTAATAATTTATTAATTTTAATAAAAGAATACTTAAAAAGTTTAAATAAAAAATTTAATAAATTTTATATTAATAAAAGAGTTATATTTAGGTTTATAATTTTTTCAAGTACATCTACTTGAAAAAATTGCAATACTATGGCGGCCTTACCAAGATGAATTTATTGTTTTAATAGAGCGAGTTCAAAACAGATTTTTGCGTTTTGCTGCCAGGCAAACTGGTTTGACGTTAGACTATAATAATCATGATTATAGTGAAATTAGACGTAAACTTAAAATACCACTAATGTCTGAAAGATTTTTGTTTTCTGATCTTCTTTTTTTATTTAAAATCATCAATGGTCGAATTAACTGCTCAGACCTGTTGTTTTTATTTGATTTCTACGTGCAGCAAAGATCGCCTAGAAACCCATCATTATTGAAATTACCTTTCATTAAAGAAAACTACATTATAAATTCAGTGATCAACAGACTGAGCAGTGAGGCAAATCAGTTTCACAACAGCATTGATTTTTTCAGTAATTCACTCACAACTTTCATTAATAATTTGCGTATCTTAATTTTCATTGATTATAATAACAATGCAGCCAATTAATATACAATAAACATAATGTATCTTTATAGTACTCTGTACGAATGGGCTTTGCCCGTATATTTTCAATAAATAAATATCAAAATTAATTATAGTAAACATACAATTTAAATGTATTCTAAATATAAAAATATTTTACTTTTTTTGAGCTGTTAAGTATTTTTTTATATTGACTCTATTTTTACACTGGATATATTTTTTCAAAAGATATAAATTTACAACCTGAACCATTTTCGTCAACGTCATCGAGTCACAAGGAAAGTAGCCATGGCTTCTTGAGAAATCAGGAGAGAAACAAAGAAAGCGAAATGAAATTTGATTACCAGATAAGCCTTGATCAACCAGACCAAAACTCTGGTATTACAACGATTATGAAAAAACATCCATTTTAACCATTTAAAATTTATTATCAGTTTTAATTTAAAATTATTTTGATTTTTCATGAAAAAATTGCTGCAAATAAACTCTCAAGTATTTTTCAACTGCAGATTCTCAGGGATTGATTCCCAAGGACTTGCATTGAATATTTTTTCTTGGAGCTTTCTTCAGTTGTTTTATTTTATATTTTGACTCAAACAATACAAATATTTTTTTGTAAAATGATACAAGTTTGCAATTGAAACCAACTCCGCTTTCGTCAACATCGTCGGATCACGAGAAAAGTAGACGGGAATCCTTGAAGCATCCACAGAAAAAGAGAGAAAGCGCTACAAAATTTGACAATTGCATGGCAAGCCTTAATTACCAGGACAGAAAATCTGGTATTTCAATGATTATGAAAAAAATATCTATTAACTTAAAGAGAATAATTTTAAAAAATACAATTCTATTGTAAAAATTTGCAAGGTTTATTGGCTTGGTTTTTCAATCAGTCGATCCTTTTTTGACTCTGATAAGTGCCCGAAATTGACCATTTCTTCGGAATCAGACCTTAATCAAATTTCTGAGAAATTGAAAAGTAAATCTCTGAAAATGAAGTTGGTAAGAAATTTTTCCTAAATTTTCTTGGAGTGAATTAAATTAAATTCAACTAAATTTAATTAATATATAAACTATATGATAGGTATATCACTTCAAGTAAATCATTAAAAAAATTTAGATTGAAGCTCTGGCATCTATTGGTGGTCGCAATGTAAATAATGCCATAGCCAATGTTTGTCAAAAATTATTTATCAATTCATTGGCAAACCAATATACTTGGTCTGGGAGAAACAAAAAAAAACTTTCTTTGGATGATTCGATTTTGACAAATGTTATTATAGGTGAGTTTAAAAATACAAAGAATTATGATCTGAAATGTTTATTTGTCACAGTGGCTTGAATATAAGCTTATTTAAGTAAATAAATAAATTAGTCAATAATAATAAAAATTATAATACAATAATTTATTTTAAAAATATCAAAAAACAACCAATTAAAAAAAATATTAAGATAGAGTATGTTTTATCAAAATCTAATTAACTAATATTTTTAAAAAATGTATAACTTATATTTAGAGAGAAATGTAAGAAATAATTAACTGACAAACAGAATTGATAACGATTTTTGTATTATATTTAAATAGTGTCAAAGTTAATTTTCCGAAAGAAACTACAGATACGATCAAAACTGCAGGATCAAAATGGTTGGCCCAAGCTCGGACTAGATTAGACAGAGAAACGTAAGCAATATGTTTTCAAGCTTTTGGCATAAAATGCTTAACGTAATCTTTTAGATGTGATTATTGTTGATTAATATTAATTAAAAATAATAATATAATAAAATATAATTGACAGCAATGAATATTTTTCTCTCAATTTTTTCCTCGTTATTATAAAGTCATCTATGATATTGATTTTTCTTTTAACAGAGGAAAGAAAATTTCAGAAAATAGTGACTCAGAGAGAGAAAACGATGAAAATAAAGATCCCGAGGACAATGTTGATAACTATGAAGGCGATAGACTTGACGCCGATGACGAGGAAGACGATGTTTGAGTTTTAAAAGCAGTTTTTTTTATTTTCTTTATAATATGATACTCATCATAGTTATCATTATTATTGTTACAATCATCAATTTGTAATTATTTTCTCATAAATAATTAAATTAGCATGAAATACGTTCCATTATTTTTACTAAGCGATATCTTTTGTATTTTAATATTTATTGTTCAATAAAATTCTATTTGTATAATTTAAGGTTTATAGTTTTTTTATTTTTCTTAATATTCAAATTCTTTGTATTATAAACTATTGTTCGGAGAATTACTAATTTTTTTATTAAAATATTGCTGAAGGTATTTTTGTAATATTAGTGGAATGTCGCATCGAAATATTGCTATAAAATTTCAAAGAAACATTTCAGCAACATTACTAAAAAATGTTCATGCAACTTTCAAAAAACATTTTTTGAAGATTTTTTGCAATGTTTCTGTAATGTTTCACTGCAATATTTATTAAGTCAGACATAGCAATGTTCCATTTTAAGTTGGAATATTCCAAATATTGCAAAATAATGTTGCAGCAATGTTGCTGCAATATTATCTGTTATATTGTTATCAATAACAATAATTAGAGGAGGGTGAGGTAATGGGAGCTTTTAAATTCCAAGTACTTAGAGACTTTGAATTTTGCTGAAATAACTCGGAAAGCTTCGACAACTTTTATTTATGTCATACGAAGACAAACGGTCATATTTCTGATAGAGTTGTAGAAACAACAAGGAAAAATCAAGTTTTTGAGTTTTTGTTATTAAATGGAAAATATTTCTAGAGATTAAAGTAAATAGTAAAAAAAACTTATTAAATTATGTTTTGTGATTATATTAGAGACAAATATGTGCAGATTTAGATATATGAATAAAAATAGAGGTAATAATGAATTTTTTGTTTTTGAAATTGTGGCTTATATAAATTCTTTGGAGCAATCGGAGAATATTGTCAATATATATATATATATATATATATATATATATATATATATATATATATATATATATATATTCACATATAAAATAAGTTGTATATTCCCGTGTAGAAAATTAAAAAAAATAAATTGTGTTTTCCATATATTTACGGAATTATTTTGCTATGAAGACTAGGTGGACCCCCGATATTTGAACCCTATTGTGGCTTCTACCGTTTGTGAGCTGCGCCTAGACGCGCTCAGCCAAGGGAGGCTATGAAAATCAGTTACAAAGTGTCATTCATAAGGAACAACATCGAACAACATCGAACAAATATTTTTTAAACCAAATAGTTTTAGCCTGGAATTGGTCCTAAAAGTTACTTTTTATGTTTTTGGGGTCGCTGATTACGATGCTGGTGTCCGTATGACCCCATCACGTCAGTCTCAAGGTAAACACAAGGTCAAATACCATAATTTGAAATATTTTTTTTGACCCCGGATTCAGAAAGAGCGGAAAAATTTTACTTCCAGATATGTCTTGACCTTTTTTTAAACTAAAATTTCAAGGTCATCTAGAGGTCAAATTCTTCTTTCAATCTCTGAGCCGGAATATTATCATGGAATTGGTCCTAGAACAGTTGCTTCTTATGTTTTTAGGGTCGCTGATTATGAAGCCGATGTGTGCAAAATCTAATCTCGAAACTCGATCGAGATTTTCGTTTTTCGATTTGAGCCGAGTCGAGCATTATTAATTCGAGCTCGAGACGAGTTCGAGTCGAGCCGAGCTGTATAAAAAACTCGAAAATAGTCGAGTCAAGTTGGTAATATTTGACCATTTATTTTTATGTGAGAACGTTTGTTCCTATCGATCCGGAGCAAATGACGACTGACAATGCATTTGCATGGGTTTTTATACTAGAAAATCATCTTCAGTGGTAGTAAATAAGTACAAAGATCACCCCATCTCCAAGCTTGACTCTTAGATTTTCATAGAACTGCAACAATTCTCAGAGCTTTAGATGAACACCTGCATCCTGTATCGCACAGCGCAAGTATCGCTATTACATTGTCTACAAGCATCTCACAATAGTGCGACGCTAGAATACTGTGCTTGCGCCTCGCTAAACGCTTACATGAGTCATAAGTCCACTCGCTGCTACAGAGTATTGTGCGTAGTAGTGTCAAATGACATAGGTTTGATTTCTAGGAATTGCCTACCATCAGGCTTTCGATATTCAAGTCAAGGGTCAGCCTATGCGATTTGATGCAAGTGAGAAATAGATCATCGCATAAAACTTTATACTTTATGCAGCTGTAAAAACAATTCCTAAGAATTAACTGAAGCATTGCGTGGGAATCAAATTAGAAAAATGTGTATACTGAACATTATTCATATTTTTGAATAATGGCATTTTGAATACTTTAAAATATAAAATATGTAAGGTTTATTTTTTCTAATAGTAATAGGTAACTGAATTTTAAATATAATAGCAAAAGAAAATAATTAATTTTGAAGAATTAGGGCGAAAATTAGTATAGATAGTTTTCGCTCTTGTTCAAAAACCCACTCTATTCCTCAACATAGCCCTTCTGTAGCGGGAGGTCACCTTCGATGATGCATCTACGCGCTATATCTATACTCATATATCAATGCCTGTACGGACTATATCTATATACATCGTTCGCTCACGTCGAGTCATAGCATGGAGGCAGCATATATGCGTATATATAGATATAGGCACATGTAATGATATATATGTTACGGGCAATGTGCGGGAGGCGGGCAATGTCCGAGAATGCCCGGGCATTGTCGACAATGCCCAAAATCAGTGGGCATTGTCGACATTGCCCACTTATTTTTAAAAACGTTTACAAAAGGTTAACAATGCCCGGTCATTGTTGACAATGCCCGGGCATTTTCGACATTGCCCACTAATTTTTGGGCAATGTTGTTTATTATAAATAAGTAACATGTTATTAGAAAATAATGCCCGAAATATTTATTTTCACTGTCACTGTTAATAGGTCTAATTAATTTCTTGTTTCCGTTCACGGAAATTGTGTCGTATTTTTTTAAAAATCTGTAACTCCTCGAATCCTTTTTTTCGCATAACTTTAATTGGTCCACTTTTTTAATGTAACTTTCATATTCCTCACAAGACATGTAAGCACAATTGTCTGTCCGTTTTTTTGACAGCAAAATAATTTGTTGTACTAACAAAGCGTTGATCAAATAAATTTTTCTCACCTTAATTAATATTTTTGTAGAAATAATAAAATTAATTGATAATTAAGTACAAAATTTATTAAAACTTTTTTTTTTACAATTATAAAACATTATTTTAGTACATTAAATATTAAAAATTAAGAATTACAGCCGAGTATCACAATGAAGTCTATACTTATGTTTGATATCGTAAAATGACGAAAAGTCCTCCTTTTGGGGCACACAAAATGATTGCAAATAAATCCATTGAATTGACTGCACAAATAAAAATAAATTTAGTAAACAGCGTTAAATTGATTATATTATTCAATTATTCAGTTTTAACAAGTGATGAAATATTTACTTATATTACAAATTATTTTTTATTAAAAAATTTTATGCATTTCAACATTGCCCAAAATGGACTGGGCATTGTCGACATTGCCCAGAAAACAGAATTTTATAAATAATTTTCGACATTGACCGAAAAAAACAGGGCAATGTCGACAATGCCCACTGATTTTGGGCATTGTCGACAATGCCCGGGCATTCTCGGACATTGCCCGCCTCCCGCACATTGCCCGTAACATATATAAGTCAATCCTTCAATACAATTAGAAATAATTATAATTTTAGATTATCAATTTTGAAAAGATTAAGAATAAAGATTTGTTTACTACTATTATTACTACTTATTATATGTCTATATAAATGAAATATATTTACTTAAATAAAAGTATTTTAAAAGAAATTTCCTTGAAATTAAAATTTTGTTAAATTAAAATGTATTCAAATGCAAAATTTCCTTAATGATTTATAACCGAATTTCAATGTTTTCTTCATTTAATATTCTTTTTATTCCTCATAGTATCGGTGTTTAAGTACCTCATATTTTAATTCTAATACTCGCAGAAGTCTCTGATATTGAATCGCCAATCAGTGAAAGTAATTATTTTCATTATTTCTAAAAGACGAATGTTTTTTTGCAGGAATTAGAATTTAAAAGAATTATGAAATATTTCTTAGTAAAGTATTTTAACTGTAATCAAATAATCGATACTCCAGGATGACTCCAACGTACATCATGATGACTAGGAGTCAATTGGACAACTTCATCAGGGAATTTTAGCTGTAATCAAATAATCGATACTCCAGGATGACTCCAACGTACATCATGATGACTAGGAGTCAATTGGACAACTTCTTCAGGGAATTTTCGTTTTAACCAAATAATCGAGTTTCTATGACAACTCCAACGTACATCCAGATACCCAGGTGTCAATTGGGCAACTTCTCCAGGGAATTTTAACTGTAATCAAATAATCGATACTCCAGGATGACTCCAACGTACATCATGATGACTAGGAGTCAATTGGACAACTTCTCCAGGGAATTTTAGCTGTAATCAAATAATCGATACTCCAGGATGACTCAAACGTACATCATGATGACTAGAAGTCAATTGGACAACTTCTCCAGGGAATTTTAGCTGTAATCAAATAATCGATACACCAGGATGACTCCAACGAACATCATGATGACTAGGAGTCAATTGGACAACTTCTCCAAAGAATTTTAGCTGTAATCAAACAATCGATACTCCAGGATGACTCCAACGAACATCATGATGACTAGGAGTCAATTGGACAACTTCTCCAGGGAATTTTCGCTGTAATCAAATAATCGATACTCCAGGATGACTCCAACGAACATCATGATGACTAGGAGTCAATTGGACAACTTCTCCAAAGAATTTTAGCTGTAATCAAACAATCGATACTCCAGGATGACTCCAACGTACATCATGATGACTAGGAGTCAATTGGACAACTTCATCAGGGAATTTTAGCTGTAATCAAATAATCAATACTCCAGGATGACTCTAACGTACATCATAATGACTAGGAGTCAATTGGACAACTTCTTCAGGGAATTTTAGCTGTAATCAAACAATCGATACTCCAGGATGACTCCAACGTACATCATGATGACTAGGAGTCAATTGGACAACTTCTTCAGGGAATTTTCGTTTTAACCAAATAATCGAGTTTCTATGACAACTCCAACGTACATCATGATGACTAGGAGTCAATTGGACAACTTCTCCAGGGAATTTTAACTGTAATCAAATAATCGATACTCCAGGATGACTCCAACGTACATCATGATGACTAGGAGTCAATTGGACAACTTCATCAGGGAATTTTAGCTGTAATCAAACAATCAATACTCCAGGATGACTCCAACCTTCATCATGATGACTAGGAGTCAATTCGACAACTTATCCAGGGAATTTTATCTGTAATCAAATAATCGATACTCCAGGATGACTCCAACGAACATCATGATGACTAGGAGTCAATTGGACAACTTCTCCTAAGAATTTTAGCTGTAATCAAACAATCGATACTCCAGGATGACTCCAACGTACATCATGATGACTAGGAGTCAATTGGACAACTTCATCAGGGAATTTTAGATGTAATCAAATAATCGATACTCCAGGATGACTCCAACGTACATCATGATGACTAGGAGTCAGTTGGACAACTTCTTCAGGGAATTTTCGTTTTAACCAAATAATCGAGTTTCTATGACAACTCCAACGTACATCCAGATACCCAGGTGTCAATTGGGCAACTTCTCCAGGGAATTTTAACTGTAATCAAATAATCGATACTCCAGGATGACTCCAACGTATATCATGATGACTAGAAGTCAATTGGACAACTTCTCCAGGGAATTTTAGCTGTAATCAAATAATCGATACTCCAGGATCACTCCAACGAACATCATGATGACTAGGAGTCAATTGGACAACTTCTCCAAAGAATTTTAGCTGTAATCAAACAATCGATACTCCAGGATGACTCCAACGAACATCATGATGACTAGGAGTCAATTGGACAACTTCTCCAGGGAATTTTAGCTGTAATCAAATAATTGATACTCCAGGATGACTCCAACGAACATCATGATGACTAGGAGTCAATTGGACAACTTCTTCAGGGAATTTTCGTTTTAACCAAATAATCGAGTTTCTATGACAACTCCAACGTACATCCAGATACCCAGGTGTCAATTGGGCAACTTCTCCAGGGAATTTTAACTGTAATCAAATAATCGATACTCCAGGATGACTCCAACGTACATCATGATGACTAGGAGTCAATTGGACAACTTCATCAGGGAATTTTAGCTGTAATCAAACAATCAATACTCCAGGATGACTCCAACGTACATCATGATGACTAGGAGTCAATTGGACAACTTCTTCAGGGAATTTTCGTTTTAACCAAATAATCGAGTTTCTATGACAACTCCAACGTACATCCAGATACCCAGGAGTCAATTGGACAACTTCTTCAGGGAATTTTAGCTGTAATCAAATAATCGATACTCCAGGATGACTCCAACGTATATCATGATGACTAGAAGTCAATTGGACAACTTCTCCAGGGAATTTTAGCTGTAATCAAATAATCGATACTCCAGGATCACTCCAACGAACATCATGATGACTAGGAGTCAATTGGACAACTTCTCCAAAGAATTTTAGCTGTAATCAAACAATCGATACTCCAGGATGACTCCAACGAACATCATGATGACTAGGAGTCAATTGGACAACTTCTCCAGGGAATTTTAGCTGTAATCAAATAATTGATACTCCAGGATGACTCCAACGAACATCATGATGACTAGGAGTCAATTGGACAACTTCTTCAGGGAATTTTCGTTTTAACCAAATAATCGAGTTTCTATGACAACTCCAACGTACATCCAGATACCCAGGTGTCAATTGGGCAACTTCTCCAGGGAATTTTAACTGTAATCAAATAATCGATACTCCAGGATGACTCCAACGTACATCATGATGACTAGGAGTCAATTGGACAACTTCATCAGGGAATTTTAGCTGTAATCAAACAATCAATACTCCAGGATGACTCCAACGTACATCATGATGACTAGGAGTCAATTGGACAACTTCTTCAGGGAATTTTCGTTTTAACCAAATAATCGAGTTTCTATGACAACTCCAACGTACATCCAGATACCCAGGTGTCAATTGGGCAACTTCTCCAGGGAATTTTAACTGTAATCAAATAATCGATACTCCAGGATGACTCCAACGAACATCATGATGACTAGGAGTCAATTGGACAACTTCTCCAAAGAATTTTAGCTGTAATCAAACAATCGATACTCCAGGATGTCTCCAACGAACATCATGATGACTAGGAGTCAATTGGACAACTTCTCCAAAGAATTTTAGCTGTAATCAAATAATCGATACTCCAGGATGACTCCAACGTACATCATGATTACTATGAGTCAATTGGACAACTTCTCTAGGGAATTTAAACTGTACTCAAATAATCGATACTCCAGGATGACTCTAACGTACATCATGATGACTAGGAGTCAATTGCACAACTTCTTCAGGGAATTTTCGTTTCAACCAAATAATCGAGTTTTTAAGACAACTCCAACGTACATCCGGATACCCAGGAGTGTATTGGTCAACTTCTTCAGAGAATTTTACACGGAGAAAATTTAAGTATCACTTTTTGTTAAACTCATATGTATTTTTAGTAAATTGATTACTAAAGTGGGGAAAAAACGAGAAGAAGGCGAAATTTCTTATTTAATAGAAGTCTCTTTATCAATATATGACCTCTTTTTTTCAATATTTAGTAGTCAAGTTAAGAAAAATTGGACGTGGACAGTGTCGTAACTTAAAAAAGTTAGATGAAGCCCCGACTTAATCGCAACAATTATTCATTATCTTTTAATTATATCATAAATAATATTAATGAGGCTTTAATGTATAGGTTATTATTCTTTTTCTGTGTTTAAAATTTCACAATCCGGTTAGATTATACATTGAAAATACATTTTTTATGAAGTTAGGGGCGCTTAAAACATCAAGTACTCTTCTGAGCACATGTGAGCTTGTCTATGAAACCCCCCCAAAAAATATATCATGTCATGTACATCTCTTATATGAGAGATTCTTTTTCAATCGCCCCAGCCCAAAAAGTCAATGTTCTGGGATTGGCTTCATACTTTGGTTAATTGTTGTCCGATATGATAGTAATAAATCCCTAAAATATAAACGCATTAAAAAAATATTTGTAAAAAGTAGAGGGGGTTGGAGTTTTGACGTTAAGGGTAACATTGTCATTTTCAAATCCGTATAACTATGACAAAAGTTAATGGATTTTAATTTGTCAATAGTGAATTTTAATGAATATTTCACGAACTTTTCAAAAATGTTTACGAAATTTAAAAAAAAAAAATTTTTACCCCTTTTTTTCAAAATCAACCCTTATTTTTCGATTTTCACCCCTTCGGATATTTTTTTTTATTTTTTTTCTTTTCATTGGAAAGCTGAGGTTTTTTCCCATGAGCTATGTAAATATGAAAATGGGACAACAGTAATTTTGTGAGAAACAGAATATTAAAGTAGGCGGAGCCGATAAGGGTGCCGTTAAGGGTAACATTGTCATTTTCAAATCTGTATAACTATGACAAAAGTTAATGGATTTTAATTTATCTATAATGAATTTTGATGCATTTTTCACGTACTTTTCAAAAATGTATACAAAATTTAAAAAAAAAATTTTTGACCCCTTTCTTTAAAAAATCAACCCTTATTTTTCGATTTTCACCCCTTCGGTAAAGTAAATTGGGACAACAATAATTTTGTGAGAATCCTAATATTAAATAATCATAAATATTAAATCCAAGTTTATAATTCTTTTAATTATTGAGAATCAGTTTGAAGCGAAAATTCCCTTAAGAAGTTGTCCAATTGACTCCTAGTCATCATGATCTACGTTAGAGTCATCCTGGAGTATCGATTATTTGATTACAGCTAAAATTCTCTGGAGAAGTTGTCCAATTGACTCCTAGTCATCATGATGTACGTTGGAGTCATCCTGGAGTATCGATTGTTTGATTACAGCTAAAATTCCTTGAAGAAGTTGTCCAATTGACTCGTAGTCATCATGATGTACGTTGGAGTCATCCTGGAGTATCGATTGTTTGATTACAGCTATAATTCCCCAGAGAAGTTGTCCAATTGACTCCTAGTCATCATGATGTTCGTTGGAGTCATCCTGGAGTATGGATTGTTTGATTACAGCTAAAATTCCTTGGAGAAGATGTCCAATTGACTCCTAGTCAGTAAGATGTACTATGGTGTTATCCTGGTGTATCGATTGTTTGTTTACAGCTAAAATTCCCTGGAGAAGTTGTCCAATTGACTCCTAGTCATTATGATGTACGTTAGAGTCATCCTGGAGTATTGATTATTTGATTACAGCTAAAATTCCCTAAAGAAGTTGTCCAATTGACTCCTAGTCATCATGATGTACGTTGGAGTCATCCTGAAGTATCGATTGTTTGATTACAGCTAAAATTCTTTGGAGTGGTTGTCCAATTGAGTCTTAGTCATCATGATCTACGTTAGAGTCATCCTGGAGTATTGATTATTTGATTACAGCTAAATTTCCCTGAAGAAGTTGTCCAACTGACTCCTAGTCATTATGATGTACTTTGGAGTGATCCTGGTTTATCGATTGTTTGATTAGAGCTAAAATTCCCTGGAGAAGTTGTCCAATTGACTCCTAGTCATCATGATGTTCGTTGGAGTCATCCTGGAGTATCGATTGTTTGATTACAGCTAAAATTCTTTGGAGAAGTTGTCCAATTGACTCCTAGTCATCATGATGTACGTTGGAGTCATCCTGGAGTATCGATTGTTTGATTACAGCTAAAATTCCCTGAAGAAGTTGTCCAATTGACTCGTAGTCATCATGATGTACGTTGGAGTCATCCTGGAGTATCGATTGTTTGATTACAGCTAAAATTCCCCAGAGAAGTTGTCCAATTGACTCCTAGTCATTATGATGTACTATGGTGTCATCCTGGTGTATCGATTGTTTGTTTACAGCTAAAATTCCCTGGAGAAGTTGTCCAATTGACTCCTAGTCATCATGATGTTCGTTGGAGTCATCCTGGAGTATCGATTGTTTGATTACAGCTAAAATTCCCTGGAGAAGTTGTCCAATTGACTCCTAGTCATCATGATGTACGTTGGAGTCATCCTGGAGTATCGATTGTTTGATTACAGCTAAAATTCCCTGAAGAAGTTGTCCAATTGACTCCTAGTCATCATGATGTACGTTGGAGTCATCCTGGAGTATCGATTGTTTGATTACAGCTAAAATTCCCCAGAGAAGTTGTCCAATTGACTCCTAGTCATCATGATGTTCGTTGGAGTCATCCTGGAGTATCGATTGTTTGATTACAGCTAATATTCCCTGGAGAAGTTGTCCAATTGACTCCTATTCATCATGATGTTCGTTGGAGTCATCCTGGAGTATCGATTGTTTGATTACAGCTAAAATTCCCCAGAGAAGTTGTCCAATTGACTCCTAGTCATTATGATGTACTATGGTGTCATCCTGGTGTATCGATTGTTTGTTTACAGCTAAAATTCCCTGGAGAAGTTGTCCAATTGACTCCTAGTCATCATGATGTTCGTTGGAGTCATCCTGGAGTATCGATTGTTTGATTACAGCTAAAATTCCCTGGAGAAGTTGTCCAATTGACTCCTAGTCATCATGATGTACGTTGGAGTCATCCTGGAGTATCGATTGTTTGATTACAGCTAAAATTCCCTGAAGAAGTTGTCCAATTGACTCCTAGTCATCATGATGTACGTTGGAGTCATCCTGGAGTATCGATTGTTTGATTACAGCTAAAATTCCCCAGAGAAGTTGTCCAATTGACTCCTAGTCATCATGATGTTCGTTGGAGTCATCCTGGAGTATCGATTGTTTGATTACAGCTAATATTCCCTGGAGAAGTTGTCCAATTGACTCCTATTCATCATGATGTTCGTTGGAGTCATCCTGGAGTATCGATTGTTTGATTACAGCTAAAATTCTTTGGAGAAGTTGTCCAATTGACTCCTAGTCATCATGATGTACGTTGGAGTCATCCTGGAGTATCGATTGTTTGATTACAGCTAAAATTCCCTGAAGAAGTTGTCCAATTGACTCGTAGTCATCATGATGTACGTTGGAGTCATCCTGGAGTATCGATTGTTTGATTACAGCTAAAATTCCCCAGAGAAGTTGTCCAATTGACTCCTAGTCATCATGATGTTCGTTGGAGTCATCCTGGAGTATCGATTGTTTGATAACAGCTAAAATTCCCTGGAGAAGTTGTCCAATTGACTCCTAGTCATTATGATGTACTATGGTGTCATCCTGGTGTATCGATTGTTTGTTTACAGCTAAAATTCCCTGGAGAAGTTGTCCAATTGACTCCTAGTCATCATGATGTTCGTTGGAGTCATCCTGGAGTATCGATTGTTTGATTACAGCTAAAATTCCCTGGAGAAGTTGTCCAATTGACTCCTAGTCATCATGATGTACGTTGGAGTCATCCTGGAGTATTGATTATTTGATTACAGCTAAAATTCCCTAAAGAAGTTGTCCACTTGACTCCTAGTCATCATGATGTACGTTGGAGTCATCCTGGAGTATCGATTGTTTGATTACAGCTAAAATTCCCCAGAGAAGTTGTCCAATTGACTCCTAGTCATCATGATGTTCGTTGGAGTCATCCTGGAGTATCGATTGTTTGATTACAGCTAATATTCCCTGGAGAAGTTGTCCAATTGACTCCTAGTCATTATGATGTACTATGTTGTCATCCTGGTGTATCGATTGTTTGTTTACAGCTAAAATTCCCTGGAGAAGTTGTCCAATTGACTCCTAGTCATCATGATGTTCGTTGGAGTCATCCTGGAGTATCGATTGTTTGATTACAGCTAAAATTCCCTGGAGAAGTTGTCCAATAGACTCCTAGTCATCATGATGTACGTTGGAGTCATCCTGGTGTATCGATTGTTTGTTTACAGCTAAAATTCCCTGGAGAAGTTGTCCAATTGACTCCTAGTCATCATGATGTTCGTTGGAGTCATCCTGGAGTATCGATTGTTTGATTAGAGCTAAAATTCCCTGGAGAAGTTGTCCAATTGACTCCTAGTCATTATGATGTACTATGGTGTCATCCTGGTGTATCGATTGTTTGATTAGAGCTAAAATTCCCTGGAGAAGATGTCCAATTGACTCCTAGTCAGTATGATGTACTATGGTGTCATGCTGGTGTATCGATTGTTTGTTTACAGCTAAAATTCCCTGGAGAAGTTGTCCAATTGACTCCTAGTCATCATGGTGAACGTTGGAGTCATCCTGGTGTATCGATTGTTTGTTTACAGCTAAAATTCCCTGGAGAAGTTGTCCAATTGACTCCTAGTCATCATGATGTTCGTTGGAGTCATCCTGGAGTATCGATTGTTTGATTACAGCTAAAATTCCTTGGAGAAGATGTCCAATTGACTCCTAGTCAGTATGATGTACTATGGTGTCATCCTGGTGTATCGATTGTTTGTTTACAGCTAAAATTCCCTGGAGAAGTTGTCCAATTGACTCCTAGTCATCATGGTGAACGTTGGAGTCATCCTAGAGTATCGATTGTTTGATAACAGCTAAAATTCCCTGGAGAAGTGTTCCAATTGATTCCTAGTCATCATGATGAACGTTGGAGTCATCCCGGAGAATCAATTATTTGATTGAAACGAAAATTCCATGAATTCTGGGAAAAAACCAAAAAAATTCCGGGAATGTTCTCAGAATGTTCTGGGAACTACTCCCAGAGTCACTCTGCAAAAATTCCAGGAACCTTTTCACGTGGGTCACGAGGAGCTTTGGAATTCAGCCATTCGCGTTTTTCAAAGCATGAGATATGCTAAAGTTTGTATGGATTATGAAGGACCCCGGTATTAATCAATTGGGTGAAAACACAAAAAATTAAAAGGCATTAAAATTAGCTGCAACGCTTATTATTTTAATCCAATTTTGCTTATTTTAATCCATTTTGGTATTAAAATAAACAAAATTGGATTAAAATAATAAGCGTTGTAGCTTATTTTAATGCCTTTTAATTTTCTGTGAACTTTAAGAGGTTTTAAAATTTTACGCAAAAATTGTCTGAGTACGAATTTGAAAGCTTTGGAGGACGTCTATTTAATCAAAACCCTTTAGAATTTTTTTTGCTGAAATAAAGCAGAACGGTGGTTGAAATTTAAAACCGAATTGTACCGATTTTTTAAATTATTATAAAAGTTTGCTTTTAAATTCACTTGCGGGTAATAATTTACAATTTTTATTGTATTATTTATTGCTCGCGAACCGATGGTTGATGCAATGGCTCCGTTTTTTCAAAAAATCGTAAATGAAAAACTGCTGAAACTTATTGATCTCGATTGCTTTTTTTGCTACGGTAACATTCTTAATGAATGCGATTATAACATCGGTTCCCATTCTTGCGATGGCACTCTTTTAAGCCATGTCACATACTTTCCACGCATATTTCATCAAATCAGATTTTTAACAAAGAGAAAAGATTATCTTTTCAAAGTTACGAAGTTCGATTCTGTGCACTGCGATCATTCCGAGTTTCTTAAATGGACAATTATTTCGACATTCGTTGATAGTCTCGCACGAGCTTATTTTAATTTTCTATGAAAAATAATGAAAGGAAAAATCGGTTCTTCTGCAGAATGTGACGTGTTGCAAACAATAGCGTAAAACGATACCAAAAAAAGAACTTTTAGGCTGTGACATACTAGTTTTCAGTTCGTAAGATTGTATATATGTTGTTTATATTTTTATAAAAAACAGATTTTTTTATAGTTTATAGTACTTTAATATATTTATAAAGTAAGAGAAATTTTTATTAGCGTGTGAGAATTTAAAAACGTTGTTTAAAAATTTGAGTAGTTTATAAGAATCAGTTTTTATAAAAAGAAACCAATAACTAGTTCTTAAAAATGTAAATATTTTGACACTTGAATGAAGATTTTTATTAGTATATAAGAATTTAAAAACCTCATGTTTAAAAAAATTTAATGGTTTATAAGAATCTTCCCTAATAACACAAGATATCTTGGGATATATTGATAATATCCCGCAGATATTCTAAGGATGTCATATGGATATCAAAAGGGTCCCTTAAGGATATCCAAAAAATCGGCGGTTTTGATATCCTTTGGATATCCCATGGATGTCTGAGGATATCCACAGGATATCTTCTGGATATCTCTATAGACTTTCATAAATGTCCTCCAGATATCCCATAGATATCGTCAGGATATCCCACAGATATCATCAGGATATCCTATAGATATCGTCAGGATATCCCACAGATATTTTCAGTATATCTTCTGGATGTCAAGAAGATATTCTCAGGATACTGTTTTAAAAATCATTATGAGACTACAAGTGAGAATATTTTGTGAATTAAATTTTATATAAATAAAATAAAATACAACTTGTTTTTCGAGAAACTTGTTTAATTTGAAAAATTATTAACTAATTTTTTTCTCATTCGTGATTCATTCCTTTATTCATATGCTTAATATTGTCAGAAAATAAATTGGCTTTAAACAATATTAATTCTTCCCTGCAAATAACGAATAACTATTAATATTAATTGTACATTAAGTGCATGAGTTTATTTAAAAACTTTGAAAAATGCGTTTCAAATCTTCATTTAAAATAAATTAGAAGCTCATAAGATTTTTGTTTTTATTATATTAATATTCATTATATTAGCTTAACAATTTTAACCTTTAAAAATATATGTTGAGATATTAAATATCCCGTGAATATCCTAAGAATATACCACAGACATCCTGAGGATATCCTGCGATATAATATCCAATAGATATTTTGTAGATGTCTTAGGGATATCCTTTGGATATCCTATGAATGTCCTGTTGATGTCCTATGGATGTCCTGTTGATGTCCCACAGACCGGCGGTTTGGATATCTTAGGGATATCCTATGGATATCCCAAGATATCCTGGGGACCATTCTAGGATATCGACCATTGATATGGATATCCTACGGATATCCTTTTCTTATGAGGGTTATTTTTATAAAAAAAAACCTAAAAAATATTTCAGAAGAATGTAAATATGTTTTAATAGTTTTACGTTAAATTTTATTAAAGGTTATGGAAGAAAATTATTTAAAAAAATTTCTCCTTTTTTCCCATGAGCATGACTAATAACAAGAAATATTGAAAAGTAATTGATTTAACCTTTCTTTATGGCGTTCTTTTCAACGCACTATATTTATAATTTTACACTTTGAAATTTTTCTTTGTTCCAGATGGAAAATGTCAATCAAACTCATGAGGGTTGTTTTCTAAGCGAATTTTTGTGTTTAATTTATCAACTACATTCCTTTCAATTCTTTTAAAAGCAGAAGGTCTTTCAAATTTTCTTTGGAATATATTATTTTTATTATACTGTTAAACTGTAAAATCTTATTTCTGATAATGTTTATACATATTTTATTTAACATTAATTGTATTAGAATAACAAATAAATGCTATTTGTCAAAATTTTTTTCTTATTTCAAATACATGGAAATATGTAAAAACTACATTATCATTTACGTATCGCAACACAATTAATGTTCTATATGTGAGAAGCGATCGAGGCGCCTCAACCGAGGAGCGACGAACTATTCAATGTATTTCTCGCTTTCATTGTGGCTTGTCGGGCCTAACTAATAATTTTGGAATTTAAACAAAGATCATTTACAATTGACTGAAGTAATATTTATTTAATACAAATAAATATTTATTTTATCGTTGATAATATTTAACTTATTATTTGAATTAAAAAAAAAGTTCAATCTAAGTTTCGGAACTTTTAAGGACAATTTTTTTCATTAAGGTTAATATAAGAACAATTAAAGCTTTTAACAGACTCAAATAAAACATTTTTTTCTCGAGTTGCAGTTGACTGATTTAAAGAAAAAGATTTTGTTCCTTTTAGAATGTAACCTTCAAAAATAATTTTTATTTAATATTCCTTTTATTTTATATAGCTTTTTAAATAGTTTGAAATTAAAAATGTAGGGCGAAAGTACCGGTTGTGGGCACCCCTATCCAATTTTTGACACCAAGTGGATGTTACTGATCTGAATACGATCAATCTTGTATCTTGGCAGTACACTATTTTTGTGTTAATACCGAAGCCAGGCTTCCAAGTGTAGTAGGAGGTCAAAAAAAGTATAAAAAAGTAGTATTTTGAGAAAAAAGTAGCCTCTCAATTGAAAAAAAGTATTACAAAAGTAGCATGATTAAAGTGAAGTAAAATGAGCTTTTAAAGTAAGGAATTTAATTTTAAATAGTTTCTTTAATGAAAAAAACTGTAAGGAAGAAACAAATAACAAAAAGAACTCACAAAACTTTTATTAAACTTTTAAATAATCATGAAACATATATACCCGTGCAGAAATTGACACTTTTCATCCCGATTACCGAGCTGGTCCCGGGTTAGTAAATTTCTATGGGCCAGGCTTGGTTGCCATATTTAAAATTTTTAAAAAACTAGTGAAAATACATTTATAGCATTTTATGACATTTTTTACTCTCTAAATCTAAATTAGTAAAAATGTTTACTAATTTGCCCCGGTCGGGTTCCCTGTTTCATTTCGATCGGGCCCAGATCAGGATGCCAGATCTGGCCCCGGTCGTGCCTGGTCAAATTTTCTGCACGAGTAATTATAACTTTTTCGCCAATATTTTACACAAACAAAACATAATCGTTCTTTATGTTTCGTATATCATAAATCGTAATTTTCAGGCTGCGTCTACAATAGATTAAAAAATGTGTAACGATCGTGTAGTGTAGTATAGTGTAAAGTCGTGACTTAGAATATTGCAAATTAACTGCTGTTAATAAACAAAAACATAACCTCAAATTCAGATTTTTAATATTAAAAATTAAAATTAATAATTAAATTAATTAAATTAATATTAAAAATCTGAATTTGAGGTTATGTTTTTGTTTATTAACAGCAGTTAATTTGCAATATTCTAAGTCATACAAGATACACGACTTTACACAACACTAAACTACACGATCGTTACACATCTTTTAATCTATTGTAGACGCAGCCTCAATAATAATAAATATGTTATATATATTATAATATATAATATATTATATATATTTACACGGAAAATAATAAAACATTGACTTGCGGACTTTTTGAAATCAAAAACTTTACTAAATAATACAAATTTTTAAATTCTATCAATTTATTGCGCTCTTGTTTAAAAAAAGTAGCATTTAGTAGCTTTTGGACAAAAATATTCGTAAAAAGTAGTCTCGTTCAAAAAAAGTATCAAAAAAGTATGTCACTTCGAAGCCTGCGAAGCGATACGCGCATTTTTTCAGAAGCAGTGAGCATAATGAAAATATCTTGAAACAAATGATGACAACTGTGATTTTCTACTTTTTTCTAAGTGTGTTGAACAGATGTGTATTATTAAAAAAAGGTGACCCAGGCGCGAAGGGACGCTGGGTTCAGGCCTTTTAAAGACTCGTTGAGCATTGGCCAATATTGACTGAGCCTTGGTCAGTCAGCGGGAATAAGACTCATCCGAGCTAGAATGTAACACCGATTCGGACCTGAAGCTCCACCCTTAATTCAGCATTGGTAACCAAGACTCAATCAATCTTGCCGAATGCCGATTCAGGCTCGCTCAAGACTGTTCCCACTGTTACTTACAATTCTCGCGTTCAATAATTCTTAATAATATAATTATATTATATATTATTATAATAATATAAGCTGTTTTATATAGTTCATAATAATAATAATATAATTACTATTTATAAAATGTCAAATATAAAAAAATTAAAATGCTATAAATAATATTATTTATACTACAATTTAATTTAAATAATAATAATAATAATAATAAATCTTATTCAAAAGTAATAATTATTAATATAACTTAAATAAATTTTTTGTTGTACTACTACAGATTAAAGTAGTAACAGTTTCGCACCAAGAGAAAAGAAGCGCAGAAATCGAAAAAATAGAAAATCATTAAAGAAACACAATTTAGAGAGCGACAGCGCTGAAGAACCAGCCAGAAGGAATTCGCGAAAAACAGGACCACGAAACAAAAACAATCAGACATTAAAAAATAAAGTGATAGTCGAAGAAATTGAATCTGATGCAGGCAATCAAGGTTTACAAGGGAAAATTGATGAGAATCAACCCTTGCCTCGCTCTAAAAATATAGAAATGGGAAATAAAACAGAAGAGATAAATGTCGATCAATCTTCAATGGATGGAGCTACAGAACTTTATAATAACATGGACCCAGCTTTTAAAAGTAATTATACAGAATGCCAGTGATCATTTTTATGTCAATTAAATAAACATGATTAAATTAAATTAAGAACGTTTAAATATGTATTATTTTATTTTAGATTTGGCTCGTTTCTGCGAATTGAAAATTCTCCAATCTCAAGCAATTCTAGTTGGACAACTTAAAAAGACAAGAAGAAATATTTAATTCGACTCAACTCACAGTCTGAAACAAATGTCAGCAGATTTCGCTAGTCATAATTATTACAATCAAAATACTGTCAATACAGAAAACCGCCCAGACAGCACCGTTTTTCGCAGGGAGTTCGCGGGGAGTTCCCCGTGTTAAGTTCGGAAACTAAGTTGGGGAGCTTCAGGGGAAGTTCAGGCGAGCTCTATATGTCCTCGGTTTTATAACTCGCGGTGCGAAGTTCAGGATAGTTATCCGATTAAGTTTACCGAAAAATTGTGGATAAAAGTTTAGGAAATATTAAATTTTGACTTTAACAGAAATTTGCTTTGTGAATTTCTTTAAAACTATCTCCAGAAAGTACTCTAAAGATATATAGACAAATTTCCTGTAAAATTAAAATGCAAGTTTTTAGTGAATTTTATAAGGTAAGTTTATTATAAATGTTTTATAATATTTATTAAATAAAAGTAAAATTAAAAAAATTTATTTTTCCCTTATTGCGCTTTCTTTTATTTTTGCCCAACATTAACGGCGCAATTTTCGGAAATAAATTTGGAGGAGCTGGGGATTGAACCCGGACGCGCAACACAACAGCCAAGAACCCTAACCACTAACCTAACCAACGACCTGAAGGTGGGTAACTTTCGGGTCTTTATAAGCTGCAAGCCTTGTCGTCATCAGTTGACACGAATGGCGGGAAAATTTAAAAATGTTTTCAACGAAATATTTTTAAATTCTATTATTAAATTAGTGTCTTAATTAAAAGGGCATTGAAATAATATTGCAATGTTAATATTAATATTATTTGTGAAACTAGTAGCAATATAAAACGATTTAAGGTAATTCTTTAAAAATGAAATTTATTAAATACTGAATCTCGTTATAAAAAATTCTGGACTTGTCAAATTTTTATTAAATTATTATTCAATTAAAAGTAACATAATTAGAAAAACTTTTTGAACATTTATCAACGTATGTTTATGGCTTTTATCATTAATTAATTAATTAAATTTACCGAGATGTATGGTGGACATTTAAATCGTCAATTTGTAATTTGATAAATTAATTTAAAAATTAAAGTATCTGCATTTTATAATAAATATTTATAATTATTTGTCAATAATAATATAAATTATTTATAATAATTGTAAATAAATTTCTTGCATTCTTTAAATCAAAATTTTTTATACAACGCAATGTTTTTTCATATTTATTATAATAAAAAAACATATCTGTATTAAAACACAAAACACACTGTAACACGTCGTATAATATATATAGTAATTTAAAAAAAATTTATGTATTTACAAAAATTGATTCAAAATTTCAATAAAAAAGGAAGGATTTTTTTATTGTACCAACATCAATTTAATTATAGAAGGATTTAACTCATCCAGTCACTTTTATTAGATTTAAAAAAAAGTATTAAAATCTAGTTTTGTGGGTTAATTGTTTTTTCAAATAACTGTGAACCGTTTTGGAAATACAATTGTTTTTACAATTTTCTAAAAGTCTTAAATAAAAATTATGTCTTTATCGAATTTTGAAAAAAGACAAGTTTTTCACGTAACCGTCTTAAAATCCAGCAATAAAGCTTTTTCCTGTTTTTCCCTGGTCAATTCAAAACATTGCTCAATAGGTAAATATTTATTAAATAATACTATATTAAATATTAATACTTAAATAATATTAAATAGTTAAAAATATAAATGAAATAATCGTAGCTAATTACGATTTTTAATTAATTTATAGATATAAAAATTAATAATAAGTTTCTTTATTATAAAAAATATGAAAAAAAATTGCGTTGTATAAAAAATTTTGATTTAAAGAATGCAAGAAATTTATTTACAATTATTATAAATAATTTATATTATTATTGACAAATAATTATAAATTTTTATTATAAAATGCAGATACTTTAATTTTTAAATTAATTTATCAAATTACAAATTGACGATTTAAATGTCCACCATACATCTCGGTAAATTTAATTAATTAATTAATGATAAAAGCCATAAGCATACGTTGATAAATGTTCAAAAAGTTTTTCTAATTATGTTACTTTTAATTGAATAATAATTTAATAAAAATTTGACAAGTCCAGAATTTTTGATAACGAGATTCAGTATTTAATAAATTTCATTTTTAAAGAATTACCTTAAATCGTTTTATATAGCTACTAGTTTCACAAATAATATTAATATTAACATTGCAATATTATTTCAATGCCCTTTTAATTATGACACTAATTTAATAATAGAATTTAAAAATATTTCGTTGAAAACATTTTTAAATTTTCCCGCCATTCGTGTCAACTGATGACGACAAGGCTTGCAGCTTATAAAGACCCGAAAGTTACCCACCTTCAGGTCGTTGGTTAGGTTAGTGGTTAGGGTTCTTGGCTGTTGTGTTGCGCGTCCGGGTTCAATCCCCAGCTCCTCCAAATTTATTTCCGAAAATTGCGCCGTTAATGTTGGGCAAAAATAAAAGAAAGCGCAATAAGGGAAAAATAAATTTTTTTAATTTTACTTTTATTTAATAAATATTATAAAACATTTATAATAAACTTACCTTATTAAATTCACTGAAAACTTGCATTTTAATTTTACAGGTAATTTGTCTATATATCTTTAGAGTACTTTCTGGAGATAGTTTTAAAGAAATTCACAAAGCAAATTTCTGTTAAAGTCAAAATTTAATATTTCCTAAACTTTTATCCACAATTTTTCGGCAAACTTAATCGGATAACTATCCTGAACTTCGCACCGCGAGTTATAAAACCGAGGACATATAGAGCTCGCCTGAACTTCCCCTGAAGCTGCCCAACTTAGTTTCCGAACTTAACACGGGGAACTCCCCGCGAAAAACGGTGCTGTCTGGGCGAATTGGAATTAAAGCGATTCTCGGAGAAAATTTTCCAATCAAAGACGACGACAAGTTTTTAAAATTCGAAAAATCATTGGGCCCTGAAAATTTAGAACAAAAGGATGTAAATGAGCAAATCATCGAGTATTCCGGATTGGAAAAACAAACGGCTTTAGTGTCATTATTTTCGGTTTGGATTTCCCCAAATGAAACGTGGAAAGATTATTGCAAAAAATTGCTTTCAAATGCTGTTCACAAAGATGTCCAGAAGCTTTACAGTGGTCAGGGGAGACAAACATTAACGTCAAAGAAACGGGACTTCAGTAAAACACAAGTTTTTCAATGCTTGCAAAGTAATTATTAAATTTAAATTCGTAAAATTTTATCTTCATTGCTTATATTTTTATTAATTTGTTTTTTTTATTTACTAACAGGATTTTTAATTGAACGCTTTCCGAGCCAGACCATGAATCTTGTCCAGTTCGTGGGGTCTTTATTATCGCAAATACCAAAAGAAAAAAATTTACAAGTTGATTAAAAAAGTATATTAAATATACTTAAAGATATCTTGTTTTATTTTTTCGAGTTTATTATTAATGTTTATAAATAGCTAAGTAGAATTTATTATTTATTAAAAAATATTTAAAATTCTAAATCATATAGTATATAATAATAAGATTATATAGTTACCAAATTTTTGTTTAGTTAAGACTTTGCAAAATAATGTACTATTATTACTTTTTAAATATTCAAAGTGTTTAATGCTCATTTAAAGTAATTATAAAACATATGTTAATATCTTTGGAGATGTGAAAACAAATGGGAAAAACATTTATCAAAATATTTTTATTTGCATATAAAATAAATTAATTTTTTAGAATTTTGCTATAATATTTTTAAAAAATTAGTATTTATTCGCGATACTAAAAAACCAATTTTACAAAAAAAATTGAAACTTTACCATCTCTAATGATATGTAATTCAACGAAAAAAGGTTGTAATTCTATTCAATCTTGTTTATGAAATAGTCAATTCAACAAAAATTCCAATTTTTGTTTAATAAAATATTATAGTGCAAACAATTATTGTATACAATCTGTGAATACAATAAAAAAAACTTTCTATAAATTCAAAGTATTATGTTTATTTTTAGTTAAGTGTAAACATAAATATTTTTTTTATAAAACTCATTTTTTCGAATAACTGATCATTCAAAATCAAACAGTCAAATTTTAAATGTTTTAACTGTGATGTAGAAAAATTGCAGAATAATTTTCACAAACTTTTAGAAGAAGACATTTTTTTCACAGAATTAAGATTGAAACTTTCTACACGAGTATTGAATCCTTTTAAAGAAAAAATTCCAATTTCTGAAGATGGGCACGGGTTATAGAAAAAGTTTCCACTGCCTGAATCGCAATATCCCTCAATTCTGATGTCTTCTGGTCTTGCAGTGTTCAAGTTAATTTTCTCATATATCAATATTTTCTTGATTAAAAGGAATTGGTTGTTGTCCAAGTAAACCAAGTTATTTGGTTTTTCGGTTCCAATTGTTACTTCTTTGTACTTTACCGATTTTAAATTGACCATTTGATATCCATTTCTAACGCTGAAGTTTAATGATTTTTGGGAAATGCAATTACTGAGAATTTTTTTTTCTTAATTTTGTTCTGTTCTCGTTTATTCATAGCTGTTAGTCGATTCACAATTTGAGCAAGAGGCTTCGCATGACCCGTAACAAGATTTTTAAATTTTCCTATAAAATTTTCCCCCAAAAATGCAGATATTTCTGTTAGTGGGACCTGAAAGTGTTCAACGTCTGCGCTGAGGTGGAGTAATCCATGAGCGTGCATCACTTGACAAGCTTCACCATAATAACTTGGCATTAAAATGAAAAACTTTTTAAGAAAATCATGTGCACTTTCGTGGCACTGAACAGCTAATTCTTTACTGCACAGTATTCGAAGGCCAGCATTAAGAAGAAGAAAATGATCATAGACATCCTTATCTAAGACATGTTTTAAAATCACAGGTCCAGCGTAGAGAATCAAAAATGATACCTGAGTGGCTTTCCATTGAGAAAAGTAAACAATATCAAACTCTTTCCGTTGAAATTCAGTGGGAACATTCTGAGAAATAATTTCCATTAAAGTTCTAAAGGTCTGAACTTTATCTGGTTTCAGTTTATATGGATTTTTTTTCACAAGCCAATTTTTCATAATTTCTTTTCCAAGATTCAAGTACGATAAGTGCATACTTTCAATAGGAACATCTTTGATAGGATCAATTGGTATGTCTAATAATGGTGATTTTGAATCCGTCAGCTGATGATTTTTATCCTCTCGAGAACTGAATGATTCCAAAGTGCGTTTTTTACAATCCACTTCCGGATAAACTCTTTTCCTATGTACAGTACATCCTTCCACCTTACATCGTTCGCAAGCGAAAAATCTGTTTGGTCCCTTGATGCATTTTAAAAATGCTCTCACTAGAGCGTCTGCAATAATGGCGATAATTTTAAAATGATAAAATATACCATGAACCCTTACGCCGTTAGCAGTGTAGTCCCTCGCTTCTTCAATGAATTCAATGACATTTTTTGGTTTCGAAGTCCCATAATAAAGACCCACCACAAATGGTTCTCTCTCGTAATCTTCATGAATAATTTTTAATAAAATCGGCCACAATTGTCCCTTAGAATTGGAATAAACAGTCATGCCATCAATAAAAACAAGAACTTTTATTTGTGATTCCTGATAAACGTTTGGTTTTATGGCATTTTCCAAACCATTTTTTATTCCGATATAAATGTATTCGCCAATCGTATCCCGTTTTGAAATAAGAGGGCGAGTCTTTATGGCATGAGAAAACCCTAATAAAGTGACAGCTGATGAGGGTAACTCATTGTAACCTTCTGTTTTTAAAAGTTGGAGTAATTGAGAAGCTGCAGTTAACTTTACACTTGAAATGTTGTTAATTAACCAGTCGGTAATTTTTTCCTTCATGGCAATTACTTCATTTTCATTAGAAATCAAGTAGTCCTCTGAAGATATTTCTGAAGGTATTAACCTTTCTACCGAACTGCGATTTTCGGAACTGTCATTTACGTAGCCCAAGCTAAACATCTAACCTCTTACTAACTAACCTGAACTGACCTAAACTTACCTGCAGTATGCAGCATGAAGTAAAGTGTCACTCTTTTTCAAAGTATTTGAAATGTTCTTCATTTTTTAAAGGTATCTTTTATTTTATATCTATATTATTTTGAAATTTATTCTTTTAAAAGAAGAAAATAATTTTGCATCAATTTAACTTACTTATTGAAAAATAAGAATAATAATAAAAATTATTATTATTATTACTGTCATAATAAATTAATATTTATAAAAAAATTAATGTAGGTTTAAATGTTAATTATTGAAAATTATTATTATTAACCAATTGTTATATTTTATTTATTAATTATTGTTGTTTTTAATGAAATATATTATTAAAGTATTAATTATTATAAGTATTTAATAATTATATTTTATTAAATGGAAAATAATTAATAAGCTGAATAATTGTGTCAGAGTTGACTCAAGGTTGAATCTAGACTGAAAGTTTAAGCCTCGCTCGTGAAGATTGAATCAGTCTTCAATCAAGCATTGAGCAAGCATTAGCGTCCAATCTTGAACCAATGTTGAGAGACAGTGATATAAATACTGTTCTTAGTCTCGGTTACTCACGCTGGGCGTCCAAGCTACAATCAAGCTTCAGCCCAGCGTCAGCATGGGTATTTCGCGTTTGGGGAGTGAAATTTTTTTTTCTTTATACGTGCATGCAAAAACCTCGTTTGGCAATCACTTACAGCCATCCAAAATAGTCGAAACCTTCACCGTATGCGCGGACGATAAGCAATGTATTTTGCTCACCGTTAAGAGGTGGACAAAACAGTTACCTAAGGCCTGTAAATTCCCACTGTTACGCACAAGTCTCATAATATATATTTGGTCAAAAGTTATCAGCCATAAACAAAATGGTAATAAACATCGTTTTTCAGTCATTTATGTACAGATATGCTTCAAAATTGAATTTTCACATAGATTAAACATATGAATTAGAAAAAAATCATATTTCACTTGTTGTGCAAATTTTTGCAACTTCTGATTTTTTATCAATTTATATGTAAAATGCGTCTCAATTTCAAATCTCATAAAAAAATATTCATTTTTCCTAAAGTTATCATGATTTTTAGTATTTTTCAAATACATTTACATTTTTGGTATCTACTAATGTTGTTTTTGCGATGTTAGAATCGCTTGATAAGCGACAGCAATGGCATTGTGACAATAATTTTTCTTTTACACTTTTTAAAGTGAGCCTGTCATCACTTTTATACACTGTAAAAAAATACTTTCTACGTAGGTCCAAAATCTTACGTACTGTGAAAGTGGATTCCCTGTCATTTCCCCGAATGCAAGTTCGCCGACAACCGTTTCCCCGAAAAAGGATTTTTAATAATTCACCGAAAAAATATTCCCCCAAAAAACTGTATCCCCGAAAAACTGTATCCCTGAAAAACAATTTTACTGAAATTTAAAAAAAAGGACGAATGTTTGAAATAAAAGACAAATGACTGTATTGACATAACCCATGTTTTCAGATCCAATTAGTTATTTTCTTATGACCTTTCGAGTTTTCAAAATTTGAAAGTTATCAGAATGAGTATGACACTTATGGCGCACAGGGGTGGAAAGAATATCTGCATGCAGTTGGATGCAATATCGTCATGACTTAATTTATTTTATTTTTATATTTTTATTTATTTATAAATATTTCATTTTTATATTTTATTTTTACATTTTTATTTATTTACTTTTATTTCATTATTATATTTTATTTTTACATTTCTATTTATTTATTTATATTTTATTTTTATATTTATATTATTTTATTCGCATTCATGCTAAAAAATCGATTTATAGAAATATTTGGAAAAAATATATTTTTCTTCTTTGCAGCAATTTTTTTTCCATTCGGGGAAATGTCTTTTTTGAATTTTCGGGGAAATGTCCTTTTTGTGTATTCGGGGAAAAAATTCAGGGAAATGTCCTTTTTGTCGATTCGGGGAAATGAGTTTCGGGGAATTGGACATCGGGGAAATGTAAATTCGGGGAATATGATTCGGGGGAATGGTCGGGTACCGTGAAAGTGGCATAAGTACATAAAACAGTATAACAGCATCAAGAATGGGGAATTTTACTTTTAGAATTTGTAAATTTACATCTAGTAGTGTAAAAGTACAACACAGTAATTTTAAAGATTATACACTCAAAAAAATTGATGGTAAATTTGACTAAATTTTAACTATTTTTCCTAGTTCCAGGAGGCACCTATTAACAAAAAGTAGTTGACACAACTATGTAAAAACAGTTAAATCAACTGTAAAATTTAGTTTTAAAAAACTATTCAAAATAGTAAAATTATTATTATTAATATTTGAGATCCATTTTTGCACCCTCTCCTCTACTACTTTCTTTTATATATGACTTATATTATTTAATTTTTGTATACCTAACAGAGAAAAATCCCTAAACTCTGGGGATTGAATGCACGACCCTAACATTCGCAAGCCGGGAACTTAACCATCTAACCACGCACGCACGCTAAGATGGCTTGAATGATATTTGAGGACATTCTTTTAACTACACAAATTAAAAAATAACTGTTTTTAATACTTATTTTAATTACATAAGACTGTAAGTCTAATGGTTTTACTGCATCTAGGAAGAAATGGTTTCTTCAACTACATAAATCATAAAAATAACTGTTTTCAACATTTATTTTAACTACCTACATGAAAACAGTAAATCAAATTTTTTCTGCAACTAATAAGAAATGTTTCTTTCACCTACACAAATCCTAAAAATAAAAATTTCTAACAGTAGTTTTAACTATTGAAGTAAATACACCGATAGCTAATGTTGTGGCAGACACTACCTATGCGTATATAGATAAAAGTAAATGTTCTCGGGTTTTACGGCAATCTTATTCTATGCACAAAAATCGACATCTGCTTAAGCCTACATTAATTGTTGCCCCTGATGGCTACATTTTAGCAATTTTCGGTCCATACTTTTCTGATTACAGAAATAATGATGCAAATATTCTTTGTCATGAGTTTGAAAGAGATGCAAACACCTTGTCACAGTGGTTTCAAAACGGAGACATTTTTTGGTAGACAGGGGCTATCGTGACGCAATACCCTTTCTTCAAAGATTAGGAATTAACCATAAAATGCCTGCATTTTTAAATCGTAGACAAAGGCAGCTATTAACGGAAGATGCAAACTCGACGCGTTTAGTAACAAAATATCGCTGGATAGTGGAAGCAAAGAATGCTTTCAGATTGGTTTTTAAGATGCTTTCGCAAACGATAAATCTCCAACATGCCAAGAATCTCAATGATTTCTACTGCATAGCTGGGGCCATACTCAATAGGTACCATCCTCCAATACATATGCAAAATGTTAGTGTACAGCTTGCTAGAGATATGATTGAAAGGTCAAGAAATCCCAATGTCATACAAGCTAGGGTGGAAGTGGATAACTTGACAATAAGAAATGGTCAATGGAGACGATTGGGTGATTGTTTTCTAGATTTCGAAATCAAGTAAAACATCAAACTTTCATCGCGTACAATAACGAAAATGTTGATGAGGATTTTGAAAATGATCCGATAATTGGGTATTATTGTACCTGTCAGTCTGGAGCTCGGACCTTAGGCACATGTGCACATGTTGACAGCGTTTTGTGGTATCTTGGATTGGCAAGACATCAGGAGCAGGTACATTACCCTGACACGTCTTTGCTTCATGCAGTACTTGATGTTGCACAGCGAGAACCTTTGTCACAGGCGGATGATGTTATTGATGAATAATATGCTGAGTATTAAGAATGTTGGAGAATAAATTAACATTATTAGTGCATCACATAGTTTGGTGTATCATTTGTGATGATAGTTGTACTTATCATAACTTTTAATTTTTTGTTTGTTGTTTTTATATTTTATTTTATTTAAAAGAAATAATTGTTATGTGGAAGTCAAAAATATTGCTTTTTGATTACTTTCTCAATAAAACGTTTACTAAATTTTCTTCTTGTATTATATTTAATTTTTATTCTTTAAACATAATAATTCTTTCAAAAAAAGAATAAGCAGAGTGTTTTCTTGATTCAAATGTATTATTTAGTTTTCTACTGTGGAAAGAAAGATATCTAGTTTGATTTCACAAAAAAAGTATCGTTCTACTAATTCTTCGTTTTTTTGTTATAAATATATTTATATTTTACTCTAATGAGAGTATATGTTGCTACAAGAGAAATTGCTCGTTTTTGAAATGCCTTTACTTACTCAATTAAGTATTACTGATATGAGGTAAATATCACGGAAAAAATAAGTATGTGAATCATTAATATACTAGTATGTCACTTTGAGACGGGACACTTTTTCTATCAATGATTGCTTAACTTTTGTTAATGATTGAAAAACTTTATTAAAATATAAAAAACGAGTCATTCAATTTTTAGAATTCAGTATATGACTAGCTGTCTATGATTAATGCTGAACTATTAGCAATAGTTGTTTGAAAGTTTGTTAATATTTATTAAAAGACATTTAAAGGTTCAAATATTTTTAATTGAATTCTTAAAAAACATAGAATTTGCGAAAGACTATACGAGTATACGAAACATTAGTTAACGTCTACGAATCATTAGTGAAAGTTTGTGAAAGTTTGTTGGCTCGTATTTCAATCGGTACTTTTCTTTACACTTATTGCGCATAGGTTTAAGAGCATCATTGCTCAGTGCTCCTTCTGCTTGCAGTAGATGAGTGAAAAATGTTTGTTAATGCAAAATGGAACATGTTTTATCGCAAATTTTAAGAAGTCTGCAGTTTTAACAAAACGTGTAAGTACAGACTTACATGAAGTAATATGTATAAATAAGACATTTTAAATGAGTGTAATTTCAGAAACAGTCTTCCCAGTTATAGTGTATTATAGGTTATGTGGAATATGGCTTTACTGAATTTTATTAATTTATTATTATTATCATTCAGAATTTAAGATTTTAGATTAAATTATTTATTTTTAATAAATTCTAGTATACAATTTAATTTTTAAAACTTTCATGTAAATATTTCAATAAATTTATACACTAAAAAGTCACGTGTCAAATTTATGTATTGTTAATATTAATTATTTAAATTCACGTTGATTTTCATGTTATAGAAATTTTTGTTAAAACAATTATAAGAATTTGGTAAAATTTCATTTTTCTGGAAGGAAATGAAGCATTAAAACATTAATTAGCAAAAAAATTATTTGACAGGGTAACATAACCTATAATAACAATCAAACACACAATTACTTTTTTAAATTTATAATTGTTTTTCAATCATTTAAATTGAAACAATAAATGAATGGAACATTATGAAACAGAAACATTGTAATTGAAGTATAAATATCAACTATAAGTATTTTACAGATAAACAATGGAGAGTACGCAAGAAAAGGTGAGATTTTGTGTACAAAAACTGATGAAGTTATTAACAGTTTTATTTAAAGCAAACTCGATAAAATTAAAAAATTTATTTAATTTGAAATCAAGTTAAATCGTGATCTGGATATTTTTTAGAGTCTGGAAGAGAGCACATTCGAAGAGGGTGACATACTTGTAGAATTCGAAGACGAGATTGTCAGAGCAGAATTTAATAAAACCGTTCCAACGGTCGAAACGCAAGTTTCTCAAACAATTGATCAGTCGGAGGCAAATTCAGATTTTAAAGTTTGTATATTATTTTTTTATACATATTTTCTTATGTTTATAAATGCTAACAAAATATATACTTGGCAATTTTATAGAAATTGAAGCAACTCCTGGGTAATGAAGCAAATGCGAAAATATTGATAAATTCATATCAACATCACAACAAATTTCTAACCGAAAATGCAAGAAAATTGCTTGTCCATACTTTTATAAGTAAGAAGAAATATGAATTATTGAAAAATTATTTTCCCGGCAAACCAGTAAATGACTGGATGTATGTATTTAATAATTAATATTATTATTCATATTTATTGCTTTAATATATTGAAATTTATTTCAGTATAGAACATTTTTTAATCGATATTTTAAAAATTAATTTATAGCATTGAAAGAGACGAATTTTTGAACTGTGCAAAGTCAATCGTCAAGATATTTCCAACTTAATTAACTGACACCTACTACACTCCATTTCGAGTTGAGAATGGCGAAAGAATACAAACAGCAGGAAAATTAATCAGTCACTTTTCTTATGTTAAAGGATGTTTAAGAGAAGACGGAGTTCTACAACAACCAAAGCATACAAAGGCTAAAGAAAAAATTTCCAGCAACTCTCTTGAAAAACAAATTAGGCAATTTTCGAAATTTAAAAGTTTTGTTGTTTTGAAATATTTATTTTTATTTTTAACGTACCATAAAATTTTCGTTTTTGAATTTTCTATGCTTCATTTAAAACAATATTTATTTTCAGCAACTGACACACTTAAGTTTAAATACCTAGAGAATCATTCCGATGATGCAGAGAAAGTTAAAGAGTATTGATCTGACACTCACAAATGTCGAAAAAATATTTTGCATGAAGAGAAAAAAAACGTTCACGATTATATAAAACAATTTAAAGCTTTACGGGAGCAATTAGGAAAAGACTTGGTAAGTTCTTTCAATTTCTTTATTAAACTATTGTTGTAAAATTTAGTAGTTAGTCAGGGAAGTCAGGGAAATACCAGGAAAACAATTTTTTTGTCAGAGAAAGTTTTGAAACTGAATGAAATAAAAAATAAAAAAATATTAATATTAATGTTAAATTAATCAATAATCAAAAAAATATTAAGTTTTTAGAAATGCACAGAAAATTATATTTTTTGAACATTTTTAATTAAAATTTTTAATTTTGAAAATTGTTGTTTTATTTTTTATTATGAAAAGTTTTGATTTAGGCCAGAGAAAAATTCAAAATTCTGTTTACCAGAGAAAAACAAAACAAAATTTTTGTGTCAACCTTAACCTTAAATTTTTGTTGAAGTCCGTTATCTATAATAAAAAATTTCTGTCAGGAAAAATTTTTGAACGTCAGGCAAAAGTCAGCGAAATGTCAGGGAAATTAAAAAATGGATTCTTGTGGTAACCCTGTTAATATTGCCTCAGTAATTTTTTTATGTTGTGTTGCAGATTCGACTCGATTTTGAATTGGAATATGGTTTAAAGTCGCAGTACCTGTTTCAAAGATGGGATATCGTAAAAGATTATTTTATTAAATTGATAAAAGAAAGTCAACTTTCCAAAGCGGATAAAGCTTATGTTGATGTTTTACCAACTTTATCCTCTGGTATGACAATATTGTTTCATATTAAATATAAAGTTATTCTTTCTGTTTAGAAAAAAGATTTTAAATACTTTGTTTCAGATCATCAAAGTGCAGTTGTTGCATATTTGCTTTGGACTGCCAATTTCCAATAGCCTCGAGTAATATTTACTACTTACTTCAAAGTAAAACTCGATGAAAATTTTCTTTATTTTATTGTTGTTTGACGTTATTTTAAATATTAAAAATGTTGAATTGCTTTGCTTGTTCGTCATCGTTTAACGAAAACTGTGATTTAATACGCCATGTTGAATTAACACATTTGATGTCGAACTTTTTTACATGTATGGAAGAAAATTGTCTTAAAAGCTACACTCTATTCAAATCCTACAAAAAACATCGTCTTAACAATCATCTTCCGCCAATTTTTGTAAAGAACGAGTCTCCAAATTCATCCAATGAAAATGTAGTATGCATTGTCGAAGAAAATTTCGAAGATGAACCTGTTTTGTTTGTCGACGCAATTGATTCTAAAAGCGTGTTAAGGGCAGAAACTGACGATTCAAATAGTTCGTCTAATGAATACGAAGATGAATTTTACGATGCTTTAGACGAATTTTCCGAAACATCAAGTGTGAATAATACACAACCGTTTGAAAAAAATGTAATTTTATTTTCCGCAAAAATGTACAAATACACTGATGTTTCTAGAAAAAGGGCCAATGGTATTCTAAACGACGTATCTAATTTGTTTGATAATCATATGCAGTTAATGAAGGAAGAGTTTAATAATACTGTTGAACGTTCAAGTAAAAAAACTGTAACTTCTGCCGAAATTAACGAGGTTTTAGAGAAATTTTCATTGCCTTTTAAAAATATGAGTACCGAAGCGAAGCGTTTGAATTATTTCAAAAAATTGGAGACATTTGTCCCTCCAGAAAGCGTTAAGATAGGGGAAGTGAAACAAATTGTTGAGAAGAATGGAAAAAATTGTTAAAAAATAAGGATATAGTAGTGCAGTTTATTTCTCTTCGGTTAATTTTAAAACTATTTTTTGAATTGCCAGGAATTTTCGATAAAACGGTGAAATATTTACGAAAAGTTAAATGCAATGCTGACTTGGTAACAAATGTCGTTCAAGGGTGCCTTTGGCAAGATCTCATTCGTATGTATCCTGACAATAAAATTCGATTTCCAATTACATGTTACACAGATGATTATGAATGTAATAACCCACTCGGTAGTCATAAAAAAATTAACAAGTGTTAATGTTTTATGTTTTTATGTTAATATTCCTGTTTTACCACCTAATCTTCGAGCAAAAGTTGAAAATATTTTCATGTTCATGCTTTTCAATACCAACCATCGATTAAAATTTTCAAATAAAATCATCCTTACAAAAGCCATAGAGGAATTACTGTTCCTTAAACATACTGGAATAACTATATTAGTAGATAATGTCAAATATCAACTTTACTTCGATTTGATTTTACTTCAAGGTGATAACTTGGAAATAAATTCCATTCTGGGACTAACTGAAAGTTTTTCAGCAAATTTCTTCTGCTGATTTTGTCTAACGAAACATAAACATATAAATACAGTTTTTAATGAACGTGATTGCGTCCTTCGAAATGAAATAAATTATTCTACTCTCCTCGCAAAGCAAAATATTTCGATTTCTGGGATAAAAGAAGATTGTGCATTCAACCAGGTAGATGATTTTCACGTGGTAAAAAATTTTGTTGTTGATATGCAGCACGACATTCTTGAAGGTATTTTACGCTACGATTTTGCTCTTTTGTTAAATTATTTCATATATATAACGAAATTCTTCTCGCTCGATGAATTAAATCTTAGACTTTCTGGCTATCAGTACGGAGCAGATGATAACGTGAACAAACCTCAACCAATTTCAGAAAAGCATATTAAGAATGGCTGCATTATTATTTCAGCTGCTGAAATGCTGAATCTTTTTAGAAGTCTATATCTCATCTTAGGGCCCTTGGTACCGGAAGAAGACTCTCATTGAAAGTTGCTCCTAAAATTCAAAACTGTATTTGAAATAATTTTCAGTAAAACTGTTTACAAAACGACGCACAATTTACTTGATACTGTAATCTCGGAATACTTGTCAACACTTTCGACAATGTATCCAAATCATATGAAGCCGAAGCATCACTTCCTAATTCACTACGCTCGAATTATGAAAGCGATTGGACCTCTCCCTCAAGTAAGTTCGATCCGCAACGAAAGTAAGCACAAGGAGGGCAAAGAAACTTCACGAGTGTCAATCTGTAGAAAATATATATGCAAAATTATTGCCACCAAACATCAGCTCATTTTAAATCACAGATTTTTAGTTAAAAACGAAGATTCAAGTCTATTTGAATCTGGACCGAAAAAAATAAAAAGCTATGCCGACTTGCCGAATGAACGCGAATTCAATCATCTGTTACCATATTTTGCTGGAACGAATATACGAACGACGAAATGGATTAAATACCTCGGAAACAAAATTAAATGTAACAACATTTTAACTGTATTCCCTGAAAATGGTCCACAATTTTATCAAGTGCATTTGATTCTTATTTCTGATTCCGAGGACCAATTTGAAATCGTTTGTAAATTATTACATGATTGTTTTTTCAGGGAACATTTACAAGCTTACAAAATTTACGACGAGACAAATTATTCCTTCGCCGTTTTAAAATCAGATGAAATCATGTACAATACACCTGTTAGTGTTAAAAATCAATTGAAAGACGGTTTTAATTATATTGCCAAACACTGGATGTAAATGGATTTTTTGTAATAAAAAAAGTATGTTTTCGAAGTGCTAATTCTCATGTTGCGTATTCCTAAAAATATATGTAATATTACAATGTATTTTTACACGGAGAGAACTCTCTTACGAATATTGCACGACGGGCTATTACTATTTTTCCAACAGAATATGTTTTGGAAATATCGCTTGAGACTGGAAGTATTTTTTCACGAATTTATGAGTTTGTAGCAAAACGGTGCTGTGTGAAATATTAGTATAAGTCAACATACTAATTCTACAACAAGTGTATGCAACAAACGCTCCAGAAACATGACGAAAATGCACAACGCCTTTCTTTGCTGCATTTGCTCGAAATCCATGAAAAATCAGCATGGATTTCTTGCAAATCGAGCTAAAACGTAACGCGCAGGCGTCGTTAATTTCGTCAATGAAAGAAATCGAAACGCATAGGAATAGAAATCACTCAGCCTTCACCCTCGCGCCTTCGGCGCTTGGGCTACGGCTTCGTTCTTCTCAGTGCTCGACTCGTGCTAAAAACATTCGCCCTCTTCGTAAATGGGTCTGTCTTCCCCATGTTAAGCAATATACTATACTAGTGGGTAAAAATTTTTTATATGAACAATAAATATTTTTATATAAACTTAAATTTGCAGCCAATTTCTGTCTAATAATTGATCAGGATAACAATATATTTTTTTATATTTCTTACTAATTAAAAAGTGTTTATCAGACTCGCTATCGCAGTGCATAATCATTTCTCACAAGTGTAGAAAAATTTCTCCATTTAGTATATAAGAACAGTTCGCTTTATAACTCGCAGTGTTATAAGCGTGCGTTTATATGTGTACAGTTATTAAGTATGTGAATATATATGTATGTTAGGTTTAGGTTATATGCGTTAAACTCCGTAAATGTGTAGTTCCTAAGTATAAGAACCATCGAACTGTGCAATGAAAAGTGTGTTCCCTCTCTCCCAATCAGTGCATGAAATTACCAATACTTGTAAAGAAAATTTTTTTTTTTAGGATTTATATCCATCTGACCATCTTTTGAAAGTCATAGAAAATTTAGCAGACTGTTTTCTAAATTTTAGTGAACAGTTTTTATATTTTGGTTCACAGTTTATTAATGTTTGCTTAACTATTTTTGAAACTTTCAAAACAGTGTTTGTGAGAGTTTCAATTCCTTGTACTTAATATTCCTTTGACATTCGGTAAAGATTACACAGGCACACAAAAAAAATAATTTGTCTGTTTCTTGAACTAGACATATATTTTCTATAATATTATGGCCAGCTGAAACCGAATCTGAGCTCAGAATTGCTCCATCACCCTCAGTTTTTTTTAAATCGACCAAAACCACCCTTAAACGGACAAATTCACACTTCGGAGATAAAAAATAAATCAAATTATTTTTTTAAAAAACCGAATTTTACATCTACGAAACTTTGCTCCACTAACTCAAAAAAAGCCAGCATTGATCCAGCACCCCCTGAATTTTTTTAAATCGAAAAAACTACCCCTAATCTGTAGAATCAAATTCAGGAGGTAAAACAATAAAATAAATGTTTAAAAAATTTTATAACCAGGTATTTTTACTCCAGCAATGCAGAAAGAAAGCCAGAAATGCTCCCTCACTCTCTAAATTTTTTTTTAAATCGAAATAACCACCCTTAAATAGAAAAATTCAAATTTAATAAGTAAAAAATATTAAATTACTGGTTTTTTTTTAAAAACATGACCTTACATGTACGTAGTTTTGCTCATCTAACTCAAAGAAATAAAGCCAGCATTGATCCATCACCCTCTGAATTTTTTTAATCAAAAAAACTACCCTTAATCTGAAGAATCAAACTTAGTAGGTAATGTAATATAATTATATTGTATTACCTCCTAAGTTTGATTCTTTGGTGGTTTTTTCGATTTAAAAAAAATTTAGAGGGTGAGGGAGCATTTCTGGCTTTGTTTCTGCATTGCTGGAGTAAAAATACCTCGTTATAAAATTTTTTAATCAGTTATTTTATTGTTTTACCTTCAGAATTTGATTTTTCAGATTAGGGGTAGTTTTTTCGATTTAAAAAAATTCAGGGGGTGCTGGATCAATGCTGGCTTTTTTTGAGTTAGTGGAGCAAAGTTTCGTAGATGTAAAATTCGGTTTTTTATAAAAATAAGTTGATTTTTTTTATCTCCGAAGTGTGAATTTGTCCGTTTAAGGGTGGTTTTGGTCGATTTAAAAAAAACTGAGGGTGATGGAGCAATTCTGAGCTCAGATTCGGTTTCAGCTGGCCATAATATTATAGAAAATATATGTCTAGTTCAAGAAACAGACAAATTATTTTTGTGTGCCTGTGTTAGTGAATGTTTTCTAAATTTTAGAAAATAACCCGTGATGATTGTAAACCAACGATTTTTATTCGATAACAGATTTTATGTCCCGTCTCAAAGTGACAGACTAGTATACTAATGATTCACATACTTTTTTTCCGTGTATAGAAAAGATTTCGTTTACGTAATAATAAGACTAAGTTAATGTTGGTTTTTTGCGTTCGCTTATTTTCCCTGTATTTCCCTTTGCATTATTTTAAACTTGTTTTGTTTTGGCTTTATTTTTTTGTATTAATAACGAATTTTCTTAGAAATTATATGATTGCCTTCATAAATAGTAATTGAAATATTTAAGTTGTTTTAAAACTCAAAAGAAAGGTTTCAAGTTTTAAGATAAAAAAAATATATATAAATAAATTAATAGTTAACAACATAACAGAAAATTCGAAAAATGTTTTATCTAAAATATCTAGAATATTATCGACTCTTAACAGATCCAACAGGAAGTAATTACAAAAAGTATAGGTGAATTTTCAAAAACTGTATATGGATGCGTAGTATGAGCCAAAAATTCAGAACGTTCGCCGAACAAAAAAAAATTAAAATCAATTTCAAGACTTTTCTGTTCGCCTTTTTCCTAAAAATATATCAAAACATTGTCTTTCACTACACCTTACCAAAATCTATATTCGGTATGATGCGCTCGAACCCCTAAAACCACCCCTAACACATATATCGTATACGAGGCCATATATTGGTCAATTTGACGACTTTTCTGTTTTCCTTTTTTCCTAAAAATATATCCAAAAAATTGTCTTTTACTACACCCTACCAAAACCCATATTCGGTATCATGCGCTCGAACCCCTAAAACCACCCCTAACACATGTATTTTATACGAGGCCATATATAGGCCCATTTGAAGATTTTTCTGTTCGCCTTTATTTCTAAAAAAATATCAAAATTATTTCTTTTTTTATACTCAACCAAAATCCATATTCGGTATCACGCGCTCGAACCCCTAAAAACCATCCCTAACACATATATCGTATACATATATTGGTCAATTTACGACTTTTCTGTTCGCCTTTTTTTCTATAAATATTGATACCGGTCACAATGTGAGAATGAAGGTGACTGGGTCAAAGGGGAATGTAGGGTAACGTGTGAATAACTATAATTTCTGCGCAAAATAATATGGTGGTCCTGAAAAGGACCGATGGTTACAAGTGGGGGGGGGAAAGAGAAGTCTGGCGTGAGCGTGATAGATTTGCTCTCGAGCTACTCGATCCACCCAAGAATCAGACCCATCACACACAAGCGTAAAAATAAATGTTAGGACAACGGTCCTCCAAGCACTTGGGAGTGGTGAGCGTGGAAACGGCAGCAGACACTAGTGCCTTCCACTCGTGCACTTGTAGATTGTGCTGACGTACGGACGGATGAGTCCTATAAAGGACAACTTCTCGGAGAGGTTGCCTGGTTGACACGGAGATTCCGTTCGCGACTGAGTTCGGGGTTATCACGGCCAGGTCAAGGTCCAGGGTCAAGACCGTGGACCGTTTCTGATGGTCCTCAATCGGGAACAAGGTGCGCCGCGCTAAACTATATTTAGCACAGAGACGACGGCGCAATCTCTGCACCTTTTGGAGAGGTACAGAGCCGACAGGGAGAGGTGCACAACGCCCATAAGGGGTTACGGCGGTGAGTAAATCAGTCTCGGGCGTAGCCTCCGGGCTTTGAGTGACGCCGTCCTGACTGTCGGCTTCCTGGCGGACCGCTTCCAGACGGGCTGCTTCGTGCGCTTATGGGCCTTAAGTCACCTTTCTAGCACCACGAGAGGTGACTTTGCGTCGGTCGAAGGAATGTTACCCGTTAGCCCGGAAAGCGACGACGATGGCCCGGCTGTCCCAACCTGAGGGAAACTGGTTCAGACTCGGAAGGTCCCCGGGGGGCTTCAGGTCGTCTTTACCAGCACCTTCTACAGGGAGTTACGCGATGGTCCACGTGTTGTGGAACCGTAGGTGACGTCCGGGTGGCGTGTCCTTCCTCTTCTTCCAGCGGTGTCTATCTTCTTCTTGGTAGTTGGTCGGTAGTCCTGAGAAGGACTGGTATAATTCGTACGTAAAAATTTGTTGCCCTGAAAAGGGTAGATTGTGGGTAAATGAAGAAAAAGCAGTTTCGATTGGTATTATTTCTTTATTCCAAGACCCTTCCTAAGGAGACGGCACGAGCACTGGCTTAGCGGGCGGTGTCCACTTGAGTGCGAGAAACCAGACCGCAGAGGTCTTTTCACTTCGAAGGTCGAGAGAGTTCTGAGAGGGAGTCTGAGAAATGCGCGGTATTTACAGGCTCTGTCCGGGCTGAGAGCGCGAGTTTCCCCTTCCCACTGGCTGGGAGCCAATCAGCGTTCTCCGGTACAATTTTTATTGAATTCTTAATTATAAAATTGTAATGAGAGAATAAAATTTATAATTTAGTTTAATAATAATACGAAAACAAAATTTATAAATCCATATTAATTAACATTAATAGAATATTAAGCAATAAAATGTTAATTAATAGTTCGAAGGAGTTACTGCTAAAAGGAAAAAATAATATAAAAATTTATATGTAAGAAACTTTGTCTAAAATTAGAAATAAGGACGACGGACTGTTTTGGGTTTCCCCCAGTCGGCGTCACCGTCTCGAAACAAGACAAGGTTTAGGCCTCTCCAAATGTTTCTTACCCGGATTTATAATGTTTGTGCAACTTGCTTTCACCTTTTTCAGGTACAGTTTGCAAACACAAATATCCAAATCCGGAGTAAGTGGATATAACAATATATCCAAAAATGTTTTTTCATTACACCCTCCAAAAATCTGTCATTGCCATGACGTGCACGAACCCCTAAAACCTCCCCTTACGAGCGCGTCATGCCGAATATGGAGTTTGATAGGGTTTAATAAAAGATAATTTTTGTATATATTCGTTGAAAAAAAGGCGAACAGAAAAGTTGTCATATTCTTAATTTTTAGGGTTTCGTGGTCCCGGGCCGAAAGTCGTCCGTCGTACACTCGTATGGTTTCCATGGCAACCGCTTCCATAGCAACCATTACCATAGCAATCATTTCCATAGCAACCATTACCAAAGCAACCGTTTCCATGACAACCATTACCATAGCAATCATTTCCATAGCAACCTTTGCCATGGAAACCGTTTCCATAACATCTATTACCATAGCAACCATAGCAATTCACAAATAATGTAATTATAAATTATTTATTATATTTTTTTAAAGTTTTTTTTGTTTGGTAGATTATAGAAACAAATAAGTTCTCTATAACAGACATTAAACTGACTTTATATTTTATCGAATAGACTTTAAACTAAGCATAGACTGTAGTTTGAGTAAGTATTAAACTAAAACCTTAAATCGTCTAGAGATTTAAAAAAATTGACTTTAGAGACAGCAGACCTCAGATCAACTGGACATTTAATTAAAAGAGTTTAGATCGATTAAGCAACATCCCGAATAGATTGAAAATCGATTAGACATTCAATCGAATAGACTTTTGAATCGAGTTAACTTTATACTAAGTGGACTTTAAATCGATGTGAATGTCTTGTCGATCTTAAGTCTATTTGGTTAAATGCTTAGTCGGTTAAATGTCTCTTATGAAAAATCCCAAAACTTTACAAATATTTTACTTTAACTGAACAGTACAACCTTTTGTATTTTTTTGTTAACCATGTATTCAAGTTACTCTTTTCAATTTTTAAAAACTAACACTGGATTCGTGATCAGCGACCGCAAAAACACCTGACTAGTGATTTTCATGAGTTTTGCTCAACATTTTGAATTTTTTGTTCCGCCATATTGGATCCGCCATTTTGATTATTGAAAAACTGACACCAGACTTGTAATCAGCGACCCAAAAAATCCTAAGTACCACTGTATTTAGTATTTCATAATATTAATTTTACTTTTTTTTACGTTATCTTGTAATTCTAATGTTACTTAAACTTAATCTTCATGGTTTAATATCTTAGAAAGTATAGTTAATCGGACATTTTTGCAAAGGAAACTTTTTTCCTACATGCTGAAATCTACACTGAAAAAAAATTTATTTGATTCAAATACCGGTGTATTTGGTTATTATCAAATAAATATTTACTTGAATCAAATATTTCTTATTTGCTTCAAATAAATGGTATTTGCTTCAAATACTGAAATATTTGATTCAAATATTATATATTTGATTCAAGTAAATATTTATGTGATAATAACCAAATTCACCGGTATTTGTATAAAATAAATTTTTTTTTCAGTGTATCTAAAAAAGAAGTTTAAAAAAATTTAACCGAAAGCAATATTCAATACATTTTCTGCGGGGTCCTTTATATAAACATTTATTTGAAACAAATTATTATTATTTGAGTTACAATATATAATAATATATTAATATGAGAGTGACGAGATATGAATAAAAAGGAATATATTGAGCAAAAAATTTTAGGTTACATTACATAACTGTTACTTTTAAAGTGTCAAATAAGGTATATTTATTTTCATATGCAAAAGTCAGAAAAATTGTATTTGTTTCATTTTCAAAGTTGAAAAACTACTGGGTTTTTAAAATTTACTATTTTGAGGGCGTTTATTTAATTTTTAAAAATATAAATTTGCACAAAAAATGTAACATCACAATTTTTTGTACTTGTACATTATAGAGTACTTTTGTCGCTTTCAAAGCGATGGCTGGGCGTAAAAACATGATATCTCGAATTGGCGTTGAAAAACATGATATCTCAGATTAGCGTTAGAAAACATGACATATCGTCGTTTAAGTTGAAGAAAATGACACGTCGAAAACGAAATTTTTCTTTTCAAATTTCTGTTGGTACCACTGACGGCAAAATTTAAAATGGTTTGTTATATTACATTTTTTAAGAATATATGATGATATTAAAATAATAGAAGTAAAATCTTGCACTATACACATATAATTTTGAATATTTTACATGAAATTCGTTTTAAATCAACGGGATTACAATACTGTATTTAAATGGTCGTCTGTATTATTAATTACTTTTACACCTGTATGAGGTAACGTCATGAGTGGCAAATCCTCCAGGAAATGAATAATTGGAGGGTTTACTAGAAAAAATTTACCTAAGTTAATTTAATTTATTTAGTAATTGTGTTTAAAAAATATACTTTACTTACTCTCCATGATTGACTCTTTAAACAAATATTTAAACAACACCAATTGTAATAGAATATTTACAATATAAATATTTATAATAAAATAGAATTATTTATAAAATCACAGATTTTATCAATCTAAATATAAACTTTATAAAAAGCTATTTAACCTAATTTTTCTTTCAACTGACATATTATGATGCAAAATCATTTGTTTCATAAAACAGTTTCAAAGATTTGACACATTTTAAATTTGACGTTACGTTTCTATGAAATTTGCTCTCGGGTAAAATTCACCCAGTCAGTGGCGAATGTCTGAAAAGGCAAGTCAGGTGAAAATGTAAATTTTTTCCAAACCACTATAATGTGTTTACATAATTTGTTTGACATCTAATAAAGTATATATTTAAAGGAATCGTTTAGATTTCACACATTTCTGCATATATTTGGTCGCATTTTACGCAGTATTGAATACTGGTATGTACTATTTTCAATGTTTTTAAAAATATTAACTGTTTTTGACAGAACTAAAATTTGCAGTAAAAATAAATAAAAGCGACTAGTTTTCGGTACAAACTATTATTATTTAATTATTTATTAGATGCAATATTTTCAGTAAAAAATGCTTTTGATGTTAAATAATCAAAAATAAATCTTTAATAAAGCAAAAACTACCATAAACATAACCAAAAATTTTAAGCAGCTAAACACCCTTTCACCGTGGAGCGTCATATATGTATTCTAATATTTACTGATTTTGAATGTTTATTTTTTAGTGTTTTTTCGTAAAAATGTCTCGTCCGAGAACTCGGAGTGTGGCAGCTCTTGAAGAGCTTTATAAACATGGAGACGTAGAGGAGGAAGAGAGTGCATCCGATAATGCTAGCGATACAGATGATGCTGTGGACGAAGTAGCTGAGAGTTCTCATAATTCAGAAACAGACGCTGAGAGTTACACGGAAAAAATTAATTCAGTATATTTTACAAAACTGTGACGGAGTAGCGGATACAGCTCTTTACGAAACAGAGTTTTGTAAAATGTGATGGATATTTTCGGATAAACTACAGAAATTTCATTGTTTATACTGAATATTTCTGAAGTTTATCCTGAATATTTAGTGACATTTTACAACACTCAGTTTCGTAAAGAGCTGTATCCGCTACTCCGTGATAGTTCTGTAAAATCTACTGAATTAATTTTTTCCGTGTATGGTAGTTCAGATGAGGAATCAATGGAAGAAAAAGAGCTTGACGAAACCATGGCGGCCCCTCTCCGCAAACCAGGACGGCCATCATTTCTGCGTTCAAAAAGTGGCACAAATGGTCTCTTTCTGCTCCTGAACAGAAGGGTAGAAATGCACAAGTTTCATATACGCCTGCGCCTAAAGGTGATGCAATGTATACCAGATCTCCCGTGGAATCTTGGGCTATCCTGTTTTCTATTGAAATCTTAGAAATTATTCTCAAACATACTAATGAACAAATAAACAGGCGAATCGGTGAACTTGAAAGAAGGCAAATGGTAATTGATACATCACTTCTCAAAGTTACAGACATTGTGGAATTAAAAGCTGTTTTTGGATTATTGTATTGCGCTGGCGCTCATAAATTAATTAAATGTAAAACGATGAACTGGTGGAGTGTTCATTCCATGCCTTTATTCAAAGCAACGATGTCAAGAAATCGTTTCACATTTTTATTTGATTGTTTACGGTTCGATGACAAGAATACTCGAAACGAGAGGAAACCAATTGATCGCTTCACGCATATTAGAGAAATTTGGGATTTGTTTATTGAAAGGTGCAAAAATAATTACGAACCGTGTAAAAACATTACCATTGACGAACAACTGCTTTCCTTTCGAGGTCGTTGTTCTTTCAAAATGTATATACCGTCGAAACGAGACAAGTATGGTTTGAAAATTGCCTCTATGAATGATGCGGATACTCACTACATGATAAATGCGATTCCATATTTCGGAACTGTAACTGAAAGGGTAGAAAATGAACCTATTCCTACCTACTATGTCTGAAAATTAAGCGAACCAATCTATGACACAAACCGTAATATAACTTGTGATAATTAGTTTTCGTCATACTCGCTTTTTGAAATGATAAAAAAGAGTACAATTTATCTTTAGTTGGAACGATAAAAAAACAAAAGAGAAATTTCAGCTCCATTCAAAAGTGTGCCGAAAGGTACCCCAAACATTCGATTTTGTTACTCATACAATAAAACGTTACTTTCTTACAATCCGAAAAAAAAGAAATTTGTACTGGTTTTATCATAATTCCATCGTGCAAGTAAAGTAGACGAAGAATCTGGTAAACCGGAAATGATCCTTTTTTACAATCGAACAAAGGGCGGTACAGACAGCTTTGATCAAAAATGTCATCAATATACAGTGGCAAGAAAAACAAACAGGTGGCCAGTTAGAATGTTTTACGGAATGCTCGATCAAGCTGGCGTAAATTCTTTCGTTTTGTTTAATTTAAATCAAGATAACAGGCCAATGAAAAGATTAGAATATTTAATGGAATTGTCATTGCAACTTGTTCATCCCTATTTAGTAAGAAGATTGGAAACTCCAACTTTGCGTGGAACTCTGCGTTTATTGATTCAAGATTTTATAAGGCCCGAAGATGTACCTGCGGAAATTGACATCAGGCACGATGTATCTGATAATAAAATGACTAAGCAGAAACGCTGCTCTTTGTGCCCGTCTTCATTAGATCGCAAGACTTATTTCAAATGTTTGCAATGTGATAAGCCAATGTGTCGAGAATATGCGGCAAAGATTTGCTTCCAATGCGCAAACTAAAAAGTCAAAATAAAATCTTTGTAATTTGACGATTTTAAAAACTAACAACAATTTCATTGTAATATACCCATTTTTATAAATTGATATTTTTTAACGTAATAAAAAAATTTGTTAAAACAATTTCTGTTGTCGGTTTATGTTACATTCATCAATTTTATCAACAACAAATGTTTTATGCCGTATAAACAAATTTTTTTTTACAAAATTTGGGATAAACTTGTTGACTGACTTTTTTGGCTTCTTTAAAAAAGGGGTATTTTCAATCTTTCAAAAAAAAATATTTTTTGGAATTAATTGCAAAACGGCTAACGCTATCTTCAAGATAAACTTTTCAGCTTTCCAAAAACCACCTATAAAATGTTTTTCCATTCTTTTTTACAAAAATAAAAGATTTGGAAAAAAAAAATTTTTTTTTTCAAAATTTTTGGAACACCGCCTACATTTTCAACTGTAACTTTTATAAATTAAAAAATATCACAAATCTTACAAAACCATCGCATTTCTGAGAAAATTTGCGATTGGTTTAAAAAAAATTGTCTTCATTGATTAATTTCAGTCTAAAATACAGTCGATCAAAGATGCTGGGTTAGGCTAACCCAGTCAGTGGCGTCTGCAACTTTTTTGAGGGTTAATCAAACCCTTTTTTCAAAAACGCGACGTGATGGGAAGTTTTTGACTCCAGATCCATATTCAACACGAAAAATCCGTTTGGAAACACTATGTCCAATTTTATTCGCAAAACCCATGCAGGGCAGTGTTATAAATTCGACGCTAGATTTAAAATTGGTCCGGGGAGTCTTACATTGGGTTCTGGGTCCAATTTTAAAATTAACTTTCAATTTCTAATCTGTAACCCCAAAAACCCTCGAAGACGCGATTTTTTAAATTTACATATTTGTAGAAGAATCTTGGCCCCTTCACCTCTCTAAGATTGAATATGTGGAATTTTCACTTTTTTCATGTCAGAATTTTTTTTCACTTATTAATAAGTGAAATCAACTTTTATATAAGTGAAATATTTACTTTTTCATGTGTGAACTTGTTTTTACATATCAATAAGTGAAATCTACTTATAGCTAATTGTGAGCTTCGGAACGTCTTCTTCGGCCAAAAATATTAAAAATTTACCAGATTTACTTGAAAACTGTCCCTTGGGGGTTTTTGGGGTCACTGAATGCAAATTTGAGGTCAGATTTAAAAAATTCAAAATGGCAGACTCAATATGGTGACCCAATATAGCGGAACATTTAAAAATAGATTCGATTCGTTCAATTATCGTAATTCGGGGGTTTTTGGGGTCTATAAATCCAAATTTTTAATTGCTTAAATCTGACCTTAAATTTGGATTCAGTGATCTCAAAAACCCCCAAAGGACAATTTTCAAGTATATCTAGTAAAGTTTTAAATTTTTTTTGCCGCCATATTGTGTCCGCCATTTTTAATTTTTTAAATTTCAATAAAAAAAGTGATCAAAAGTTGCTAAAATAGCCATTTTTTGACCCTTTAGGATTCATTTACTAAACATCCTGACGTGATGGGACATTTTGGAGGTCAGATTCGTTATTAGCACAAAAAAATCACATATAACTATTTTGGGTACTGGAAAAAATTAAATTTCGCAGGCCTGTGTAATTTATTCTAAATAATAAGATGAGTTGTTTCCTCTAGATTGTTTTAAAGAATTAATTTAATTTAGTATTTACTAAACTGTCTTCGGGAATTATGTTCTGTTCTCTATCTGTTTTCTCGATGAATATAAAACGGTTGTCATTTCCAAAAATCAAATTTGTATTTTATGATACAAATATCATATTCGTAATCAGTGATCATGAAAACAGTAAAGTAACAACTTTCAAGGAATTCTAATGAAAACTTTTTTTATGGGTTATTAATTAAATAATTATCAATATAGTGTAACTTTATTTATGTATGTTGTAAATTAAATTATAAAAAAATTATTTTATATAACTATTTGTTGTTTTCAAATATACTACAAACAATAACTATATTACAAAAGTTTACAATCGATCACTAATATTTAATAACTTATGTTAGTAACATATAAAAATGATTGACTTTTTCTGTAAACTACGTCATAAAGAACATGTTTACATTATTATTATATGAAGAACATTATAATAATAAACAGAAAAAAATTACATTATGAAAAAGTAAAATTACATTTTAGAATTTATGTAATTTTACTATTTTTCAGTGAGATATTTATATACTTTTTAAAATTAGAAATATAATCTTGTAACTTTCCAATTTTCGTAGTGGTAAAAGAACAAAATGTTGTAATAGTACAAGATTAAATTTCTCTTGTGAGAGTTTCCTAGTAGGTAAGAAAATGGACTTTCTTAATTAAGTTTCATAAAAATCCAACAATTTTTAAAAAATTCATCCTCCATATTGGATCCGACATTTTGAATTTTCAAAATCTCACTTCAGATTCGTAATCAGCGACCTCAAAAACCTCTAAATACCCAGTTTCATATAAATCTATCAATTTTTAAAAAAATCGTATACCACCAAAAATGTGAAATGTTTTTTGAGGTTAGGAAAAAACGTACACGTGCAGGAGAAAAATGGACTTCAGATTCGTGTTCAGCGGCCCAAAATGCATGGGGGTAGGGTACTTTGATCTCCCATCCCGGGCACTTTTTTTGTGTGGCTGTGTAATCATAAAGCATAGAATTAATTATATTTTATAAATTGCATTTAATTGGAAAATATAATTTAATATCTTAACTTTAACTAAATGATGTTAAGCACTTTTCTGAGTTAGGTATTTTGCAAGTTTAAATGGCATCAAGAAGTTAACATTCGTTTTTACATAGCGTGAGTAGCGTAGTTGATAAAGCGTTAGGCTCGTAGGTTCGATTCCCCCCATGCGTTAGATTTATTTATTTCTCAGGATTGCGTTTAATCATTAATTCTATGTATGAATTAGTTGAAAAATGAAAAAAACGAACATAGTATGCAGAAATTACATAGTTTTTAATTAATTAATTTATTGTATGTATATTACTTTTAATCTATATCCGTCAGTTAATTATTTAGAACATTAATTAATAAAATTAATTTGAGTAAGAATTTAATTTAGAAATGGAAGAATTAGTAAATAAATATGTTCTTTATTCATAATTTAAGCTTATTTATTATAAATAAACTATTATTATTAATTTTGTTGATTTAAAATCATTAAGGCAAACTTGAGGGCAAACGTGATAAAATCTTGTACCACACTTTATTACATTTGCTACATTCTTTATGTATTAGAATTTCGGCATTTTCGGAAAGAGTACACTCAAATACGTTGGATGTAGGTTTTTCGAAAATTTGGGACTTTTTTCTGAAAAATATCATTGCTTGAAGTTAGACTAAAATTTCAGTGCAATGGGGCCTAATGGGTTAAAAATTCAAATATATGCATTCTAGATATAAATTAACCCGTATTTAATTAAATTTAAGAAGAAATTTTTTCGAGTTTTTTGCATTTATTAACAAAAATATTAGACTTAATAAAAACCATTGTTATTGTACGCGGCCCCTTAATTATAATTTGGAAATGTGTGTAAATTTTAGGATATAATTATAATGTATTTTGAATGAAATTATCTTCTCAAACATACTAACAAGTTTATTATTATTTGTCCATGGAGCAACGAATGAAGTATATTCTCTATCCCCAGAAGGGCCGTGGGGAAGGTGACCGCTTAATTTACTTGCGTTATGGCATTGAAGCATCTATTAATATTACGTCTGTTATCTAAATGGTTTTATGCAACAACCCAGCATGTTTTTTATATTAAGTCAATAATGCGACGACAATATATGGCCCAGCTGGACGATAAGTTTACAAGAAAATGAAATGCCTTGTATATAAGGACTTTACGATTATAATCCAGAGTGTCTGGATTGTCTTACGATTACTACCCACTTGTTACTATTCAATAGTTTTATACATTTGTTGGAGTTTTACATATTTGTTAGAGTTAAATTTTACAGCGGAACTCGAGTTACGCAGTGTCATTACGACTTTTCAGTAGTCGATCGGTATAGTATTTTATCGATTCAAGAGCATTGCTGTTAAATGTTTCCTCTCTACAACGCCGTTTCCCTAGCAGAGATATGGAAATTATTCGAATATCGCATCTGTAAATTATTGCACCTGAAAGGATGTAACAGATCGGATACTTGATTTTTTACGAATGTTGGTAAAAATGGTTAGTTTATTGAGACGATAAGGCTAAATGCGTATGTTTATGATTCGTGTCTCTTGTTGGGGATTTTTATAACGTGATAATACTGTCAGTTACCTTCGTATCAATGGCTTTTATGAACTGTATTTTTATTTGTATCTTATTTTAGAAATACACTCATTGCTGTAATTTTCGAAAAAATACAATTACAAAAAAATTAAAAAATTTAAGAAAAATGCCAAAGTTATTTAAAATTTTATTTTCCTTTAGAGTAGAAGTGGAATTAAAATTTTCCTTTTCTCCTTTTGATTGACTTAAACTTAAATTTTTGTAATTCAGTAAAAATATTTTATTTGTTTAAATTTATAAAACGTTTCAGATTCTCCAAAAGTAAACTGTTTTATAAATCGTCACAAAATTTTTGTTCCGTTTTTATTTCATGAGACAAAACCCACAAATAATTTAGTTTTCGTATTGCAATCACAAAAATATTAGTTGTTTTGTCTTTCAACTTTCTGATAAAAAAATAATTATTTTTAATACAAGTTCGTATAATGTGATTTATGTACGAGTAATATATAACAGTTTTTGTAAATCTAAAGCATAGAAAATTACATCAATATTGGGAATTTAGGTAGAAATAAAAAAAATTTACTTGTAAAGTTAAGAAATAAAAAAAATATAAATTTTTAAAAAATCGCAAAAAATTTTGATTTTCTTCGAATTGATGAATTATTTATTAATGTGTAAAGTCTAAAAGTCTTTACCACCTATACAGAAATTCCCACGTTTTATCCCGATTACCGGCTTGGTCCCGGGTTAAAAAATTTCGATACCATATTTATAATTTTAAAAAAACTAGTGAAACCCTTATAGCGAGACTTTATCACCCGTCCGTTGTTCTTAAGTCATAAGTTTTCATCTTATGGTTCTCGCACAGGATATGATTTTATTTGTTATTAAGTTGGCTAGAAGCATTTTAAAAAAATTTTAAATCTCTTTTTTGACAGGCTTTCTTCTAAATAATAATTTATTTCACTTTAATGTTTTGTATTTTTATATATATTTATTCTGATTTTTTGATTTTCACTTCTGCTGAACTTGTTAATTAGAATCAATTTTTTTAAGGGAAATTATTATTTCATGTAATTTTAATTCAATTCAACGTCAGTAATTAACTTATTGTCGAACGGATATCCAGGTCAACAACGGTTAACATGTGTAAGAAAGTTGACTAAAAATGTCAGATATCGAATTCCAACCAAGTAATTAGTCAAGTCACTATGTATTACCAGCATATCCAGGTCAGTTGTGATCAAATTTTTCAAAAAAATTAACCTTATTTTAAAACTAATCCCCAAAAAATAACTAGACGTCTAAAGGATATTTAAATAAATTCTAATCAATTTCCTCAAAGGATTTAACCTCAAATGGCTGATTTCAAATATTATTATAATATTCAAATTAATATTCTTGTCAGCTTCTCTGAGAATCTGCAGGAAATCACCAATCGTTAATCGACAATGTAAATCAATTGTAATAATCTTTTTCTGATAATTAAGCATTTTTTAATATATATAATATATAATAATGTATTTATTAAAAGAATTTTTAATATAATTGAGCTGCCGAATCTAAGAAGGGCACATAACTAATGTAATTATGTTATGTGTCCTTCTTTGATCCGGCAGCTCAATTATAAAAAATTTAAGTAATTATTTAAATTTTTATTTTTTATAATTATATTTCAGATTAATTTTTTCCGAGAAAATAGAAAATATTTAAAAATATTTTGCCTGTCAATTTACTAGTTTTTGAGGTTCAATGTTTATTAAAAAATGCTAAATTATCTGAAAAGTTTATTACATTTGATTTGCATTGTCAATTAAGGGTATGTGGGCAAAGGACGTTTTTTGTGGTTTGAAACTTTCTTTAAAATAAAAAATGAATTCGGGTTAAAATTTTGGAAAAATGATTTTGTTTGGTGCAAGGAATCTCGCTGTTCTTCAGATTTACTATAACATAACACAAAAATAATAAAAATAAAGCAATAAATAGTAAAATAATATATTACATCCTAGTTTATACAGTGCTTACTTGCTCGAATTCACGCTGTTTACTGGAGCACTGATACAATCAAGCAACGTCTGTGTATGCGCCGCCATGTTTGTTTTCATTTTCGTTTAAAAATGCCACTTTTTAAACAAAAATCTTCTTTCATTTTAGAGTAAGATATATACTACCAAAATACATTTTCTTATGCTAGGTCACGTGGGAGGTTCCCACATACCCTTAAGGGGTTATATACCTTTATGCGCGTCAAAAAAGAGAAATTTTCAAAAAATTTGTTGGTCGTTATTTAAATTTTTTTTAAAACGAAGTAGATTTTATCGAAAAGTGCATATTTCGATGTACTTGTATATAAATTTTTATTAAAAAATATTAATAATTGTGGAAACTGTAGACCTTGCACTAAAACAATTTTTTTATAGCTGCTTGCGGTGACTGCGATAAGTCAGACAGAGTTTAACTAAAATTAAAAAACAATGGAAATTTCGTTAGTATAATATATTACCTCGTACGTGAACGAAGGATTTTGAAAAAAAAAGTTTCTAGAAATGGTGATGATTTTTCCTCAAAAATCGTAATTTTAGGGTTTTAGAATTTGGTTTTTTGGCCAAAAAAATATTGATTTTGGTTCAAATTTAAATTCCTTCGTTCACGCACTACCTATTGTATGTATAAAGAACCCCTCAAAATTTCATCCTCATCAGTTAATCGGTTTTAAAAAAATCGCAGTAACCGTAGTTCTCAAAAATCACGTTTCCGAAATAATAGCTTTTAAAGTTTCAAGCGTATATACTCTTCTTTCAGAAGTAGCGGATTAAAACAGCCATAACTTTGGTTCTAATGTTCCGATTTTTATGAAATTTTGGGAAAACATTCTGGAGAGTATGTACTTTTGATATATGCAATGAAAAAAAATTAATTTTTTGACACATAAAAAGGTATATTAGCCTGTCCACCATTTGTTAAAATATTTTCTAATCCGTTAATATCAATAAGCGCCGAGCTGCAAAAGTTTCCTTATTATCTAAGAAAACAAATATGGAAATTCTGAAGTCGATCTATGAATAATTGATAAACCCTAAAACTTATTGAATATAAAAAAAGAAATTTTATTAAAACTGAGCTTCTTCTTCGTCCCGTATTAAAATTCGATTGTAACGTTCACAAATTTAACACCACGCTCTGCAGCATCATTAATTACAAATAAATTTTGAAAGAACTCCGAAGCAGTTTGATATTCTTCATTATCTTTCCATAAGGATTGATCAAGTTTGAAAAATTCAGTTTGAATTTAAAAAATGGAAAAGAGAAGTTTTGTTTTGTGTGACACGATATCAGATAAATCACAATTAAATAAATGTTGCACATTCGGATAAGTTCAGTCTTTTAAAAAAACCACTGTATGATTATTTGTTTTCAAATGATTCACCATTTTTCTCTTGATTTCAAGTGAAACGTTCGGATCAAAAAATGCCAGACCCACTGTTTCTGGAGTCATATACCACAAGAGATTCTTAAGGCCAGGTCCAAGTGAGGCAGCGCCATCTACATTGATACTAAAATTTTGGAAAATTTTCAACAGCCTTTTCTTGAAAACAAGAAGGTAAAATGCTTTTTCCTTTATGGATAATTGATTATTGGCAAGGTATACACCAGCTAAAACTTTTTTTGAGTTAAAATAATAAAAAAAAATTCATGTCAATAAATTAAATATGAGCACTTTTTTCACAAAAACTGTAACAGTACTTTCTCAGAAATTACTTTAAAAAATGCAATTTCCATTTGGAAAATTAATAAACGCTAAAAAATACACGACCTAAGATTTACCAATCACAAAATAACAAAAAAAAAAATTATTTTAACATAACATATTTTACTCATTATGACAGCCGTTTGGCAGGTTATATATGTCACCAGACGTTTCGCAGTTTTGCCGAAAGGAGGAGATTGGCGCTGTTGCTAACCACCTGAAATACATAATCTACCAAAGGGCTGTCACAATCAGTAAAGCAGTATCAATATGTTAAATATTTAATAAAATTTTTTTTTGTTATTTTCGTGATTGGTAAATCTTAGGTCGTGTATTTTTTAGCGTTTATTAATTTTACAAATGGAAATTGCATTTTTGATTGTAATTTCTGAGAAAGTACTGTTACAGTTTTTGTGAAAAAAGTGCTCATATTTAATTTATTGACATGAAATTTTTTTTATTATTTTAACTCAAAAAAAGTTTTAGCTGGTGTATATCTTGTTAATAATCAATTATCTATAAAGGAAAAAGCATTTTACTATCTTGTTTTCAAGAAAAGGCTGTTAAAAATTTTCCAAAATTTTAGCATCAATGTAGATGGCGCTGCCTCACTTGGACCTGGCTTTAAACTTCTGAATCACCGCGTGAGACACAACTTCATCGATTTCAGAAAAGTCGAAAGCGTTATGCAAAAAATTCAAATCTTGATTGGGACATTTAATGGGATTCGTGCATTCATACCAGGCCTTGATATAAAGTTTTACTACAAAAATCGAGATATCTCAAATAGAATTAAGCTCTCTTGCAGTCAAATTAAATTGGTCACGAAATAGAAAAATTTTTAGACAATAAATGGCCTTTGACATAAATCTTGCGTGAGATGTTGCACCACATGTGCTAAATGCACCAATATCATCACCAAGAAATGTGATCGTAAGCTCCAAGAATTCCTTCTGCTTTATTTCTTTACCTCCATCATCGGAAATTTTCGAGGTTACAATTGGATTATCAATACCGTAACTGAATTGATCTTGTTCGATATTATGCCATATGTTTGCAAATCGATTGAAAATTATTGTTTTAGGTGCATTGCTTTTACCGTACTTTTTCTCAAAGACATTTTTAAGTAAAATCTCAAAGATGTGATGACGGCATACAAGGCGAAGGAGTTTTCGATCGAGAAAGTCATCCAAAATAATGCAAGCACCTTGATCAAGGCCAGTATTCGAAGAGGTAGTATCAAAGCTAGAAGCCACAACTTTGTCCGAAATTTCCCATTCCACTAAAGTTTTGTGAACAGCTTGAGCAATGTTCTCACCAGTACACGATTTAATTTTGGGAGCACCTAAAAATTTAGCCGTTCCATTGTAGCTCACAAGAACTGCTACACGATCTACACTGAATTTACCGACTAAATCGGATAAAAATTTCCCATCTCAGTGAACCACCAAACAATCATTGTTGTTTCATGAAAAAAATGCAAAATGAAATAAACTTACTTATACAATATATAAAATATATAATATATATAATGCGATATATTTTGCTTGACCATATTGATAGTGTCGATTGTTTTCACGTAATTGCTGCAAAGAAGTACGATTCAGAACTAAATTAAATTCACAGCTAAGAAATACTATAAAAATAACATTTCTCACCAGAATGTTGCAATTTCAATGTTTCTTTGTGTCTTAAGTTTCGCACATTTTCCTTTTCTTTCCTCAAATTCGATCTTTTTTCTTTTGATGCTAATTTCATATCAATTCCCCTCATTGAACCAAGCCGTCCTTTTTGTCGCTGTTTTTCTAATAACTCTTTGTCCTCTGCGTTCTACATCGTCGTCAGTGCGTCGGCAGTTGCAATGTCAAAAAGATTGTCTAACATGTCCATGAAAACATCAAATTTTTGCTTTATTCCGGCTGTCATTTGCTCAACCTTTACCTTATTTAACGTTTTCCAATCTTGGTACATTTTAAGAAGTTTTACTGCAGATTTATGAGAATCGCGAGTTGGTATACGCGCTTGTTACCAATATATCAAACAGCATTAATCGTTAGGCTTGCACTCTTTTGGATTAATTTGACAAAACGCATGTTGTAGAAAAATACTTCTAAAACTTTTCTATCTGACGGTAACTTCGCTCCTACAATTTGATGTGATACATGTCCAATCATAGCAATTTGTCGCTGCTTTTTATCAAAAGTTACGTGTTTTCATCGATGAAACAGACGAATCCAATGCTTTCGCTATTTTAAAAGAAAACTAGGTAATATAAATATAAAATAACTTATTTATTATAATCGAAATAAGAATGCAAATAATTAAGTTTGACACGAGGTTTTTTAGCTCTATTTTACATATGAGGCATATGGGCATAGGCATTAGGCATGCGCTGATTCGTCATGTGTTTTCATGATAACCCTGCGCATGCTCAAACGTTTTCATTTATTTTTAAAATGAAAGTATGTATATTCAAAACAATAATTGAAAATTATTCCTGCCCAAAATAGATTTTTTATTTATTTAAATAAATGAAAACGTTTGAGCATGCGCAGGGTTATCATGAAAACACATGACGAATCAGCGCATGCCTAATGCCTATAAGCTATACTCTTTATCATATGTAAAATAGAGCTAAAAAACCTCGTGCCAAACTTAATTATTTGCATTCTTATTTGGATTATAATAAATAAGTTATTTTATATTCATATTACCTAGTTTTCTTTTAAAATAGCGAATGCATTGGATTCGTCTGTTTCATCATCAAAAAATGTTACAAAAATAACCAGGCTAATATCCCAGATATTTTGGGATCTGAACGGGACGTCATTTGGATATCCACACAATATCATGTGCTGTACGGGTTATATTAAAATTTTTATTAATGACTTTGAGTAAATACGTTTTAAGCTTGTGTTATCTAGTCTCAAAAATTTTTGTATAAATGTTTCTTACGACTAGAAAAACTCAATAAATGTTTTGAAAGAGAATCAGGAGTAGTTTTATTATTTCTGTAGGATATTTTCTAATTTTAATCCAATTTCATTTCCACTAGTGGGGCCCGAGGCTTCATTCGCCCCAGGGCGCCCATCTCTCTTGTTAAACTACTGCCTTTACATGCCTGGATTCGATTTTATAAATGCTGCTGGCATATAGGCTACAGATTCACTATAAAAAATTGAGGTTTCAAATACAAAAAAAAAACAAAAAAATTGCAGCAGATAGGAAAGCTCAAATTCAAAAAATGTTATGCGAAAATTAGGTTTGATCGTAGATAAACCGAAAGCTGGTGGAGCTGGCACAACCAATGATGGAAACTCCGCAAGTATCGCATTTCAAAATGCAGATATTTTTGCAGAATGTTTAGGAATAGATCGTCAGTTAGTAAATAATCATAAAATTGTTTTACTTACTTTGTCGTGTGCAGTAGAAAATCAAACTTAGAGGATCTCTTAATTCGATTAATGGATTCCTCTGACCCAATTGTGTCCAGTATTTCTGCGTTGACTCGAGTAATAAAAAAACGTTTACCGTAACCAACAGCAGTAAACAATTACTTTCCTTCTATGATCAGGTTGATGACTGAGAATAACAGCGAAAAAGAAAGGAAAATTGAAGTTGAATCTGAAGACGAAGAAATCATTCGTTTAAATTCAGTTCTTAGGTTTACAAGATGACTTCGACCTTTCAGAAGAAGAAAATTTTGATGATGATTAAGTCGGCAAATTCATCGTTAATACGTGAGTAAATAAAAAAAAATTAAGTAAAATATAAAAAAAGTAATTTTCAAAAAGTTTTAAGATAACAAAAATAACAAAAACTTTTAAAAAATTTAAATTTAAAAAACTTACAAAAATACAAAATTTTAAAAATTAAAGAAAAACAAAAAAATGGGATTTTGAATCGAACTAGAAATCTGACCGCGGTATATCATAGGTTTATAATATTACAGCTGATTCTAGACAAACATTAAATAAGAAATTAAAAGAAAGTACCGTAAAATGGGGTAAAGTCGGCGTTTGCGGGTAAAGTCGGCCGGCGCTTTAAACACTTAAATATTGTATTTCATTTATTAATTTACATTAATTCTAACTACATTTTTAATAAAACTCGGATTTCTTCTGGAAAAAAGTAATAGTTAAACTTTAAAATGATTTAAAGCGCCGGCCGACTTTACACCCAAACGCCGACTTTACCCCATTTTACGGTACAACTAATTATCATTTTTCCTGTTTTATAAGAATATAAATATTCAATTTTAATAATTATATTCTAACAATATTCTTATGACGATATTAAATAAAATATTAAACTGCGTATGACAAGTAGATAATTATTTTAAACATTTATGTGAAAAAAATAGTTACAAACAATTTAAACAATATCCAACTATGTAACTTTATATTCGTAACAAGCGATCCAAAAACCTTCGATTAACGATTTTCAATCATATATGATGAATTTTTACTTCAGGGGGTCGATTCTGTAACTTTCTCACTTCCCAATTCTCACTTCAAAATTCCCACTTTTCACACCTCACTTCCTACTTCTGACTTCTCACTTCTCACTTTCCACTTCTTACTTGCCACTTCTAACTTCCTACTTCTAACTTCAAAATTCTCCCTTTCCACTCCTCACTTCCCACTTCTCACTTCAGTAAGAAGTGGGATGTGAGAAGTGGGAAGTTGGAAGTGAGAAAAAATATTTTTAAGTTTTGTTTTCTTAAAACAATACAATGATTAAATTTTCAATAGACACTAAATTTAATTCATACAAAATTTCAAATGACTCCACTTTTAATGAACCTTCAAATTCAGATTTTCTATATTTCGATTTATCATATTTTTGGAGTAAGAGTGATATTGAGAGTGAAAAATTTTTGAGTGAATGTGAGAGTGAAATTGAAAAATTTTTGAGTAAGAGTGAGTGACAGTAAGGGTGCGATTAAAAATTTTTGAGTGAGAGTTAGGGTGAGTTTGTAAAATTTTTGTGTGAAAGGGAGGGTGCATTTGAAAAATTTTTTAGTGAGAGCGAGAGTTACGTAAACTCACGCCTGGGACATGGAGTTCATCTTTCTCATTGAGAAGATGTTCCCAGTTTGCAATTAGAAAAAGCATAGCATGATTATTTAATAATTTATCGAAATGAATGCTAGCACTACTACGTACTATCGATTTTTTCAAGCCTCGAACACGAACTGCGCCTTTACTTATTACACCGTCCGACACGATTTTTCACACACGAAAAAATCAATGATTTTCAGAAACTAGGACCAAAAAAAAAGATACCAGTGTCTGGCCGTTTTGCTAGATCAGGTCATTTTTTGCTTTTAGGGGTAAAAACAACCCTTAAATGAAAGGTGATAGGAAATCTTGTACAAATTAATAATTTTTTATGAAACCTGGTATCTCGGGGTTTTCCGGGTCGCTTATTACGAATCTGATGTCAGATTTTCAAAATTCAAAATGGCGGATCCAATATGGCAGTCGAAATTTATAAAAATTCACCAATTCATTTGATAGTTGTTACTTAGGGGTTTTTGGGGTCGCTGATTACGAATATGATGTCAGATTTTCAAAATTCAAAATGACGGATTCAATATGGCGGTCAAAATTTATAAATATTAATTATTTTTTGTTAAACTGGGTATCTAGAGGTTTTTTGGGTCGCTGAGTACGAATCTGAAGTCAGATTTTTATAATTCAAAATGGCAGATTCAATATGGCGGTCGAAATTTATAAAAGTTCATCGAATTCACTTGAAACTTGTTACTTGAAGGTTTTTGGGGTCGCTGATAACGAATTCGATGTCGGGCTTTCAAAATTCAAAATGGGGGTCGAAATTTATAAATGTTATTAGTTTTTTATAAAACTTCGTATCTCTGGGTTTTTGGGGTCGCTGAATACGAAACTGATTGTAGATTTTTAAAATTCAATATGGTAGACTCAATATGACGGTTGAAATTTATAAAAATTGTTAATTTTTTATAAAACTTGGTATCTAAGAGCTTTCGGCGTCACTAAGTACGAAAATGATGTCAGATAAGAATAATAAAAACGCCAAATCTAATAAAGGTGAAGATCACAAATCTGAAAAATAATTTGGAAAATTTAAATGTTCGATCAATTTTTTGTTAAAATTTGCAAGCCAACATTTTAAAATTTTTATTTTAAGTGATTTTTAATCTGAAAATTTGTATATTTATTAACTAACTTTCTATTAGAATTAATAAATTCAAAAGGTTATAATCAAAATTTATTAAACAAATATAATGCAAATAAATAAAATTAATAGAAACATTTCATAACAATTCTTGTATTACGTTTGTGTAAATTTTAGACGCTTATTTTTACGATTTAAAGATTCGACCACCATATTGTATTCGCCATTTTGAATTTTGAAAACCCGACATCAAATTTGTAATCAGCAACCCCAATAACCTTCAAGTAAAAGGTTTCAAGTGAATTCGACGAACTTTTATAAATTTCAAACCCCATATTGAATCTGCCATTTTGAATTTGAAAAATCTGACTTCAGATTCGTACTCAGCGACCCCAAAAACCCCTAGATACCAAGTTTTACAAAAAATAATTAATATTTATAAATTTTGACCGCCATATTGAATCCGTCATTTTGAATTTTGAAAATCTGACATCATATTCGTAATCAGCGACCCCAAAAACCCCTAAGTAACAACTTTCAAATGAATTGGTGAATTTTTATAAATTTCGACCGCCATATTGGATCCGCCATTTTGAATTTTGAAAATCTGACATCAGATTCGTAATCAGCGACCCGGAAAACCCCGAGATACCAGGTTTCATAAAAAGTTATTAATTTGTACAAGATTTCCTATCGCCTTTCATTTAAGGGTTGTTTTTACCCCTAAAAGCAAAAAATGACCTGATCTAGCAAAACGGCCAGACACTGGTATCTATTTTTTGGTCCTAGTTTCTGAAAATCATTGATTTTTTCGTGTGTGAAAAAAAAAGTTGAATTTTGTCGGACGGTGTTAAATATATTATATTATTATAATATATACTATTAACTTATGTTATTAAAAATATTAATTCATTAAATTATAAACGATTATACATTTTAAATTAATGAGTATGCCAATGATAAGGCTGTACCAGATATTCTCTTGCAATTGAGATTTAATTTCTTTTTTGGTTTATTAAAATTTCCATTCATATGAAAATGAGATATTTGGAAGATTCAATTTTTCAGGATTCTAGACATACAAAAAATTCTATAAATAGTTAAAAATTAAAAAATTGAATAGTTAATTTCTATGAAAATTTTAAATACATATGAGAGATTCTTTTTCAATCGCCCCAGCCCAAAAAGTCAATGTTCTGGGATTGGCTTCATACTTTGGTAAATTGTTGTCCTATATGATAGTAATAAATCCCTAAAATATAAACTCATTAAAAAAATATTTGTAGAAAGTAGAGGGTGTTGAAGTTTTGACGTTAAGGGTAACATTGTCATTTTCAAATCCGTATAACTATGACAAAAGTTAATGGATTTTAATTTATCTATAATGAATTTTATTGCATTTTTCACGTACTTTTCAAAAATGTATACGAAATTAAAAAAAAAAATTTTTTAACCCCTTTTTTTTCAAAATCAACCCTTATTTTTCGATTTTCACCCCTTCGGGTATTTTTTTTTTTTTTTTTATTATTTTCATTGGAAAGCTGAGGTTTTTTCCCATGAGCTATGTAAATATGAAAATGGGACAACAATAATTTTGTGAGAAACAGAATATTAAAGTAGGCGGTGCCGATAAGGGTGCCGTTAATGGTAACATTGTCATTTTCAAATCTGTATAACTATGACAAAAGTTAATGGATTTTAATTTATCTATAATGAATTTTATTGCATTTTTCACGTACTTTTCAAAAATGTATACAAAATTAAAAAAAAAAATTTTTGACCCCTTTTTTTTCAAAATCAACCCTTATTTTTCGATTTTCACCCCTTCGGGAATTTTTTTTTGTTTTTTTTTTATTTTCATTGGAAAGATGAGGTTTTTTCCCATGAGCTATGTAAATATGAAAATGGGACAACAATAATTTTGTGAGAAACATAATATTAAATTAGGCGGTGCCTATCTAAATCCTCAAAGATGATCTCCAGGTACACCCCTTATCGGCACCGCCTACTTTAATATTCTGTTACTCACAAAATTATTGTTGTCCCATTTTCATATTTACATAGCTCATCGGAAAAAAACCTCAGCTTTCCAATGAAAATAAAAAAAAAAAAAAAAAAAAAAAATACCCGAAGGGGTGAAAATCGAAAAATAAGGGTTGTTTTTGAAAAAAAAGGGGTTAAAAAATTTTTTTTTTAAATTTCGTATACATTTTTGAAAAGTACGTGAAAAATGCAATAAAATTCATTATAGATAAATTAAAATCCATTAACTTTTGTCATAGTTATACGGATTTGAAAATGACAATGTTACCCTTAACGTCAAAACTTCAACCCCCTCTACTTTCTACAAATATTTTTTTAATGAGTTTATATTTTAGGGATTTATTACTATCATATAGGACAACAATTTACCAAAGTATGAAGCCAATCCCAGAACATTGACTTTTTGGGCTGGGGCGATTGAAAAAGAATCTCTCATATGTATTTGAAATCCTCAGGACAATTTTTTTATTCCTTTCAAACCTCTTATTTACTTTTACCCACTCCAATTTACGTTTTGTATATATTCCCTTCTTCCAATAGAAGGGTCCTTTCGAGGGTCCTTCAGGTTTTATGACTTTTTAACGCAAAATAAAAAATTATTTAAATTTAAAAAAATATTTTTTTAAATGTTATATTTGTAATTATTAGAATTTAACAATTCCAATCATATAAAATTTTTTGCAAAAACTTTAAAATTACATAATGATTATACAACAATCTACTCCATTAATTAAAATTAATTTTCAATAATTTAAAAATATTTGCAAAAATATATATACCGTTGTAATTGTATTAACATGTACATTACAAATGTAATATTTAAAAATTATTTTTCCAAATGCAACAATTGAGAGGGAGTGGATCTTGGCGAGAGGGGGTGGATGTGTCCGAAAGTAATTTGCGGAAATTGTGGGGTGGAGTCTATAGCCGCAGTTAACGCAAAATAGTAAACACGGCCTTCGGCCGCGTAAGGTACTGCTCGGTTTTCTTTTAAAAACAACCTTGGCGAGAGGGGGTGGATATGGCCGAAAGTATTTTGTGGAATTCGTTGGATCCTGAGTAAAGGTGAATATGGTACTATATACGAGTCAAATAATATGTCTAACCATGACTGTTGTATATGATATCATTATCATGGTGTTTTTGGTTTTTTGTATTTTTCTCGAAAAATAATGACTTTTGGTAAAAAATGCATTAAAGATAAAATGTGTGTTTTTTTTGAGATCTACAACTTTTGTCTAAAACTTTTTTTCGAAATTTTGCGTTTTTTACGGGATAATCGCAAAAAACCATGATTTTATGGTGTTTTTTATAATTTTTACCATGATAATCAAATTTGCACCAATTTTCACTATCATTTTCGTAATCAGCGCACCAAAATACGTTAGTATACCAAGTTTCATTAAGATCGGAGGTACCCCTACTTCGGAAGTACACCCCAAATTTTTTGTTTAATTAAATATTTGCTAATGCAAATTTTATTATTTGAATACATTAATATATGATAATTTGACTAACAATGTTTTTTGATCAATATAACAATATACCTATTATAACTTTACTTGTTCATTTTTAAAAATTATAACATTTTTTAAAATTATCATAATAATAAGTAATAAGATCTTTTATTTTTATAAAATCGAATTCTGCTTTTACGATCTCAGTTAGGTTAGTTAGCTCACGGGTTAGGTATTCGGTTTGCGTTCGTTAGGTTGTGAGTTCGATTCCCTGCGTTTGCGAGATTTTCTTCGATATAGTTAAATAAATATAATAAATTGTAAAAATAATAATTGAGTATGTGTAACTTAAAGATAAAAAAAATGTTGTACGATAAATGATTTTTATTTATTTTTTTAATTAAAAAATATTGATTTTTTTTTAATTTTCAAATATTTGTAGTCAGAATTCACGAGAAGTAAGTCAGGAATCTTTAAAACTATTTTATAGAAAGAAATGTTATTTAAGATCACAAATAGTCACAGGGTTTAATGATTTATGGTATGGCCAAAAAAGGGTCAGCTCCGACCCTCATAAAAAATCTGACTACTATTGACGATTCTCTGACTATACCTCACTTAGGCCCGGCGCACACTAGCCGATTTGTGTCGACCGACAAAAAGTCGGCCGATTTTCTGTCGGCGAAGCTGGCAACGCACACTAGACGATTTTTGTCGGCCGACCTGTAGTTAAGCGTGTTCATTCAATTATGTATATTAATTTTAATTTATTAAGTAATTAATTAACAAATTAAATAATAGTTATATATGATAACTTATCGTGAGCAACGATTTTACTAATAATTAGTTATATTTAACTAATTCAAATTTAGAGAGTAAATTTTATTTTCAAAATTTTTATTTATTAATTAATCACCAAATTAATTGACAGTTATTTAATAATAATTATTATTATTATCATACATTTTATATATATATATAGCTATTAATTAATTCTATTATTACTTATATAACCATAATTTTTAAATTATTTTATTAATAAAATCAACTTAATTGATATAAATTAATATTATTGTTTAAATATAATCTAATTTAAAAAGGATTAATATTAAACTATAATTGTTGTAGTTTATAAGTAAATCGCATAAGTACGTTCAGTTAAAGAAAATGAATCCCGGTACATAGAAAATCTACCTGAAACCTAGATAAACGGCCGACAAATTGTCGTCTAGTGTGCGCTCATACATTGGTTTCCATAAGCGACTGCTTCGCCGACAGTCGGTTGTCGAGTCGATTTCGCCGACAGCACGCCGACACTTTTGTCGTGTCGGTGGAAAATCGTCTAGTGTGCGCTCGCCTATGCTTTTCTTCAGTCGACGGGGGCAATTTTGTCGACCGACTTTTTGTCGGTCGACACAAATCGGCTAGTGTGCGCCGGGCCTTATTGTGGTGTTTTGTGACTGCAATCGTAACAAAAACAGTCTCAAAACGTCAGAGATCCTGATTAATTTTTTGACGTTCTGTGATTTCATTTTTAGCAGGGTTGACCAATTCTATCAAAAGTTCCATGATTTTTACACAAAAGGAAGTATTTTTGTCTACTATATTGTATTCGTTTTATTCAACAATGAGCAAGAAGCTGTGTTCTGATAACACATGCAGAATGTGCGATGACGGAGACGTCACCGCATGATTGACGTACGGTATAGCGAGTAACATCGTGAATGCACGACAACAGTCAGAAGTCTTCCTTGTAACCACCTGAGGTGCATCCTCAAGTTCTCGATCTTTCCCAACTTTTTCTTCTTCTTTCTTTCTTGCTCAGGTGGTATTGGTTCCTCAAGCAAGTGAAAAGAAGCACAATTGCGATGCACATGACGAAAGCAAGGACGATTCGTTATCTGTATATATTCAGCAATTCTCAGAGTGCGATGGGAACCCGCGCCAAATCGCTATAAATAGACGCTAATCTTCTCTCACGGTGAGCTTCATGCAATGATGAGTATAATGAAAATGGTTATAAAAACGGACGACAGCATTTCATTTGTATGCCATTTAAGCATTAAAATCCGTGATGTCCGAAATCACAGCTCATTTTTTCGAAATAACCTAAAATACAATTTTATTGCTTTAAGGGGGGAAACTCGTGTAAAAAAAATTTTTTACAATTTTTTTTTGCTTTAATAATTAGTTTACTATCTGTAGAATATGATCCTACATTACTAATCTATAATTAGATGTATGAATGTCTATAGTAAACATAAGTTTAGCACTTCAGATGCTTTCAAATGCAATTAACTATGGGTGTTTTCGGCATTAACTCTGAGTTAACAGGTGTACTCGACCCAGTTTTTACTTTTACGCGCACGCACTTGTGAATGAGGCTTTATCGCCTATCGTGAATACGGACGCCTCTTAAGTTTGACCATTCGTTATTTTAACTTATTCGAAGCACGTGGTGCTTCATCAGTAGAAATTATTTTTTAATAAAAGAGAAATATGTCAAGAAAATTAAATTATAAAATTATTAATGGTGTCGTCGACGAAAAGCCGGGAAAATTAGTTATTACGCAAGACGAACAAAAAATGTTATTTGCAAATCCGAACGGTAAGTAATTGCATAAAAAATATAAGATTATTTTGTTAATTTAATTATTTTTTAGTATGATTTAAAAACATTTTAATTAAAAATTATTTAATTATAAGCTTAATATATATATATATCTACCTATATTACAAAAAGATATCGCCGCCAACGCCGCCGCCGCTGTTCCAAGACTCTGAATATAGCCGCAAGTCAAGAAAAGGGGGGGAGAAGAGAAGGGAGAGGGGGGGGGACTTGCGGCTATATTCAGAGTCTTGAAATGATCTTAACCATTAAATTTAGGGTGGGGGAGGGGAAAAGGAGGGGAAGAGAGGAGGGGGTGGGGGTTGGCGCGTGAAGCCGCTGCCGCCGCTGTTCCAAGACTCTGAATATAGCCGCAAGTCAAGAGAAGGGGGGTAGAAGAGAAGGGAGAGGGGGAATTGCGGCTATATTCAGAGTCTTGAAACGATCTTTACCTTTAAATTTAGGGTGGGGGAGGGGAAAAGGAGGGGAAGAGAGGAGGGGGATGGGGGTTGGCGCGCGAAGCGCGCAGGGGGCATAGCCCCCTAGTATATATATATATATATATTTTAATTTAAGACATAAAGAATATGATTTTTAAAAAATAAAACTGTAAATATGGATTGAAATTCTTTAAAAAATTTACATTTTAAGAGTAAAAATTCTTATTTTTGATGAATATAAAATAATGTAGGGATCACCTTTTTACATTTTACACCTATTTCGATTATTTGTCATTAGTCCTTTAAAATAATTTTTTTCAACATTCTTAATCTAAAACTAATTTAAAAATCACAAAATTTTAATTCTTAATGTTGGTTTCATAAAACTAACTTAATTGGTTAAATTTTGAATAAACTTTAATTTTTATTGGTCAAAATATTTAAATTTGAAAAAAATCTAATTTTTAATCATTAAAATTTTAAATTCTCTAAATTTTAATTGATTTCATGTCCCTTAAGTTGTAAACATTTGAATAAACGAATTTTTTTAGAACTTTTTTTAACGTTGAATTTTGTAGGAAAAAATATTAATATCAATTTTTTATTAAATAAAGTTTGAATCAGTCGACACATTAATCCTGTCTAAAAAATTATCGTTCTGAATTATAAATTATCAAAATTTTAATCCTAAATTCAATTCAATTATCTAAATTTTTATCGATTTAAATTTGTATATTGGCCTAAAACACTATTTATTCAAAAATAAATCTACTAAAATTTCAATAATCATTACTCAATTAAATAATCCAAATTTTAATTCATTTTAATATTTGAAGTTATTATTAATCGTTGTAAAAATCTTCTTGTCAATAATTATTTGCACAGTGTACTTAGAAAAAAATATATTTTTCTAAAAATGTATTGAATAATCAGATATGAAAAATACTGTGATTGTTTCTTTATGATTGTTAAAGTATTATACACGCAATTTGTGCTGTGAGATTATGTACTTACGTATATTACAATAAGGATTTTTTTTAATTTTACTATATTAAAATTAATGGATTCTAAAGGAAAACTTTTTATTTTTAAGAGTAAATGAAAAACATTACTCACAAAATGGATACTTCTGAATATCCTGCGGAAGTTCTTGGGTTATTCGTCGCCTTCCAAAAATTGTTCTAAAATTCATTGAGACTGACTGAAAAGAAAAAAAATGTGATTGTCTCTTTATAAATCTTAAATTACACTGCCGTGTTAAACACAAACTTACGTAAGTGACATTGTTTTTTTGGTCGGTATTTCAGTAATAAATGCACCAAAATCAGCCTAAGCGACAATGTCACTTATATAAGTTTTTGTTTAAGTAACACGGCAGTACACTAAATAGTAAGGTTTTTAAGAATAGGGACTTGTTGGCAAAATTATACTAGTATATCGTTTTTATTTAATAAGTTAAGGAAATTTATTTTAATAAAAAGTTTCAGATTCTTTATAAATGTTCAATAAATAATTAGTTAAATATACTCCAATAAGAGATTGTTTTTATTTATTTAAGATTTATCTTAACTCATTCAATAAACTATAGACAATGATATAACACATACCGCACCGGAAGAGAGTCGTCAATCGTACACAGTCGGTATCATGATGGGTAATTTTTTCTTCGCAAAAGTCTAACTTTAATTTTGTTTTAATATTAGTAACGAAAGAAAAGTACAATGTACTTTGGATTACATTTGGTAAACAAAAACAAAAGTAGAATTTTGACCTTTGATTCAGATATTAATCGTTGCTACGCTAAAAAAAATGTAATTCAAGTAATTCAAATTATTTGGCAAATATTTACCTGTTGCAAATATTTTTTATTTGGATCAAAAAATATCTATTTGATTCAAATAACTTGAATTATTTGAATCACAACGATACTATAGTAAGCAACTTTTATGATAAACGATTTTTAAAGAAATCATTTTTTAAAATTTTTGCCGGAAAATGTATGCACTTTATAAATTAGAATTATTAAAAAGTGTGCCACTAATTTACACTAGTACAAACTTTTTTAAACGTTTAACCATTTATTAAAAATTGAGTAAAAAAAAGTTCAAATAATTTACTAAAAAAATATTGAAAATTCTTAATAATATGCATCATTAATCAACTGTTCACTAAAGTTATGATTTAACCCTATAAGATACAAATGAATGCTACGATTCTCATTTTATTAAATTTAAAATTTGGGCATTTTTGAGGTCGCTGCTTACAAATCCTCAATCAATTTAAAAAATTTTTAAAAATAACTCCTTAATACGAATGCAATGTTTATATTCCAAAATTCGATTAAGATGGACAAACGTATCGTATCGCGACCCGATTCCCGATTACTGGTTAAGATACTAGTTTTTGATTGAGTTTCTTTAATGAGTTTAATCTCATTTCAGATTAAGTTCCTTAACCGAACTAAATTTGGATTGTTTTATATTGTTTGCGGATTATCTATGCAAAAATTCCGTATTATTTTTAAAATAAAATATTTTGAACGAATTTAAATCTGATTATTACTAACTGATTTCATACAATTTTCGGACTTTTCTGAATTGATTTCAAACTTGTCTCCCTGTTCAGACTGATTTCGGATTATTGCTGATCATATATGTTGCTTTATTCGCTGAGTAAGCACTTGATGTTGATTCCTGATAAGCAACTGGGTGTTAAAAATAATACAGCAACTGATCCGTTACTAAACGGAATGGCAAGAGGTCATCCACTCATTACATATAAGGTTCCTGGGAATTATATTAAATAAGAGAAAAAGAAGGAATTGAAAAAATCTTAAATTATTCCATAAAGGTGGGTGTTCGAAATTGATTTTAATCATCCTTACAAGTAATGAATAAACGACCCCCAAACACTTCAAGGAAGATATATGGGCGATTCCACGTCAAATTTACAATCAAATTTTTAATTCGGCCAAAAACATTTTTTCTTCATTCCTTATTGAAAAATAAAGGATACGTATTTTTTTTTTATGGACAAATTTTCTCACTATGAATTTTTGAAATTTTAGATTTTCAAAAGTAGACTTATTTTCAATCACATGTATCTTTAAAACTATCAACTTTAGAAAAATTTTGCTAAGAGAAAAAAAGTTTAGTTTTTTCACGACTTTTAAATAATTTAAACAAAAAAAAAATTTTGAATTTTTATAAAAAAAATATTAGTTTTTTATAAACAAATTAATGTTTTTTACATTTCGGCCGATTTTTTTTTTCGTATACCTATCTAGAAGTGTTAAGAAGACTTTAGAAAAGGTTTCAGAGTGGGCCTGATAAGTTTAATAAGTTTAAATAAATATTTAAACTCGGATTGCAAGCTTAATGCGCGCGCGGTGCTTTGTGAGTCTATCCAGTTTGAAAAGAAATTTTCTTTAAGAGGCATTTTATATTTTTTTAACTTGTTACATCTGTTTATTACAAAACGGATTTGTTAAAACTTTACATATAAACATATTTAAACATTTCAATTGTTTATACGATTAATTAAATAGTTAGATTAATGAATGTTTGTTTTATTCAATTTTTACATATCACAATATTCGAAAAGAATTGTTTTTCAAATATTGTCACAAAAACACATATAATAATAAGCACAAAAGGTAAAAAAAGTTATAATTATTTTTAAAATATAATAGGTATTTTAAAAAAACATTTTGAATCTACAGTATAGAACGGTTAATCGGATAAATGATAAAATAAACGAATTTTCGATTCATAAAGTAATTATTTAAGTATTTATTTATATAAAACAGACTTATACAAAACTAAAACTCTTAAAGTCAATATAAATAAATTTTCTGTTTAAAAATTCATATAAATATGAATTTCATATATAAATTTTCAATCATTCATATAAATATGAATCATTTTAATTATTTTTAAACAGAAAATTTATTTATATTGACTTTAAGAGTTTTAATTTTGTATAAGTCTGTTTTATATAAATAAATACTTAAATAATTACTTTATAAATCGAAAATTCGTTTATTTTATCATTTATCCGATTAACCGTTCTATACTGTAGATTCAAAATGTTTTTTTAAAATACCTATTATATTTTAAAAATAATTATAACTTTTTTTTACCTTTTGTGCTTATTATTATATGTGTTTTTGTGAAAATATTTGAAAAACAATTCTTTTCGAATATTGTGATATGTAAAAATTGAATAAAACAAACATTCATTAATCTAACTATTTAATTAATCGTATAAACAATTGAAATGTTTAAATATGTTTATATTTAAAGTTTTAACAAATCCGTTTTGTAATAAACAGATGTAACAAGTTAAAAAAATATAAAATGCCTCTTAAAGAAAATTTCTTTTCAAACTAGATAGACTCACAAAGCACCGCGCGCGCATTAAGCTTGCAATCCGAGTTTAAATATTTATTTAAACTTATTAAATTTATCAGGCCCACTCTGAAACCTATTCTAAAGTCTTCTTAATACTTCTAGGTAGGTATACGAAAAAAAAATCGGGCCCAAATGTAAAGAACATTAATTTGTTTATAAAAAACTAATATTTTTTTTATAAAAATTCAAAATTTTTTTGTTTGTTTAAATTATTTAAAAGTCGTGAAAAAACTAAACTTTTTTCTCTTAGCAAAATTTTTCTAAAGTTGATAGTTTTAAAGATACATGTGATTGAAAATAAGTCTACTTTTGAAAATCTAAAATTTCAAAAATTCATAGTGAGAAAATTTGGCCATAAAAAAAAAATACGTATCCTTTATTTTTCAATAAGGAATGAAGAAAAAATGTTTTTGGCCGAATTAAAAATTTGATTGTAAATTTGACGTGGAATCGCCCATATATATAATATATATATGGGGCATTCTTTCTGAATGGGAGACCCCTATCCCCCCAAAATTGATTTGACCTAGAGAGTTCTAATACAGACCAAAAGTTAGCTATTTAAGTCTACTTTTTAATGCAAAGTGGCCAAAAAAGAAATTCAGGATGGCCGATTTAATATGGCCGAAAATGTGCTCAGAATTCATTAAATTCCTTTTAATTTCGTATGCCAAAGAAATTCCTTTTGACAGAAATTGTTCTATGAGGTCTTAAATTTTAGCTATTTATGTCTACTTTAAAATGCAAAATGGAATATTTAAAAATCCTTTATGGCGGCTCCAATATGGCGGATGATTTTTCAAAACTGCTTAAAGTAACTTGAAATTTATTACTCGGGGGTTTTTTGGGTCGGTGATTACGAATATGATGCTACTTTTCAAAAATTCAGAATGGCGGATCCAATATAGCGGACGAAAATTACAAAAAACTCATGAATTCGCTTAAAACTCATTATTTGGGGCTTGTTTAGTTAAGACTATTTTCAGACCTACTAAGAAAACTCTAAAAATTTGAAACAATTTTTAATTAATACACTACCGTCCGAAATTGTGCTAACTCTGCTTTTACAACAACTATAAAACTGTTCAAATCTTCAAAAATATTAAAACTAAAATTTTTTCCTCTTTATTTTATTAAAGTTAATAAAATTCTGAAAGAAATGACACCTTGACAAAGAGAATATGTTAATTTTTCAATTAGATATCTAAGAAAAACCCAATTTTCAATGTTTTTACTATTTTTTTTATTTCTCTGACAAAAATTAATATTTTTAAACGTTCTTAGGCTCATTGAAATCGTATTTTGTTATGCAATTCAAATTATATAAAACAATTCATGTACACATTCCTCCCTAGCGTATGCAAACCATGAAAGTTGGCTCATAAAATGTCAAAAAATTGTGATTAATATTTATATGACAAAAAATGATCAGTAAAATGTATAAATCTTAAATTTACTTACATAAAGAGGAAAAAATTTTAGTTTTAATATTCTTGAAGATTTGAACAGTTTTATAGTTGTTGAAAAAGCAGAGTTCGCACAATTTCGGACGGTAGTGTATATTTTGTGTGACACATAACAAAACGTTCGTTTCCATATTTCGATCGCTATCATACAAAAGGTACCAATGACCGTTAACAGACGCAATTGCAAATGTAATAAAATATTTAGAATACACCAAAAAATATAATAAGTGCTAAATTTATAGTTTTTATATTTAGCTGAAGTGTTTTATAATCAACATTAAATTTCTAAAATAACTTTCGTTAATAGTTAAAATGGTCGTTTTATAAAAATTAACTTTTAAATTAAAGTAGGTCAATTAATTAATTATCCAGGAAATGTATTTAATTTAAATTTATAAATAATTCTTGCACTCTTAATAAATACACTACCGTCCGAAATTGTGCGAACTCTGCTTTTTCAACAACTATAAAACTGTTCAAATCTTCAAAAATATTAAAACTAAAATTTTTTCCTCTTTATTTTATTAAAGTTAATAAAATTCTGAAAGAAATGACACCTTGACAAAGAGAATATGTTAATTTTTCAATTAGATATCTAAGAAAAACCCAATTTTCAATGTTTTTACTATTTTTTTTATTTCTCTGGCAAAAATTAATATTTTTAAACGTTCTTAGGCTCATTGAAATCGTATTTTGTTATGCAATTCAAATTATATAAAACAATTCATGTACACATTCCTCCCTAGCGTATGCAAACCGTGAAAGTTGGCCCATAAAATGTCAAAAAATTGTGATTAATATTTATATGACAAAAAATGATCAGTAAAATGTATAAATCTTAAATTTACTTACATAAATCAGAGAAGTTTAGAATGATATATTTACTTGATTTTTAAACATTATATTTTATTGTAGAATTGAATTTAAATTTTTTGACATTTTATGAGCCAACTTTCACGGTTTGCATACGCTAGGGAAGAACGTGTACATGAATTGTTTTATATAATTTGAATTGCACAACAAAATACGATTTCAATGAGCCTAAGAACGTTTAAAAATATTAATTTTTGCCAGAGAAATAAAAAAAATAGTAAAAACATTGAAAATTGGGTTTTTCTTAGATATCTAATTGAAAAATTAACATATTCTCTTTGTCAAGGTGTCATTTCTTTCAGAATTTTATTAGCTTTAATAAAATAAAGAGGAAAAATTTTTAGTTTTAATATTCTTGAAGATTTGAACAGTTTTATAGTTGTTGAAAAAGCAGAGTTCGCACAATTTCGGACGGTAGTGTAAACTATTACTTGCATTATTGAGACTTTTAAAATTATTTACACACCTACTGTTTTTATGTTTACTTGTAACGTTATGTCAATCATTATTTAATTTTAGCAATTATTTTAAGATTATTATTATTAAGTGTAAATAATTGTAAAGGGCTTAACTGTCCGGTCTTTTATCTAGTCTTATCTTTAGTGGTTGGACCAAAACTAGTCTTGGCTTAACTGTCCGGTCTTTTATCTAGTCTTATCTTTAGTGGTTGGACCAAAACTGATCTTGGCTTCACTGTCCGGTATTTATCTAGTCTTATCTTTTTTGGTTGGACCAAAACTAGTCTTGGCTTAACTGTCCGGTATTTATCTAGTCTTATCTTTATTGGTTGGACCAAAACTAGTCTTGGCTTAACTGTCTGGTCTTTTATCTAGTCTTATCTTTAGTGGTTGGACCAAAACTAGTCTTGGCTTAACTGTCCGGTCTATTATCTAGTTTTATCTTTAGTGGTTGGACCAAAACTAGTCTTCGCTTAACTGTCCGGTCTTTTATCTAGTCTTATCTTTAGTGGTTGGACCAAAACTAGTCTTGGCTTAACTGTCTGGTCTATTTTCTAGTCTTTACTTTAGTGGTTGGACCAAAACTTTTCTTGTTTTAACTGTTCTGTTTATTATCTAGTCTTGTTTTTAGTAGTTAGTCAAAAAATAATATTAGCTGTACTGTCCTACCTTTGTTTGTTTGGAACGAAACAAGTCATAAATAATGAGTTTTAAGCGAATTCATGAGTTTTTTGTAATTTCTGTTCGCCATTTTGGATCCGTTATTTTGATTTTTTGAAAAGTAGCATCAGATTCGTATTCAGCGACCCAAAAAAACCCCCAAATGATGAGTTTTAAAAAAATTCATAAGTTTTTTTTAACAATTTTCCGCCATATTGGATCCGCCATTTCGAATTGTTAAAAAGTAGCACCAAATTCGTAATCAGCGCCCAAAAAAACCCCCGAGTAATAAATTTCAAGTTAATTTAAGCAGTTTTGAAAAATCATCCGCCATATTGGAGCCGCCATAAAGGATTTTTAAATATTCCATTTTGCATTTTAAAGTAGACATAAATAGCTAAAATTTAAGACCTCATAGAACAATTTCTGTCAAAAGGAATTTCTTTGGCATACGAAATTAGAAAGAATTTAATGAATTCTGAGCACATTTTCGGCCATCTTGAATTTCCTTTTTGGCCACTTTGCATTAAAAAGTAGACTTAAAGAGCTAAATTTTGGTCCCTATTAGAACTCCCTAGGTCAAAACCAATTTTGGGGGTATAAGGGTCTCCCGTTCAGAAAGAATGCCCCATATATGTAAAAAAAGTTCTTTGAAAGTAAACCATGTTATTTATTTACAAGTTCAAGACATTTGTGAACAATTTCTGACAAAACAATCTTAATACTATACCCATAAACATATTTTAATTATATACAATGAAAGCTATAATCACACACACATATATGCTTCTACACACAAATATTTACAAAGGTGAACGACTTAAAAATACGCGAAAATTGTGAAGCGCATTAATTAACAATGTCTAACGTTATAATTTAAAATCTATATATTGCACCACACTGCACTTTTAGATATACGCTTGAATTTTTATAATATTTCTTCGACACTTATTTTAATCACTCGCGATTGATGTACAAAGCGTTTGCAATTGCATTATGCTTAATCTCGGCACTAAAACGTACATTATCTGGTTGCACTTCCGGGAGCGGAGCATCAACACCATTATCATTAAACTGTTCATCAAGATCATCAATTTCAACATTAGGAATGAGTAGTAGGGCTGTACCAGTTCTAAAACACAAGTAATGCAGGTATCTACCTTACCGACATCACAGTGGGGCAAAAAACATTTCTGTGGACAAGTCGATTTTTAGACAACAATTTTGAGTCGATTTTCAAATACTTTTTTTAAAATTAAAGGTGAGTTAATTCCGCATTAAAACAACGAGAGACATTTGAAAAAAAAAATTTTTATTTTTTTTATTTAACAATAAAAATGCAAAAAAATTTTTTTTTGACTTTGTAACACTGCCATTTTGTGAAAAATTTGAAAAATTCATTGAGGATAGTCATTCTGAATGCAGAATATCCTTAAAAAAGATATAAAAAATTATGAACTAAATAAAATTTTTTTTTGTATTTTATAAACAATTAAGTTAACAATAGTATTATTTTTCTTATTTTATGCTATTAAAATACACTAAAATTTTATTTATGACAGGAAACAAGAAGAAAATAATGTCCACTATAATTTTGAACATTTTGAACAATAATTGTCCATTGTTTATAACAATTTTATAAACAAATTAGTAAACGGATCATTTTTCGATAAATAAAAATTATTTTTTTTTACCTTTCGCACCACATATATTTTCATTAATCTTTTTCTGGCATATTTCTGAATTATTTAACAATTATGCATTGTTTAAACAAATTTAATTAACAAATGCACAATTCACACATTTTGTGCTAAATAAATTTCGTTTTTTCTTTAAAATTAATTATAAGTTAAGCAGATGCAAGTAATTAAATATTCAGTTATTTTTTAATAACAATTTTTTATTATTTAAACAAATTAATGAACAAATTTCTGACTTCGCATTTTTCAGAGGCTACACATTTTTTCATTGTTTATGGGTTAATTTTACACTTCCTCAAGAAGTATTTCTTTCGCTTTTGAAAGCAAAGGTCTTTCCTGCTTTGGAAATGTAGTACGTAAGCTGCCTATAAATGGATCAGCAGAAACTAATAAAAAATGCAAAATGTCTTCGTTTATTGAAATTGGTGATGACTTTCTCGTGTTGTTCTCTCTACATCTCTTAAAATCTTTGTTCCTTGCCTCCTGAGCCTCTTCTGATAATTGACCAATGGGAATAACAAAATAATTAATAATTTTTGCTCCATGAATCAGAATTTTGTGCATGGATGCAGGCATGTAGAACCAACTCTACTTCTTGACATACAGTTTAGCTGTTACAGAGGCAAGCTTATCAAAGAGTTCAGTATTAAGTGGTTTTCCACATGCCATAAGTTGTAAAATGACATACAAATTTTCAATAAGTTTCTCATCAACCCCAGTGATCTCACTTACCTTCTTGTAATTTTCGAAGAACTTTCGGGCAGTATTGCCATCATTTGTGGAGCCAGATCCTTGTTTCACCATGTCTACAATTAATCCAAGCTGCTCGCGAATTTCCGTCTGAATATATTTCTTTCTCTCTTCCAGGATTTCTTTATGCTCCTTCGTTCTACACGCCCACTGCTTAAAAGATAACCGATAAGCAATGTGGAGGATACATTCCATGAAACGAATCCATGCATGTAAGGTCTGCAATCCAAACTGAAATGAATCCACATTTTCTTCTTTAGCCCGGATATCTTTTAAGTTATTCATTTCAGAAGGCTTTGCTCCACAAACTGTGCAGTTAGATCAGGAAGATGTATCAGTCACAACTTAGCAAACTTTCCCATCAATCATGGAACAAATAAGTTCATACTCGACAGAATAAGTGATTCCGCTCATGCTTATTTTTCCAGGTTTCAGCCGCTTGATTTGCCTTTTTATATTTTCCAATTCACTTGAAATTTTTACCTTTGTCTCTTGTTCGTAATGAAACAGTATTGGTAAGCAAGAGTTAGGAGAGGAAGGTCGTTGATTTTTCCAAATAATTGTAGATTCATCCTCAGTTATGATTTGAAGTGGTACCATTGACATTAAAAAGAGACTTGATTTTGGAATTTGACAGTCTTCAGTCTTATGTTGATATGGGTTTATGCCAGATGTTCCATCGCAACCATATTTTACTTTCATTTTCAAATTCTTTGTGTTCATAGGTGGTACAACATCCTTAATTTTAAATATTCGTTCAGTAGTATGATCTAGAAGTTCTTGAAGTTGGAGTGTAGCACCTTTTTCATTTATTTCAACTGCTGAATTTGATGGATAGCATTGCTCCTTGGCATGTGTGATTGTCTTATAGGTTGGAAGAACGTCAACATTTTTTGCTTTCAAAAGTTTTCTAAGAAGTTCATATTTGTGTTTCGTAAGATTTAAATCCGTATAAAGGGCAAGTGCCTCATCATCAGTGAATGGTATGAAATTTTCATGTTGTGATGTTCCTATTTTTACATCCTCTACATCAGACTTTTTTCCGCTTAACATGCTCGAAGTACCTTCGTTAAATATTTGACTTACAGTTTCCTGATTTAGAATGCCAATGTTCTGCACTGCACCATCAATATTTCCCATTTCCACCTTTTGTACTAATGATGAAACTCTTCTTTTCTTAGTTTTGTTGGAACATTCTTCAAAGTTCTTAAGTTTTCGGGGTTGTTGCAAGGACGAGCTGGACGCTTCAGAAACTAAAAATCTAGCTTTCAACCAGCCTTCATTTTTTTTTTAATAAAAGCGTCCCCCATCAAAAATATCCCCGTGGAAATCCTCGAGGATTTCCTCCTGTCAAATTTGGACGGAATTCCTTGAGGATTTCCACGAGGATTTTGTACTCTAATTTTTTTGTCTGTATTTTAAAAATTCGCAAGGAATCCACGAGGATTTTGTACTTTAATTTTTCGTTTCTTTTTTAATAATTCCCACGGAATCCACGAGAATTTTGTACTCTAATTTTTTGTCTGTATTTCAAAAATCCGCAAGGAATCCACGAAGATTTTGTACTTTATTTTTTTCGTCTGTTATTAAAAATAATCACAGATTTCGCGTCGATTTTGTACTACAATTTTTTTGTCTGTATTTCAAAAATCCGCAAGGAATCCACGAGGATTTGTACAAAGAGAAAAAATTGAATTTCAATGTTCGAAAACCTCGAGGAAATTTGTAATTAAATGCCGACAAAAAATATTTACTGAAAAGTCCTCGTGGATATTTTCAACGATCAGGAAATAAAAATATTTAACTTTAAGTTAAAATCATTATGGATTTTTTTGACGACAGTGAAACACAGATAAGACATTTTTAAGATAAAAATCCTCGTGAACTTATAGGTGCAGGGAAATTAATTCAAAGTTCCAAATCCTCGAGGAATTCCTTGCGGATTTTTGAAATACAGACAAAAAAATTAGAGTACAAAATCCTCGTGGAATATGTGAAGATTTTTAATAACAGACGAAAAAAATAAAGTACAAAATCCTCGTGGATTCCGTGAGAATTATTAAAAAAGAAACGAAAAAATTAAAGTATAAAATCCTCGTGGATTTCTTACGGATTTTTGAAATGCGGACAAAAAAATTAGAGTACAAAATCCGCGTGGAAATCCTCGAGGAATTCCGTCCAAATTTGACACGAGGAAATCCTCGAGGATTTCCACGGGGATATTTTTGACGGGGTCCTTATTGCAACAAGAAGATCGCCACCTTTTATTAAAACTAGGCATGAAATATTTTGAAATCTTGTCTTTCACTAGGTTTTCTAAATTAAAAGAAAGACGATGATTCTGTTTTAAATAGTTTACTAAAACCTCTGCTTCTTTAGAATCTGAAGCTAACAAGACATCGAATAATTCTCGATTTTCTATGTCAACAGAATCCATGGCTGGGTTATTTAATCAACTTAAATATTTAAAATCAATTCACAATAACTTTTGGAAACACAGATAATAAATAATCGAAGCTAAAATCAATAGCCAAAATAAAAAAACCTATACACTGCTAAAACTAAAAACTACATGAAAACTAAAATACTTGAAAGTAAAAAAATACTAAATACTAAAACAAAAAAAAACCACTTAATACTAAAACAGTAAAATATAAATTACAAATATGTAATTCACTTTAGAGACAATTGCAAAAATGAACTGACAAATAAAAATGAAAGTAATAATGCACAGCTGCTCAGTAGTGAGAGATCTTGCCCAATCTAAGATACCAGCGGAGACAAAGGCAACTACTGAGCAGAAGGCGCGCATTTTAAAAAATGACTAATCTATATTTTCAATTTATTTCACTTAAAAATATTAAAACAACACTGCACTGTATTTATAAATTATAAATAATTATTAAATTTTAATTACCAATAAACAATTTTTATTTAAATGACTTTACATTGCAAAATTATAGTAAACTGAATTACTGTTCATTTTTCAAAAAAAAAATGTGTAGCCTCTGAAAAATGCGTAAGTCAGAAATTTGTTTATTAATTTGTTTAAATAATAAAAAATTGTTATTAAAAAATAACTGAATATTTAATTACTTGCATCTGCTTAACTTATAATTAATTTTAAAGAAAAAACGAAATTTATTTAGCACAAAATGTGTGAATTGTGCATTTGTTAATTAAATTTGTTTAAACAATGCATAATTGTTAAATAATTCAGAAATATGCCAGAAAAAGATTAATGAAAATATTTTATTTTTTTTTTATTATTTTATTATTATTTATTAATAGTCGTTTACAAAGTAATACACTTTATACGACAGAGTCTCGAAAATTCATGACATTCATATAAAACAAGATTAAAAATTGAGTACATTGTTTAAAATGACTTTTATATAAATAATTAACACAAATCATACATCCATGCAATTCAATTCATTATTTCTACGTAAAATTCTCTACGCTTCAGTATGGTTGACATAAAATAAAACGCACTTTTTATCTCAGGAATATTTTTTGGGTTAAGCGCGGGTAACCATAGTGATCTAATATCATCTGTAGCTTTATTTTCTGTTAAAAACTTTTTGCGTTCAGAGTTATAGGCTGGACAATCTACAAGAATATGGTACAATGTTTCCTCCGTATTTACATTACAACATTGACAAGTTCCAGTGTTTCGCAAATCGTGTCTTATTGTTCTAAATAGAATTCTCGGCGCATTACTGTTTAATAATCTTAATTGGGCGAACAAACTTCTAGTTAAATTATTCATCCTAATTTTCAAGTAATTTTGCCTGCCTTCGCAGATCGGTAGGTACGGATAAACAGTCAACGCAATACAAGAGGCGAGAAGAGACAAGTCCTGATTTCGTAGGTAATTTTCGTATCTAATTAAAACCTGTTGAAAATCGCGACGCAACAGTTCCAGAGATAAATTATTCCACAAATACATAGAATCGGAGTCAGAGAAAAATTTCTTAATTTGGTTTATCCAATTATATTTTATATGGTTATTATCCTCCCTGGCTATCGTCAGCAATTTATTAAAAGCAATTTTTGGGTATCTGGTATCAGGCATTTCTAAGATTTTAATTAGCCATTTTAATATTTGTTTAAATATCGTCCTAGAAATTGGGGTTACACCTGTCTCAATTCTAACTGCACATCCGGGTGTACAGAGAGGAACTCCGAGTAATTTTTTATAAAAGGTCATTTGAATTTTTTCGAGTTTATCTGTATATTGGAGGCCCCAGATATATGAATTATTAAGAAGACAACTATTTACGAGACTTTCATTTAATCTCACGATTGCTTTCCACGAGTCGATTTCGGTTGTTCTAATGAGGGATAGTGTCGAGTTTACGGCTTTTAGTGATTTGCTGGTAGTAGTTTCTACGGCGTTTGAAAAAACTGCCGAACACGAAAATGGGATGCCTAAGTAAGTATAATTGTTAGTTACTTCGATTACTTCATCGTTGTAGACAAACGGGTTCAATTTTTTGACATGGTAGTAACCACCTTTTTGGAATACAATTATTTTGGTTTTACTAGAGTTGACCATAAGCTGATTTAATTGACAATATTCGCTAAGCACTTTTAAAATTTTTCTCAATTGTACTTTAGATTTAGCCAGGAAAACAATATCGTCAGCGTACGCTAGCAATATTATTTCAGTCAAATGGTCAACACTTATGCCCGTAATTCCCCTACTGTAAAAAAATTCCTCATTATCCGATATAAACAGAGAAAATAAAATTGGACTTAGAACTTCTCCCTGTAGAACGCCCTCCGTGATTTCAAACGCCTCAGAAGTTCTAGATCCCTGTTTAACGCTACCATTAGCATGCTCATAAATTTTCCTAAGGATTCTAATTATTTTTGCGCTAAGGCCTATTTTGAAGAGCTTGTGCCAGAGAATGTTATGATTAACAGATGGAAACGCGCTCTTAAAGTCTACGAATAGTGCGAATACTTTTGATCTATTTTGTCGGAGATGTATTTGAATGATTGAATTAAGCGTAAATATGTGGTCCGCACAACTTCTTCGTTTTCGAAAACCAGCCTGAAATTCTGGTATTAAGTGCAATTCTTCGGACCAGGTATGCAATCTGTTATTTATGATCATCGAAAACGTTTTCAAAGGACAACTAACTAAGGCTATTGGTCTATAGTTTGAAGGGTCAAATTTATCTCCCTTTCTATAGATCATACTAAAAAAGATATTGCCCCATTTTTTAGGAGGTGATTCTTGATTCAATATAGTATTAAAAAATGTCTGGAGATAATTTAACCCTTCACAAGGCAAAGATTTCAAAAATTCAAATGGTATGCCATCAGGACCGGGGGCTTTTTTGTTTTTCGATTGATTAAGAACTTAATGAAAATATATGTGGTGCGAAAGGTAAAAAAAAAATAATTTTTATTTATCGAAAAATGATCCGTTTACTAATTTGTTTATAAAATTGTTATAAACAATGGACAATTATTGTTCAAAATGTTCAAAATTAAAGTGGACATTATTTTTTTCTTGTTTCCTGTCATAAATAAAATTTTAGTGTATTTTAATAGCATAAAATAAGAAAAATAATACTATTGTTAACTTAATTGTTTATAAAATACAAAAAAAATTTTTATTTAGTTCATAATTTTTTATATCTTTTTTAAGGATATTCTGCATTCAGAATGACTATCCTCAATGAATTTTTCAAATTTTTCACAAAATGGCAGTGTTACAAAGTCAAAAAAATTTTTTTTGCATTTTTATTGTTAAATAAAAAAAAAAAAATTTTTTTTCAAATGTCTCTCGTTGTTTCAATGCGGAATTAACTCACCTTTAATTTAAAAAAAAAGTATTTGAAAATCGACTCAAAATTGTCATCTAAAAATCGACCTGTCCACAGAAATGTTTTTTGCCCCACTGTGCGACATATGGTAACTCTACTTTACCCTTGGCGGAATTACCGACCGTTGTCGCAAGATGGCGCTGTTGCTCGCGGGAATTTTTGAATTTTAACCCTTTTGGCTAGGTTGGTGTTACCGACCGTTGTCGCGAGGTGGCGCTGATGGATTCCATGAGAATAATTGTTTGTTAGCCAGAGATTTTCACTTTTATAACGTTCAGGTAGTGAATTCCAAGCACATGGAGGTTCAAAGAGGTAAACTCGAGGCTGAGCATCAGCTTCAAAAGGAAGTATAGCCAATTCATTGAAAATGAAATCGTTGCAGGGTTTCTTGAAGCCTTGAACGTCTACAATGAACTCCATCCCGGAATAAAAATAAATTTCTATCTCAGGAACGTGAGTTATATACCTCTCAGTTCAACCCCCCCTCTACTTTCATTTTACCCCCTCCACTGTTTTACATCTTCTTAACTATACAGCTGATTGGTTTATACTGTACAATGCGATCATGTATGATGAGGCAATAAGCAGTTGTTTCAGCATTGTAAATCGGATTTGTCTCGAGAAATTCATGCAATTCGCGTATCGACATGCTGCTCACTAGACACATAAGAAACGTTGCAAAACTTTTCCATTTCATTGGAAACTTCAGTCAAACCAATAGTAAATAAAACCCATTTTGCAGAAACACTGTCTGTAATTCCTCTACCGTGTGTCAACCCTCCGCTGCATTTCATCGATCTCATTAACTCGATTGTCATATCTGTCCACATTCCAGTCCAAAATTTTTCTATCCTTCTAACGGCAAAAATCCCGATTTACAAAATTTATCGTATTCAAATAAATCCATATCAAATGTAACATTCAATTTCCAGTCCGTTCGGCTTGAATAATTTTTTAACTATTGTTACCATCTCAAAGTACTGAACCTAAAGTTGACTTGTCAAACCATTTTTTTTTGTTTAAAACATGTTTGAAAAATTCAACTTCGGTTTCATTCAAGTTTAAATTATAAATGATCAAATCAGCCAAAGCCGACATTTACGATTCGCCTTAAATTAAGACGAATCGTAAATGAAATTATGAGTAACGAACCAATTTCATTTTTCGCTTTTTCTCGAGATAAGTTGTAATATTCGCGTTGTTCTCTTGCACTTTCCAAATGACTCCTCGCCGTTTCTATTAATTTAACTTGCTCCTCAGTTGATAGGTTTGCCAAATTAGATAGATTTGAATTGTTTTCACGGCAAGTGGCGCATAAATCACTAGCTGGCTTCATGGTCATTATTTCAGAGCAATGGTCATTCCAAATTTTAAAAAAAGTGGAACGAGCAACAACGCGAATTTCTTCATTGTTTGCGGTGGCTTCCTGAAATTTTCGATACACTTCTGCTTTGGTGTCAGAAGACGGTAGTTTGATCACTTTATCAAATAGGCGGAATTGAGGTAATCGGACCAGTAACGGTATTCCCACTTTAGATGCATAGGCTTTAATAAAATGCACAACATTTTCTATATCGCGAACTGTTAAAACGTCATTTCTCGTTGATAATTTATTTAATGCTTTATGCTCTCGTAAGAGAATACCATTCTCGTCGAAATGTTTAATCAAATTCTCGTATCTTGTTTTGCCCATTTTGTGTAAGAAAAAAAAACATTTTTCGGTAAATGATTAAACCAGCAAAATAATATGTCACTTTTTGCCGTTCCATAATTTCTGACATAACTTTTTTTTCAACGTATTCTTTTTTCAATATCAGCAGATGGCGATGCATTTGTAAATGTGACAGAATAATCAAATCTTGCTCAGCTTTATTTAATTCTATGAATTGTAATCTGCAAAATAATTTTTTTCAATCGAAAAGTCAATCAATTTAAAAAATGCCAACTAAATAATAAAATATTATAATAGATAAAAATAAATGAATATTAATTAAATTAAATTATATTTAATAATTTAAAATAAATTATATTAATAAATTAATATTAATTAAAAATACAATAGAAAAACAATAATAAAATGTACCTTAATAAATAAATAAAAATGTATACTTAATAAATAATAAAATGATAACAGTTTTGTAAAATAAAAAAATTTATCTTGAATCCCATATTAATTCACACTTTTTTATAATTAAAAAAAGAAGTTTTCTGTGTGAGCTTTATTATTAGAAAGTTAATTTTAAAAAAATATATTTCAATTGCTTAAAAAAATACGATTTTTGCAAAATTAAATGAAATGCATTTTCAAATTAGATGAAATATTAATAAAAACCATGATTTTAATTAATAATACCATATGTAAATAAAAAATAATTACAAACCTTCCCTTTACTGTTTCCTCCCTTGGTATCTTTTTATTACATTTTAAATCACAGCAGGGTTTGATATAAAATTCTTCTATTTCTAATTCGTCAACCTCATCGATATTCATTTTTTCCAAAAATTCTGTACCCTCGGAATCTTTAAGCTGTATAAAAATTTTATTGACATAATTATTTATTTTACAATGTATATTTTATAGCACTAAAGAAAAATTAAATATTTGTTTAAAAGTTTCAATTTATTGTTGAAACACTGAATAAATTAATAAATACAGTTTTAAGATAAAATACTATAAATCTGTGAAATTAAAATAATTCAATTATTAATTTAAGAGAATGCATGAATATTCTCCAAAAATTATAATTCCAAATTGTAAGTGTTATTATTATAAAATATTGTCAATTTATTAATTGTATGAAGTAAAATTTAAATTAATCTGAATTTTTCATGTTTCATTTTTAAAAAATTCGGCTAAATAAGAATTCAGTTAAATAAAAATTTTTCGACTTGAATATTCAATTCATAAAAATTGTACCTTATATGAAAAAAATATAAATATTATAGTTTTTTAATACTATTATTAGCATAAAATCCAGAAATATGCATGAATAATTTTGACTATATTTTTTAAAGAGTAATTTAGTAATAAAAATTTTTACAATTTAATAAATGTAAGACTTTTTTAAATTTAATTTATTAATAATAATTAAAAATGTTTTTATTTTCAATCAATCAAGTGTTTATATCGAGATTAATAAAATAATTACTTACCGTGACTGTATCATTTTCATTAGCGCTGTTTGATAAATAATAATTTTTTTCGACAAAAGAGGCGTATTCAGATTCGAATTCCATTGTAATAATAAATTTTGACAACTATATTTCACTTAAAATGCAAAGGAATTTACTAGTTTCTTACATCACTTGCTTTTACATTTTATAACACTTTTCTATTTTGATTACATTTCACAGTTGCGACGAAAAGTATTGCACACTCATGGACATGAAAATCCTCGATACCATTGTACCCATGAGGATAAAACATTTACAATCATCAAAAATCATAATCGTAAAACAAGTTAAAAGTTAATTAAATGTTAATAATTTTTCTTCTAACTCTTTAACTTCAATTACTTTGTAAAATCATTGTTGCAGTTAGATCTGCTTAAATATTGCATGTAGTTATAAATTACTTTTAGACTACGGGAAATTTCTAATAATAAATTTTTTATATTATTATCTATATTATCTATATTATATGTAAAAAGCATGTAAATATTTGAAAAGTTAAAGTTAACTATTTGAAAAGTTAAAGTTAACATTTGGAAAAGTTAAAGTTAACTATTTGAAAAGTTAAAGTGAACTATTTGAAAAGTTAAAGTTAAGTTTTGTCAAAGTTATATGTAAAAATCATGTAAATATTTAAAAAGTTAAAGTTAACTTTTGGACAAGTTAAAGTTAACTATTAGGTCTCGGTGGATTTCACACCCTTATGTCGTTTTTAGGCGCAATTGGCTTTATTATGGACGGCAGTGGTTTAAGGGGGGGGGGGTAAGGTTAATTCCATGAAAAAAATGCATATTTTTACGAATTTTTTTTGGCTATACAGAAAGAGTTAATATATTTATTAAATTTTTATATAATAGTACAACATTTGAACAGTATTTCACCAAAGTTTCATTGCAAAATATTGAGCATTGATCGAGTGAGTAAATTAAAAAAAAAAAAACAACCCTCCCAGGGATCCCTAGAAAGACATCTCCTTTAACAAATCCATTTTGATTCTTTTGTTTTAGATGATTCTATTGCTAGTTACAGTGAATACCGCAAAATAACTTTTTTTTTGGGAGCCAGAGGAAATGTACTGTCACTCGATCAATTCTCAATATTTTGCAATGAAACTTTGGTGAAATACTGTTCAAATGTTGTACTATTATATAAAAATTTAATAAATATATTAACTCTTTCTGTATAGCCAAAAAAAATTCGTAAAAATATGCATTTTTTTCATGGAATTAACCTTACCCCCCCCTTAAAAGAATCCTTGTGTACCATTTATGCAGAAAATTCAGCAGACAAAGCGTTAACGGGACATGCATTTTTCAGAGCTGTTCGGGGTCACATTTTACTACAAGCAGCTTTGGCTGATTTGATCATTTATAATTTAAACTTGAATGAAACCGAAGTTGAATTTTTCAAACATGTTTTAAACAAAAAAAAATGGTTTGACAAGTCAACTTTAGGTTCAGTACTTTGAGATGGTAACAATAGTTAAAAAATTATTCAAGCCGAACGGACTGGAAATTGAATGTTACATTTGATATGGATTTATTTGAATACGATAAATTTTGTAAATCGGGATTTTTCCCGTTAGAAGGATAGAAAAATTTTGGACTGGAATGTGGACAGATATGACAATCGAGTTAATGAGATCGATGAAATGCAGCGGAGGGTTGACACACGGTAGAGGAATTACAGACAGTGTTTCTGCAAAATGGGTTTTATTTACTGTTGGTTTGACTGAAGTTTCCAATGAAATGGAAAAGTTTTGCAACGTTTCTTATGTGTCTAGTGAGCAGCATGTCGATACGCGAATTACATGAATTTCTCGAGACAAATCCGATTTACAATGCTGAAACAACTGCTTATTGCCTCATCATACATGATCGCATTGTACAGTATAAACCAATCAGCTGTATAGTTAAGAAGATGTAAAGCAGTGGAGGGGGTAAAATGAAAGTAGAGGGGGGGTTGAACTGAGAGGTATATAACTCACGTTCCTGAGATAGAAATTTATTTTTATTCCAGGATGGAGTTCATTGTAGACGTTCAAGGCTTCAAGAAACCCTGCAACGATTTCATTTTCAATGAATTGGCTATACTTCCTTTTGAAGCTGATGCTCAGCCTCGAGTTTACCTCTTTGAACCTCCATGTGCTTGGAATTCACTACCTGAACGTTATAAAAGTGAAAATCTCTGGCTAACAAACAATTATTCTCATGGAATCCACTGGATGTCTGGAGATGTATCTTATGATGAACTGCGTACTATTATACAAGAAACATTACGAGGTGCAAAAACTATCTACACGAAAGGTGTTGAAAAAAGCAGTGGTTAGAAAAATATTTGTTAAATGTACAAAATTTAGAAGATATAGACTGTCCAGCGATTAAAAATATTAAAACTGAATCATTGTTAACTACATGTACACATCATATTACTCAAACTAATCATTGTGCTGTAAACATTGTTATGATTCTCCGAAATTGGTTTCTGCATGTTTCGAAAGAATTGAGAAATTTATCAGATGGCGTCGATGAAGTGGATTGTACTTATAGTACTTTAAAATCTTTTTATAAAAATTCTGAATCTTATGTATAATAAATTTTAAATACTTTATCTGAATAAATAAATTTATTAGTTTTTAAAAAATATAAAAACGTCTATTTATTACTTGAACCTATACCCTTAGTATTAAGACTAATAATGAAGGTAAAATAAAAAAAAAACCATTTTTTATGTAAATTAATACATTTATTTTTCTCACATTATGAATATTTACAATTTTATATTACAATTATTTTTTTATTTTATATTTTAATAATTTTTTAATATTACTTATATTCAAATTCGGTTACATTAAACTTGCCGCCGAAATATTTTAATTGTAATTTTTGAGATTGCGCGGCTTCTTCCATCATTGTGAATGATGCAGGTTCAGCTTCGAACAGCTTCGCGAACCTTGGGAACCGCTGGGAGGAAAGTGTTGAATGTAATATATAGTTCTGCTACAATCCTACCTCCGAATTTTGTCTGCACCCTCTTTATTTTGGTTACAGTATATAAAGCATTTGGAGTCAACTCAGCAAGCGGTTTTGTTGGCAGGAAACTTTCCATGTGACGAATAGCGTTGAGTTTTTGTAAATCCATGATTTCTTTTTATATCTGTAAGCAGAAGTAAATGGAAAATTTTAATATAAAAATCAAAATTAAGCTGGGAGGGGAGTGGGTTAAAAAAAGGAGTTAAAGTAGAATATATACCTTATAGAAGATGGAGTAGTGATGCTAATGCTGTGGATGTTGTTGCTTCAGTATATTTGTAACAGTTATGCTATTTCCGGGCTTGTGTTCTGCATTATATGCCATCAGCCCCACTCTTCTTTTTTCTCCCACTTAAAAAAAATAAACTGCGCACGCAACTCACCATATACTATGTATCCCTACTCTTTTATAATAATGCGCACGCAAGTTGATGAAAAGAGAGAGAGAAAGAGAAAGGGGGGGCATGCAGCTCAACATATACTCTAAACCCCACTCTGGTTGTCAACAGGGTGGAAAGTGGGAGGGTAGCTAAAAAAAAAAAATAAGCAAATGAGTGGGTGGTAGTGGGTGACCAAGTGGGAGGAAAGTGGGTAGAATTTTCAAAAAATACCTATGCAAAGAGGTTTAAAAATTCCCGCGAGGAACAGCGCCATCTTGCGACAACAGTCGGTAACACCGATCTATGGTAAAGTAGAGTTACCACTGAAAAATAGGGACTTATGCAAAGGGGTTAAAAATTCAAAAATTCCCGCGAGAAACAGCCCCATCTTGCGACAACAGTCACTAACATCGATCTATGATAAAGTAGAGTTACCATTGAAAAATAGGGAATTACCATGGAAAAAAGAAGTTTTAATAAGTGCCGCCTTCTTCTAAAAAACAACATTAGTATATGGTAAAAGAGTTACATACCATGAAAAATATAATCGGCATGCAAATTAGTGGGTGGAAAGTGGGAGGGAAGTTTAAAATGACGTGATTGGGTGGTAGAGGGTGACCAAGTGGGAGGAATGTGGGTGGGATTCTCTATTTTAATACTACTGCTGCGAGTGCTGAAGGTCTGCTGCTGCTGATACTGGAAGCTGTAACAGAATGACTCTCCTTGCCACGGGAATCGCCTGAGGTACATGTAGTTCCCACCATACACAACATCCCACCACTGAACTCCATCCCCACTTGACGCATGGACTACCAACAGGCCCCGGTGACCGTACGCGCAAATCTGCCGCGCACCTTTCACATTTGAGTCATCCACTGCGCGCCACCAACAGCCACCCACTCCCAACCATCCACAGTCCCGCGCGGTAAGGTAGATACCTGCATTACCTGTGTTTTAGAAATGGTACAGCCCTACTACTGGAATGTCATCAAGTTGGTCATTTAAAGATCTACAAATATTATGAGGACAGCAACAAGCAAGAATAATAAGAGATGCGTACGCGACATTTCGAGGTATAAATATTTGAGTCTTCGAAAATGACCCAAAAGAAGGGCAAAAGTCCTCACAATTATTTGACGTGTTCTAGCATGAAGCAGATTATAGTACCTTTGCACTCTTAGCAAATTGCCATAATCTGTGTACGGCGGCAACAAATTAAACAACGTAGGGTATAATTTATCCCCTAAAATGTGCGTTTGTGCAGGGAAGTAATTTTTGTAATTTTGTCCACTCTCTTCTGCAATATCGCTCATCTGCCATACCCGTGCATCATTAACACTGCCGCAACAACCCGCATAAACGTGAATAAACTTCATTTTAGGATCAGAAATTCCCTGTATGTTGATAGAAGAGTATCCTTTTCTATTTACGTAACGTGCAGGATTTTCGTGTGGTGCCCTAATTTGAATGTGGCAACCATTCACAACTCCGATGACACCTGGAAATCCTGCAAATGCCTGAAACTCTCGTGTGTTTCTTGCAACAGCTTCCCCTGTAGGCCATTGAATAAAATCCTGGACACGTGCACAAAGAGCAGACGCCATATCTAACATAGATGTCCAAGCTGTTGATTTAGAAACACCAAATCGGTCAGCGATCGATCTATAAACAAAAACAATTGTCTTATATAATAATTCTTACTTGGCCTAATTTATATTAAACCTAATTTTCATGTAACTTTATCTTTATCTGGTGTACTTCTTATATGGAAAAACCAGTATTGGCCATAATCTAGGTAATCTAATTTTTATTTTTCCCAATAGTTGCTTGGAAAGATTATGTAACTTGTTAGATATATTTGAACTACTACTAGAGTATGAAGAATTATTCTACAAGAATTAACTCAATTTCTAATAGAAAAAAGCGTTCTCGTTCCAGAAATGTCACTGGAGCAAATTTCCAAAAATGCACCGTTTTAAAAATATGATTATTATCAAAAAATGCGCTTTATATTACGAAAATTGCACTTTTTAATAAACAAATAATCATATTTTACCTTAAAGTATATGAACTTAAAAATTATTAAATTACAAATTATTTTCTTGAAAAATGAGTTTTTTCGACAAAAAAATAATTTAGAAAAACAGATTGTATCTAGTCAAAGTTAATTTTCAAATTTTTCTATCTGATAATATATTTCAATACATGGTATAGATTAATCATTACGATAATCAAAATTTCATTACAGGTACAAAATAAAAGTAAACAAAAAATATTAGTTATCTCTTGATTATATTTTATAATCAATTTGTATTTTATATTAAAAACAATAAAGTTTACATCAAAAAACATTTCTTTCTTTTAACAATACAATAAACTAATTTAGTAAGTTAAGAAGCATAATATTTAATTGTAAAAACATAAATGTTAATTAATTTAAAAAAATTTTAATTACTTTGACATATACATACTTTCATCGATTTTTATCTTCGACTTTTTCTTTTATGTTAAATGAATAACAGTAAAATAATAATTGCAATGGAAAGTTCAAAAAAACACATGTCAATTTTTACCAATTATTATAGGTTATGATATGACTCTTTCTGTTGACTCTTGCGAAAAAACTAAGGTAACTCTAAGTCGTCTGGTAATAATTTTTTAGGGAATTTTATTTAAATTGGGGAAAATATTTTATTTTTGACATTTATTTACTAGAACCTTATCCAGGTTTCAAATGTTGTCACTAACTTCAAATTCTGCCTCAATCAAAGTAAGGGATTTACGTTTTCGGCCACTTACCGAACGCAAATTGAAAATTCGAATTTCAAACTGATTGAGCACCCCTGTTAACTCTAGAGTTAACTTAGAGTTAATGACGAAAACACCCTATGAGCACGAGATCCCTCTATTCTTTCGGTTTCTTGTCAATACAATTTTATAAATTGTCATTAGCAAGCACAATAAGCAAGTGATAGGTAAATCTTGGTTTTAGTGCAATAGTTATTTTCGAATACATAATGTCTTCAAGGCAATAGTTAAAACACTACTTTTCCCTATTGAAAAAAAACACGTATAATTATACGTATAATAATACGTATACTTATACGTATAATTGTACGTATAATTATACGTATAATTGTACGTATAATTATACGTATTATTATACGTATAATTATACGTATTATTATACGTACAATTATACGTATAATAAGACATACGAATTTGAAACAAGAATTATACGTATAATTATACGTATAATAATACGTATAATAATACGTATAATTAATTATACGTATAATAATACGTATAATAATACGTATAATTATACGTATTATTATACGTATAATTATAATTCTATTAAAAATAGAATAATAGAATAGAATAGATTAATTAGTAGCAAAATTGCGCTGAAAATTTTTAGAAATTTTAAAATGCAAATTAAATTTCACGAAAAAAAATATCGTCGAATGTCAATTCAAGCAGTCACCCATCCAAGTACTAACCGCGTCCAACGTTGCTTAACTTCTGTGATCTGATGAGAACTTGTTCCTTCGCCTTGGTGTTTCCGCTGTCTTGTCTTGATTAATAACTTTGTCGTATAAGTATTGTATCGCACCTAACCTCACTTTTAGTGATACTTATACGACAAAGTTATTAATCAAGACAAGACAGCGGAAACACCAAGGCGAAGGAACAAGTTCTCATCAGATCACAGAAGTTAAGCAACGTTGGACGCGGTTAGTACTTGGATGGGTGACTGCTTGAATTGACATTCGACGATATTTTTTTTCGTGAAATTTAATTTGCATTTTAAAATTTCTAAAAATTTTCAGCGCAATTTTGCTACTAATTAATCTATTCTATTCTATTATTCTATTTTTAATAGAATTATAATTATACGTATAATAATACGTATAATTATACGTATTATTATACGTATTATTATACGTATAATTAATTATACGTATTATTATACGTATAATTATACGTATAATTCTTGTTTCAAATTCGTATGTCTTATTATACGTATAATTATACGTATAATAATACATATAATTATACGTATAATAATACGTATAATTATGCGTATAATTATACGTATAATTATACGTATAATAATACGTATAATTATACGTATTATTATACGTACAATTATACGTGTTTTTTTTCAATAGGGTTATGTATCAAAAACTTTATACGCGTTTTTCTCGAAACGTGTTTTTTCGTGCGCCGTGCAATGTAGCTCAACCAATTTTTAACCGATTTTAATCAAACTTACCACAAATCTTCTTTATCTTACTGGCTATTGCATGACGAGCTCCTTTATTTAAATTTCTTTTGACAATTGTTTTTGAACATTGCTTACAAAATAAAGTGATTTTTTTTCAAAATGGTATTAAATTTTCAACAAATTTTTTTTTTAGTTTTCTCTTCATCATGCAAAGCGTATTTGCGTATTTTAACTGTAAAAATTTTGATTTTTAATTTTAGTTGAGATTTGTGACTTCAAACGCCTGTAACGGCGCCATTTTGTAACATTTTTTAATAAAAACTTTTTTTATAAAGCTTATATTGTGTACTTTAAGGTATGCTTTACTTTTATTCAATAAACTTTACCAGTTTTTTAAAAAAAATTCCTGAGAAAACGTGAATTTATACGAATTTCCCCCTTAAATAGTTTTAGAACGCAGTTTTCTATGAATAACTTTCATTATTTCAATTAAATTTCACTCTTTGCTTGCCCCCAGAACCAACGACGTGAACGTGGTGATATACTGGTCCCTTTTTTTATTTTTTTTCGCTTTTTATTTATTTTCTGTTTAAAATACTTTTTAAGTTTTTTATTTTCATTATTTGTTTCTTACATGATGTAAATAAAATTTTTTATAGGGACACTAATAAACGAAATAAGGAAAAATTTAAAGAAAAGCATAAATATGACGCGAGAAAAATTCAACTACGGCTTTTTTTAAGCCTTTGTAAATTCATGGGGTCGTCAATCAGGTTCATCTTATATCTTCCCCAAAATTTAAAAAATTCGTGATGGATCGATTCACCTGCCTGCTCAGACCATATACCCAATCCGTTATTTTCCAAAAAATTAATACATTGTTTTGTGTACGCCAAAGCCGAAAGTTCATTAAATAACATTAACCTAGACAAAAATGTTAAAAAACTTAAAACGTATTAAATACTTAAAAAAATGTAGCAACCAGCTTTGTTTCAACCCAGTTTTTAACGAGAGATAAATTCTAAGATTTTGTGCTTTTAATGATGATTAAACACTAAATTTAGACATGAATGCAGCATAAAAAAAGTTGTTCCTTTCATGACCAGTAAGCTTGCTCATCATAATAAACACTTATATTACTAGTTTTAAAAAAATTCAAAATTATTTTTTTTGTTTTTGTTAATTAAAATTTAAATTTTATAATATACATCAATCGATTTGTTTTGATGAGAGGAATACAATTTTGACAATAATTAAAAATTTAATTGAAAGAGTTATTTAAAAAAATACAAAAAACGATTTCTTTCAAAAATTCAGAAAAATGATTTAATTTATAGATTTCAGTAAAATATGAACTTTATATAGGTTAATCGATTCGTTTTAATGCAAGAATTAAGTTTCTTGACAAAACAATATTAAATTTACAATAAACATTTTTTTTTGAAAAAAATACATTCTTCAAATTGTGAAAAAATTGTAAAAAATGTGGATAAGGTAGGTGCACCAATTGTCGATGGTTTTAGACAACATGTGACATTGATTTGTTTTTTCCCAGAATTAAATATACTTAAAAATTTGAATTTTGTGCGCTTGGACGAAGAATTTAATAATGTTAAATATTTCATATTTATTTTCTTAAAATAAAGTATAGTGTCAGATAAAAATTGTTTTTAAATGTCAATTGAGCAAAATCAGCATTTGTCTATGGTCTTGTACCTGTTTCTCGAGGATCGGTTCCAATTCTCGATGCTATGGAATTTTTAACATATAACTGGACAATTACTGAATTAACCTTTACTTATTATTTCGATCATTAATTAGCTAATATTGATGTCGAACTCTGTACAAGGTGCTGATAATTCTGGTATTCATTTCGGCTTATCTCTAATTATTATTAATTTTGTAACATGATTACTTTTTGAGAGAATAATTGGAAATTTTTAAGACTCTAGAATTTCTGCGTATACTAATCTCCCCCCCCCTTACCTTTATTATCTTACCCTGCTAAAAATAAAATCAGAAATCAGTCTCAAAACGTCATAAATACCTCACGTTTTGAGACTATTTTGATGTTTTGTGATGCTGCTGTCTAATTATGACTTAAATGGTTTTTATGGGCCTGACGTTTTCTGAAAAGTTTTTCTCACTACATTTTATTTTTTTTGTAAAAAAAGCTCCAAGAGAGGTACCCAAAATAAAAAATTGATTAAATTTGTAATTAATAATAATAATAATATTTGTAATTTTTAGATTTTAACGATTCCAATGATATAAAACTTTATGTAAAAACTTTAAAATTACATAATGATTATACAACAATATATACTCTGTTTCAGGATAGATCGATATTTTTAAAGACGAATTTGGGCTCTTTACGCGCAGAAAACTATACAAGGAGGCGTATATTATTATTTGTTTCAGCAAATAAGCTTTCTCTTTCAATTTTTTTAAAGATTGATTTTAGTCATAGGAAAATCAACACATATTACAATCGTTTTCATATATTTGGCTATAATTTTCTGAAAAAAATCTAGGAAACGCCTTTTTCATTTAAAAGTACACCCTTTTACAACAAGATGCGCAGAAAAATATCGATTTCTCCTGGAACAGAGTATACTCCATTAATTAACATTAATTTTCAATAATTTAAAAATATTTGCAAAAAATTATATATTGTTGTAATTGTATTAACATGTAATTACAAATATAATATTTAAAAACTATTTTTTTTAAATGCAGCAATTTTTAATTTTCCATTGCAAAGCCATAAAACCATAAAAGATCCTTCTGGCCTATACATTTCTTTTTGTCCTTTTCTGACGTACGTATTATATATGGCATCACGTTTGTAAGACAAGGACATAAAAGGGAAAGCGACAATGACTACGACTATACTATTAAATACTTTTAATAGTCACGATCCTCTGACTAAACCTCACTTATTGTGGGGTTCTGTGACTGCAATCGTAACAAAAACAGTCTCAAAACGTCAGAGATCCTGATTAATTTTTTGACGTTTTGTGATTTTATTTTTAGCAGGGTATTATCTAGAAAAGGGTTGAAATTATAGACAACTTGTTTTTTGTACCGTTTTATTGTCGTCTAATTGTTTAAATTCTTGAGGAAAGCTGTTTCTTTGAATTAACTTTGTAATCCTGTTCATGGCTAAATTTATTTTATCTTGTGCAATCGGTCAATCTTCAGTAGTTTTAGAAAAAAGTTAGTTTTTGGATTTTTCTTTCCCCCTCCATATGGAGGGGGAAAGAAATCGGGAGGTATCAAAAAGCGTTGTAGATCAAATTCATTCGAAAAAGAGATCAAAATGATCTACAATTTGGATCATTTTATTACAAAACTTTGACATCAATTGTTTTTTTTAACGTTAGTTGACATCTGTTAGTATAGGTTATTGAGAGAATGTTAAATTCTCAAAACAAAAAGTTTGAAAGTAAATACGCGAGTTACTTGATTGTTGAAATCATTTTTGTGATTAATTTTTGTAAAAAAGAAATTCTTACCCAAGATTAATTTTGATTGCTTTCAATTCTACTGGTAATTTAAATACTTAACTTTTGTAACAATTTTTATTATTTTTCATTGTTGAAATTTTATTTGTTTTTTTTCATTATTCTGAAAAATCAATTGCACAAGTTTAAAAATTTCAATTTAAAAAAAATTTTATAAAATGAACAAACTGTTTTCTTAAATGTTAAGAATATATAATAATTTTAATTGCTAAATAATTCTTGAACTGAAATTGTTATCTCATAACAATATTAATTTCGATAGCATTAAATTCCACCGGTTCTTCTATTTTCCATACTAAGGAAAAATTAAAAAGATTATTCCTTGTTTATAATTACGATAAAATTATGGCGAACGCATTACTCAACGTGAACTACTTTGTAATGTGTTTTTCATCAATAAAAAAATTAAAACTTTTAGCTACTTTTAAAAAATATCGATCATTTCGTAAAATAAATCCTCCAATGAATCCATTAAGTGTGTATATCATAATATTTCATACGTTGACTATTTGCATTGTTGTTTTCATCATTGGCACTTTCATTTTCTTAGTGATAACTATTCCTAAAAAAATAAATAATTATATCAGGTTTATAAAATATATTTTCAAACTTTAAGAGTATCAGTTTCAACGGAAAAAAAGTCCAGAAGAGATTAAATTTGAGAAAAATATTTCCATGAGTTTTCGTCTTGTGGCGAGTAATATAGCCAAGTTTCGACAATATTTTCGGATAAGATGTAGAGAATAAAACGCTAATTCCGTAACTTATAATGAACAATTTATTTTTATTATGCAAAAAAATTTGTCAAACGGATAAATTTACGTGTAACCTTTTTCGGCCTAATATTACGAAATCTTAACAATATTTTCGAATGAAATGTAGAGACTTATAAATCCATTTCTAAAAACTAATTTATCCTTTAGATCGAAAGGAAGTTGTGAAAAAAATCTAATTCTAAACACATATTTACATGTGGCTTTTTTAAAATAATGTCTCATTGCGATAAATACTATAACGAATTCTCGAAAAATTTTCTGAATGAGATGTACATAATTATACGGCGATTTTTATCTTTGATGTAAACAATTGATTTTCCAACACTACTTTATCGTTTTGATGGAAAATAAGTCGAAAAAAATATTTACAAATATTTACATGTGCCCTTTTTCAATACAATATAGCGAAGTTTTAATTTTTTTTTTGATGAGATGCAGAAAAGTATGCGATGATTTCTTTTATTCAACAAATTACTGTTTAACCCTCTGCCTACGCTGGCTGATCCCCACTCTAACGCCCTAACACGTAATTTCCATAATCATTACCAGAGTTTCGAATTTTCGATTTTCGTTGATAACGGTCATTTAAGTAATCAGAGGGTTAATCATTAAACAAATTTTTTCAATACAAGTCCCCGAAGCATCTTTTTACTATGACATAGGATTTATTTTTAAACCTGTGAGAATGAAAAACTTCGTGATTTTGGAAATCACTGGGTCTAAAAATTTTATAATCGTTTTCAATGGATATTTCGTAAGCCAACAAGTTCTTATCGATCGAAATAGTTCTAACTTTTTTGCAAACGAAAATTGGCCCTTCCGAATATTTAAGGATTACTTTCAATGCAGCAAATTTAGGTTCATTTTCTTCTGAGTAACCAACAGCAAGAAGACACTTTTTAGGAACATATTTCACGCTGTTAACATTTACCCACGATGACGTACAAAATAGCTCTCCTTCCTGAAACAAGTGAGAAAATGGTAAGCGGTAATTCATAACAAATTTCTGAGGGCCAAATTCCACTTGTTTGATCATTGGCTTCATCAATTCCAAAGCCTGTCTCAGTTGGTGTCTTACAGATAAGGTGAGTGGTAAATTCTTGTAATTTACTCTTCTTGAGTGATCCGTTTGAAAAACTGATGCTTTGCTTCAAATCGCAAGGTCATATATGTAGCAAGCGGTCCAAAAAATAGAATTAACCTGGGATAATGAAGCATAAAATGTTGCTTTGGAATTAGCGCACCGTACAGTTCCGTATAGGTTTGCAAATATTCCGCAATAAGGTCAGCCAAAGCGTCAACCATTCCACGGCTTATCTCGTATCCAAAGACAATACACATTATTTGTAACAAATTTATGTAATTTGCAAAGTACGGACAGTCTGCTTCGACAATATCTTGTATAATAAATAGCAATGCATACGCAAGGGTCCACATTTCAACTGCGGATAATTTTATACTAGCGCCTGGGACCAGATGCGAAGCCTTTAGAGTAAGCGGACGTTTGTCAACTTCAGAGTAACCAAAGTCAAAAGCAGCTATTCTCTTATTTAGTTCATCAATTGTAATTTTCTTCAAAATAACACTTTGACATAAGTTTTACAAGGTTCTTATTAATGATCCCAAAATCGTATCATGAATAAGATCAGGAGGTGCTCCTTCAGTTATGTGATGTTGAAGCAATTCATTAAAGATACTTCTTCCGTTGATTCCATAGTCTGACATTAGTTTTTCTTTTTCTTGGCCAACAGCTCTTTCGATCTCTCTACTGGCTCATCATGTTGTTCTCTGTTACGCAAGAGACTCTTGTCCTCTTCGACCATTTTTTTAACCTTAGCCTATTCCGCGAGACAGAAGCGACAAGGGTGTTTTGTTTTTCCAAAAGATTCCTTTAAACCACAAGTACAATGTTGCATAAGATTGTCTCCTGAATTTGCAAGAAGCGAACCTGAAATAAGTCTCCCATCGGCGAGATTTAATCCGTTTTCGATTTTCTTAAAATTTTTAACAACAGGTTTCACCACGCTATTTAAACCGTATCGCTTCACATCTTGTGATTTCGCAATTCCGACTAGATGAATGTGTTCCAGAGATGAACGATACATCGGGTGCACTTGGAGATTTGAGGCATATATCATCAATAATTTTTTACTACCTGCTTTTTTCGATCCTAACCCATCACACATGTAAACATCGTCCATATACAAAACAATACTTTGATGGGTAGCGTCATGTCTCCAAACTTGAGTTTGAAATTTTAAACCATCTCTAAAAGATGTAATGACGTTTGGTTTTGGAGTATGTTTCTCTAGAATGTCCGAGTAGGTAGGATTGTTAAAAAAATTTGTTAAAACTTTTGACAGCGTCTTGCATCGCTTGAAGAATACTGCTAATTTTTTCTTCCGACATGTGTGTTGTCGCTCTTAGTTGTAATAAAAGTAATCCTATAGTACGTTTTCTAGGATCATCTTTCTGCTCTGCGTGTACTTCGTCGTCATCTTCGGTATCTTCTTCGATCCATTCATCTGCTTCGCTGTCGCTACTCGAAAATTCTTCACTATCACTCTCGTTGCGCGAATCATCTTCTGTCCTCATGTTTCTTGATTCCAAATTGATATTATCTCTTTGGAAGTCCTCAATGACATCATTACTATTATGTACATCTATATTGACATTTGGTTCAGCTCCATTTACGTCCACATTCTGATTTCCTTCTCTAATGTTGTAGTTTCCGTTACTCAAATCTTCTTCGTTGCCACAATCTCTTGATTCCATATCAACATTACCTCGTTGTAGGTCTTCAATATCGACATTCTGATTCTCGCCATCCATACCGACATTTGGTTCAACAAGGACATTTTGATAGGGTACTCTAACTCTGTGTTTCCTAAAGTTATGAGACCGCAAAGAAGATCTATTGTTAAATGTAGCATTACAGTTCACAAAATCACATTGAAATCTTTTATTTCTGTTTATTAGTGCGTGATTTCGTTGCAGATGGTCATTCATCTCCTCCAAAGAATGGAAATACTCTTCGCAAACATTGCATTTCACTGGGAGGCCATCCATTTCTAAAAAAAGGTACATAAATAAATATATCGGTCATTGAAGAAATTATCCAAGTCAGTTTCCCCAAAATTTGTTATATGGAAAACTTGTTCTCATAAATCCTTAATCATACTTAGAATTTTATATTATTTTCGTAATTTCCATTTGTAACCAGATATTAAAACGAAAAATACTTAACCTTCTATAAATAGCTGATTGAAATATTGAAATATTTTAAATACTTGACGACCTCTAAACAAAAATACCGCAGCAGAAAAAAATTATTTTCGGTAGGATTATATCATAGTTTTAGCTTTATCAAAATATTCTTTGTAATTAAATAATTAATTTCGCAATTTTGAAAAATTACAAATATTAAAAAAAAATCACGACTTAAACCAGTAATGGTTATGTAAGGTCGGATTGACCACAAATGCTGACAAATAACTGAATAAGTTTTAACGCTTAGCAAAGGTACGCATTGCATCAGTTAACTGGGTTGGATGAATGTACTCATACTTGAAAAATATACTTTTTTACATTCTCATCATAAATGAGAAAGTATTCGTTTTGGTTGATTTTGACCAACTTCTAATTCATGTAAATCTCCACGTTTTGAGACCTCCTGATGCCAAAAAAATAGGTTTTGAAAACCTGTCCGTCTGTCTGTCGTCTGTAGTCTGTCGTCTGTAGTCTGTCTGTAGACACTTTTTTGTCCCCACGATAACTTTAACAAATCTTAACGAATCGCTTTGAAATTTGGTATACTCTTTCAACATGTAAAAATGAAGCCTGAGTTCGTCGGACAGACTTATCCGCCCAAAAATTCAAAAATTATTCAAATTTTGAATTTTCAAAAAATTTAATTTTTCTCAAATTTAAAAAAAAAATTTTTTTCTTAATTTTCCATAAAAAAACTACCAAAAATAAACATTTTTTTCCTTCAACACTTTTCGATAGAGATTAAAACAAAAAAGTTATTCAAATTTTGAATTTTGAAAAAATTCAAATTTTTCAATTTTTCTTTTTTTAAATTTTCTACTATTTTTCCCTAAAAATACTCCTAAAAAGACACATTTTTTTTCTTTAACACATTTCAATAGAGGCTACAATAAAAAAGTTACGAATTTTTTAAGATCAAAAAATACAAAAAATTGAATTTATAGTGAATGAAGCAATGGCAAATAGAAGAAAATATTCAAAAATACAAATCGAATATATTTTTTTCTGACTTAGATACTTATTAGAATAACATCTAAATAACATAAAATAATAAAAATCAACTCAAAAATTTTTTTTTTTTTTATATAAGTCCTGACATTTCTTTCCATTTCTTGACGTAAAATGAATTTTGATTTACTTCATTAAATTTTATGATTGTAGGTAGTTTTTTATGTATCATTTGGGTTTTATAACATTGAAAGTAACAATAGTTTTAAATTATTTTCATTCTGTCAGTTCCGTAAAAAACGAGATTAAAGTGTCAAAAAATCCCTTTTTTAGCACTTTTTGAAGCACTGTAAATTGGAAACTTTATATAATAAAAATCTCTACGCGTGCTTGAATGAAAGCTTAAATCTTTATCTTTAATTTTTATTACTGAATGATAATTGCGCGGAAACTTATTTTTCATGTAATCGCTATTTCAAACAGTCAAAATAGCTAGGATAGAGAGCACTTGGTAAAAATCGATTTCTGTAACCGGATATATTTGGATTTTGTCACTTGGAAGTTCATTACGTTTTTATTGACGTATCGAAAGTTGGATTTAAAAAAAATCAAAATGGTGTTCTAAATATTCGAAATTAGATTGAATTTTTTTGCTTCTTATTGTCCTCAGGAGTTTTCGGTAACACTAGAATTTTTCAGATACGTCAATAGATACGTTATGAACTTCCAAGTGTCAAGTTACAAATAAATCCAGTTACGGAAATCGGTTTGTACCAAGTGCTCTCTATCCCAGCTATTTTGACTATTTGAGATAGCGAATACATGATAAACAAGTTTCCGCGCGATTATCATTTCGTTTTCAGTTTTGGATCTTAAAGTTAAATGTTTAAGCTTTCATTTAAGCCCTCGTGAAGATTTTTATCATGTTGCGATTCCATTTTACAGTTCTTCAAAATATGCTACAAAAGATATTTTTTGACACTTTAATCTCGTTTTTTACGGAACTGACCGAATGAAATTTTTTTTTCGTATATTCTTGTTCAGTGACACCTTAACTTTCAATTAGCACAAAAAATTTAAATAAACGCGACTTGACCATTTTTTGTAACCCAGTGTTATCCATGCAACATTTTTTCTACTATAAAGAAATCATTGCGAAGTGAAACAAAAATGGTTATAATAATAGACATGATGATGATTATAAATGTTTCAGGCAAAATTATAAACAATTATAAATTAATAAAGTATAAAATTTGATATTTTTTTGGAGAAAATTCATTTTTGAACAAACTTTTTAGCAAATGAATATTTCTACATTTTGGGTTTTTAAAATTCTTATTACTATTCTTAAGTCAGTTATTAAAAATTCAAAATGGCGGATTTAATAGGGCAGATGAGTTTTTTAAAAATTCATCGGAAACACTTGAAACTCGTTACTCGGCGGTTTTTGAGACAATATATATATTTAGACATTATATTTACATTGTTAAGTTATACCATACGAGGCCAAATTAAAAACACCTTTAAGACGTCCAAAAGACGTCTTTAAACAAAGTCTAAAAGACATCCTTAAAAAGACATCTTCAAGACGTCTTTGGAACAAGTGTGCCCACTGAGAGGTGATCCAATTTATGATAAATTGTATAAAATACAACCTTTTCTAAATCTACTAAATGAAAAATTTAAGAAATACTGGAAACAAAGCAAGTTCCAAAGCATAGACGAATCTATGATTAAATTTAAAGATCGTAGTAGCATAAAGCAATACATGCCAGCAAAACCTATAAAATGCGAGTATAAATGCTGGTATCATAGTTCCACTCTTACGCCGCCAGATGGTGATAATTTTTTTTCTCACAGTTGAGATCAGTCTTGAATACTATAAAAGCTGAGACTCTAACTCAGAAGGTGTATTGCAAAGCACATTTTTTTTCTTATTTAATGAATTGCAGTAATATTATTTGATTTTTAATTTTTATAAACTGCCGTCTGCCAACTGAAAATTCCTATATGAAATCTTATATTGTTTCCTTTATATAATGCTATGTAAAATCTTAAATATAGATATTTCGGAATCTACATGAATATGATTTCTTACGTTCAAATCAGTCATATATATGATCCCACGTGAGGATTTTTAATATGATTTCATGTCAGATTTTTTGTAATAATTATTCATTCAAGAATCAAAAAAAGGTTTGATGTATGGTTTGATATAGGAAAATTTCTGGTTAAGGATTAAGCAATAAATTTTGGTATGTTTTTCAATGAGAAAACACGAAGGAAATTGACATAAGAAATTGAAGGAAAAAATAGGACCAGAAAAAATTGTAGGATTTCACATAGGAATTTACATAATTTATTACCTAAGAATACGTTTATAAGATTTTACAATGAATCCCACTTCAAATTATGTCTCAAGTTCCTATATGATTTTTCATAATATCCTATATTGTTTCTTACATGACACATAGGATTTTATGTGGATTTTAATATATGAATTTATGTGAAATCCAATATAAGATCCTACATGAGAATTTTCAGTAGGGTAGTCCAATCATATACTTCAACCAATCGCTTGACAAAGAAGATGTGCTCATTGCAGCACAAAACAAAATAAAAAACAAAGTTCTTGGGCCTATGAGCCAAAGCAGAATATATTCTTGAACGGGAACGCAATCGTGAATGGAAACGTAAGAATGGGTGAGAGAAGAATAAATATATTTGCTATCCTTCTCTTACTAATTCTTACGTTTCCGTTTACGATTGCGTTCCCGTTCAAGAATCTATTCTGCTTAGGCCTTATACCATTTGCTCAGTACTGTTATACCTATTACCTAACCAAAATTACTTCGTCTTATATCATGCATAAAAGATATTTAAAATTCCGCAAATTGACTAATTAATTTATATAACATTATATGTATATTATAGTTACTAAAATTAATAAATTTTAAAAATTAAAAAAAAGGAAAACGAACTAGTAAACGATTTTATGATTGTTATTATGACAACGTGGTTTTGATTTTCATAATTTGAATCATAGATTTGTAATCAGTGATCTTAAAAACCCATAGATACCAAAGTTTAAAATATTCGAGCACTTTTTAAAAAATGTTCCCGCCATATTAGATCTGCCAATATGAAATTTTGAAAACTTACTGATTGTATTCTTTTACTATTTCTGAATCCGCCTTTTTTATTTTTTTAAATACAACTTTAGATTCGTCAATAGAAAAGTTTAAAAGTTAGAAGTTTGAAATAAATCCAGTTATAAAAATCGATTTTTACTAAGTGCTTTCTATCCTATTTTAAATTTTTGAAATAGCGATTACATGATACATAATATCATTCACATTTCAATTTAGAAACAAAAAGTTGAAGAACTTTATTCCAGGTAAGTTGGTTCAAATTCTTAATTTTTTAATTTTAATAACACAAAAAAAGACGAACTGAAAGTAAAAGAACCTACTTTTTAAAAAGATAATAATTATAAAGATTTTAAAATGATGTCCTTAAAACTTTATGAGAATGTTCTCATTTAATTAAATTTAAAAAAATCGGACAAGTGCGAGTTACACTCGCACTGAAATCGAGGGTTCCGTACTCGAAGCGAACTTATTTGGTATAAAAACAAATGTTTAAAAAATATGTGTTGTATGACAACTAATATAAGTGATACAAAAAGGAACAATTTTGTAAAATTCAAGAAAATTGTTCCTCTTCGTATCACTTATATTAGTTGTCATACAACACATATTTTTTAAACATTTGTTTTTATACCAAATAAGATCGCTTCGAGTACGGAACCCTCGATTTCAGTGCGAGTGTAACTCGCACTTGTCCGATTTTATTTTTTAAAAAATATTTTACTAAAAAAATATAAGAAACATAATTTTATTTCAACTCGCAATATTTTTATTGTATTTACATTTTAAAAATATATTGAATATTAAATTTTATCTTTCTAAGTTAAAAAGAGATAAAACTTAAGATATTGATATAAGGCTAGTAGCTGCTTGTCAAGGAAAAATCGAAAATTATCTAAAAAATAAAATTTGTTTATTAATTCCAGAAAAATCAACTCCAATCATCCTCGCTATATTTTTTTTGTAATCTACACGTAAAAATACGTCAAAATATATAAATTTGAATCACTTTAGATAAACTTTTTTCGTTTTTTGCAGAAAAATACATTTTTTTCTTAAATTTATCATTTTTCTTCAAAAATTTGATAAAAATTGATCATCAACTCCAATCGCGCTTACATTTTTTCCCTGTATTTTTCACGCAAAAATTGAGTTTTACAGCAAGTATGAACAGTCTGGATTGAATATTGTGTGCGCTAGGGAGAATAAATCATTTTTTTCGAAATTTTTGATTTTTCCTTGACAACGCTATGTAAATTAATCCGAATCAAGTTCGCTTTAATTTTCCTGTAATTTTCACGTAAAAATACGTAAGTGTGTCAAATTTGAGCTCTTTATGTCAAAAGATGTGGCCGCTAGGGGGGGGGTACATACTCATTTTTAGGTATTTTTCGTAAAAATTCATGGTTTTTCCTTGACAACGCTATGATAATCAACTCCAATCATGCTCGCTATATTTTTTTTGTAATCTACACGTAAAAATACGTTAAAATATATAAATTTAATTTCCTTTAAATAAAATTTTGTTCGTTTTTGGTGGAAAAATACATTTTTTTCCTAAAATTGTCATTTTTTCTTGAAAAACTTGATAAAAAGTTAATCATCAACTCTAATCGTGACCGCTTTTTTTCCCCTGTATTTTTCCCGTAAAAATACATTTGTATACTAAATATGATCTGTCTGGGTTGAATATTGTGTGCGCTAGGGAGAATAAATTATTTTTTTCGAAATTTTTGATTTTTCCTTGACAACGCTATGTAAATTGATCCGAATCAAGTTCGCTATAATTTTCCTGTAATTTTCACGTAAAAATACGTAAGTGTGTCAAATTTGAGCTCTTTATGTCAAAAGATGTGGCCGCTAGGGGGGGGGGTACATAGTCATTTTTAGGCATTTTTCGTAAAAATTCATGGTTTTTCCTTGACAACGCTATGTTAATCAATTCCAATCAAGTTCGCTATAATTTTCCTGTAATCTACACGCGAAAATACATATGTGTACTAATTTTCAGCCCTCCAGATAAATTTATGTGGCCGCTAGGGGGGGGGTACACGATTTCAAAAAAACAGATATTAATAGGGTTCCGAACCGAGTACGGAACCCTAAAAAATGAGAAATTCACTTTACCAGAATTTATTTTCCAAAAGCTTCACTTATTTTTGTTCACAGAAAATTAAAAGGCATTAAAATAAGCAAAATTGGATTAAAATAATAAGCGTTGCAACTTATTTTAATGCCTTTTAATTTTCTGTGTTATATATGGTTTCCTTGATATTCTTTTATAAAAAAAATAATTTATGTAATACTTGCATAAAAAAGCCTAACTTTTGACGCATGGAAAATCTGAGAAAAAATGCGTTTTTTAGTAGAGGATGTTATAAATACCACCGAGCATGTAAATATCACTTCTGGTACTTTTATTCCACGATGTTACGTTTTGTCAAACTTTTTTAACACACTAGTTTTTTTACATTCTCATCATAAATGATAAGGTTGAATTTACATGTTAATGTAAATGCAGAATGCAAAACCGAAAATAATGAGAGTGAAAAGGACAAGGATATATCACTATCCTTTTCACTCTCATTCTTTTCGGTTTTGCATTCTGCATTTACATGTAACTCCACCCTAAAGTTTTTACATTCTCATCATAATGAGAAAGTATTACATTTGCCCGATTTTGACCAACCTCTAATTCATGTAAATCTCCACGTTTCAAGCCTTTCTAATGCCAAAAAATAGGTTTTAAACAAATGTTTGTATGTATGTATGTATGTATGTATGTATGTATGTATGTATGTATGTATGTATGTATGTATGTATGTATGTATGTATGTATGTATGTATGTATGTATGTATGTATGTATGTATGTATGTATGTATGTATGTATGTATGTATGTATGTATGTATGTATGTATGTATGTATGTATGTATGTATGTATGTATGTATGTATGTATGTATGTATGTATGTATGTATGTATGTATGTATGTATGTATGTATGTATGTATGTATGTATGTATGTATGTATGTATGTATGTATGTATGTATGTATGTATGTATGTATGTATGTATGTATGTATGTATGTATGTATGTATGTATGTATGTATGTATGTATGTATGTATGTATGTATGTATGTATGTATGTATGTATGTATGTATGTATGTATGTATGTATGTATGTATGTATGTATGTATGTATGTATGTATGTATGTATGTATGTATGTATGTATGTATGTATGTATGTATGTATGTATGTATGTATGTATGTATGTATGTATGTATGTATGTATGTATGTATGTATGTATGTATGTATGTATGTATGTATGTATGTATGTATGTATGTATGTATGTATGTATGTATGTATGTATGTATGTATGTATGTATGTATGTATGTATGTATGTATGTATGTATGTATGTATGTATGTATGTATGTATGTATGTATGTATGTATGTATGTATGTATGTATGTATGTATGTATGTATGTATGTATGTATGTATGTATGTATGTATGTATGTATGTATGTATGTATGTATGTATGTATGTATGTATGTATGTATGTATGTATGTATGTATGTATGTATGTATGTATGTATGTATGTATGTATGTATGTATGTATGTATGTATGTATGTATGTATGTATGTATGTATGTATGTATGTATGTATGTATGTATGTATGTATGTATGTATGTATGTATGTATGTATGTATGTATGTATGTATGTATGTATGTATGTATGTATGTATGTATGTATGTATGTATGTATGTATGTATGTATGTATGTATGTATGTATGTATGTATGTATGTATGTATGTATGTATGTATGTATGTATGTATGTATGTATGTATGTATGTATGTATGTATGTATGTATGTATGTATGTATGTATGTATGTATGTATGTATGTATGTATGTATGTATGTATGTATGTATGTATGTATGTATGTATGTATGTATGTATGTATGTATGTATGTATGTATGTATGTATGTATGTATGTATGTATGTATGTATGTATGTATGTATGTATGTATGTATGTATGTATGTATGTATGTATGTATGTATGTATGTATGTATGTATGTATGTATGTATGTATGTATGTATGTATGTATGTATGTATGTATGTATGTATGTATGTATGTATGTATGTATGTATGTATGTATGTATGTATGTATGTATGTATGTATGTATGTATGTATGTATGTATGTATGTATGTATGTATGTATGTATGTATGTATGTATGTATGTATGTATGTATGTATGTATGTATGTATGTATGTATGTATGTATGTATGTATGTATGTATGTATGTATGTATGTATGTATGTATGTATGTATGTATGTATGTATGTATGTATGTATGTATGTATGTATGTATGTATGTATGTATGTATGTATGTATGTATGTATGTATGTATGTATGTATGTATGTATGTATGTATGTATGTATGTATGTATGTATGTATGTATGTATGTATGTATGTATGTATGTATGTATGTATGTATGTATGTATGTATGTATGTATGTATGTATGTATGTATGTATGTATGTATGTATGTATGTATGTATGTATGTATGTATGTATGTATGTATGTATGTATGTATGTATGTATGTATGTATGTATGTATGTATGTATGTATGTATGTATGTATGTATGTATGTATGTATGTATGTATGTATGTATGTATGTATGTATGTATGTATGTATGTATGTATGTATGTATGTATGTATGTATGTATGTATGTATGTATGTATGTATGTATGTATGTATGTATGTATGTATGTATGTATGTATGTATGTATGTATGTATGTATGTATGTATGTATGTATGTATGTATGTATGTATGTATGTATGTATGTATGTATGTATGTATGTATGTATGTATGTATGTATGTATGTATGTATGTATGTATGTATGTATGTATGTATGTATGTATGTATGTATGTATGTATGTATGTATGTATGTATGTATGTATGTATGTATGTATGTATGTATGTATGTATGTATGTATGTATGTATGTATGTATGTATGTATGTATGTATGTATGTATGTATGTATGTATGTATGTATGTATGTATGTATGTATGTATGTATGTATGTATGTATGTATGTATGTATGTATGTATGTATGTATGTATGTATGTATGTATGTATGTATGTATGTATGTATGTATGTATGTATGTATGTATGTATGTATGTATGTATGTATGTATGTATGTATGTATGTATGTATGTATGTATGTATGTATGTATGTATGTATGTATGTATGTATGTATGTATGTATGTATGTATGTATGTATGTATGTATGTATGTATGTATGTATGTATGTATGTATGTATGTATGTATGTATGTATGTATGTATGTATGTATGTATGTATGTATGTATGTATGTATGTATGTATGTATGTATGTATGTATGTATGTATGTATGTATGTATGTATGTATGTATGTATGTATGTATGTATGTATGTATGTATGTATGTATGTATGTATGTATGTATGTATGTATGTATGTATGTATGTATGTATGTATGTATGTATGTATGTATGTATGTATGTATGTATGTATGTATGTATGTATGTATGTATGTATGTATGTATGTATGTATGTATGTATGTATGTATGTATGTATGTATGTATGTATGTATGTATGTATGTATGTATGTATGTATGTATGTATGTATGTATGTATGTATGTATGTATGTATGTATGTATGTATGTATGTATGTATGTATGTATGTATGTATGTATGTATGTATGTATGTATGTATGTATGTATGTATGTATGTATGTATGTATGTATGTATGTATGTATGTATGTATGTATGTATGTATGTATGTATGTATGTATGTATGTATGTATGTATGTATGTATGTATGTATGTATGTATGTATGTATGTATGTATGTATGTATGTATGTATGTATGTATGTATGTATGTATGTATGTATGTATGTATGTATGTATGTATGTATGTATGTATGTATGTATGTATGTATGTATGTATGTATGTATGTATGTATGTATGTATGTATGTATGTATGTATGTATGTATGTATGTATGTATGTATGTATGTATGTATGTATGTATGTATGTATGTATGTATGTATGTATGTATGTATGTATGTATGTATGTATGTATGTATGTATGTATGTATGTATGTATGTATGTATGTATGTATGTATGTATGTATGTATGTATGTATGTATGTATGTATGTATGTATGTATGTATGTATGTATGTATGTATGTATGTATGTATGTATGTATGTATGTATGTATGTATGTATGTATGTATGTATGTATGTATGTATGTATGTATGTATGTATGTATGTATGTATGTATGTATGTATGTATGTATGTATGTATGTATGTATGTATGTATGTATGTATGTATGTATGTATGTATGTATGTATGTATGTATGTATGTATGTATGTATGTATGTATGTATGTATGTATGTATGTATGTATGTATGTATGTATGTATGTATGTATGTATGTATGTATGTATGTATGTATGTATGTATGTATGTATGTATGTATGTATGTATGTATGTATGTATGTATGTATGTATGTATGTATGTATGTATGTATGTATGTATGTATGTATGTATGTATGTATGTATGTATGTATGTATGTATGTATGTATGTATGTATGTCTGTCTGTAGACAAAAAAGTTTGCTCGACGATAACTCGAACAAATTTTAATGAATCGACTTCAAATTTGGTATACACTTTAAGTGTACCAAAATCTCGCTTGAGTTCGTTGGCCAGATGATTTCGTTGAAAAACAACAAAATTATTCAAATTTGTAGTTTTTAAAAATTTCCAATCGTCGCATTTTTAAAAAAAAAATTTTTTCAATTTTTTTTCGAAAATTGCGAGTAAAAATAAACACTTTTTTCCTTTGATAATTTTCAATAGCTATTAAAACAAAAAAGTTATATCACTTTTCTTAAAAAAAGGACAAAATCGGATGAAAAATGGGTAAAATGCAGAGCAAAATTACTTCATTTTGAAAAACTATGTTCATCTATGTATTATTTCTGTTTAAACCACCTTAAATTAACACAAATAACAGTGACTTACTCATAAAGCTCCGATTCTTTTTTTTTTATAAGTCCAACTATTGTTTTCCATTTCCAAACATTGCTATTGTTTTCAAAAAATCCTCTATTTTAGAATACTTTATATTGCGCTGTTTATACTATAATTTCGTATTTTTTCGATTATTTACTTTTGAATTAGTTAAAATTCATGTATTTGTAGATTTGTAAACTTTTTTTTCTTTAACACTTTCCGATACAGATTAAAACAAAAAAGTTAAAAAAGTTATGTTCTATAAAGATTAAGGTAACAAAAATTTTAAAATATTTTCGATGTGTTATTTTACTCATTAATTTTTTGTGGACCAGTTTTAACCTATTTTGCCACCTTTTCTTTTAGCAACTTTCCTCTCTAGATTTAAAGTTTTTGAAGCAGTATTCCTAAAACATTTTTTTCACTATAACGAAAGCATTGTGAAGTGAAACAAAAATAATAAGTGTAGCAGGCGAAATTATAAAGAATTATAAATTAACTAAGTATAAACATTGCTATTTTTTAAGAGAAAATTCATTTTTCAACAATCTTTTTAACAAATTTAAATAAATCTTTCTACTCCTTGGTTTTTTAGGTCGCTCATTACGATTCTGAAGTCAATTTTTAAAAATTCAAAATGGCGTATTGAAACATTTTTGACGCGAGATTTTTAGCATTTAAAGGTATTCTAAAGGGATAAGATTTGAAAAAATTATAAAAACTGAACAAAATTTCTAAAAAAATCTTTTTTTTAATGCTTGTAAATTGTTTATTTAAAATTTTTCGGTTCTTTTAGTACACTATTTGATAGAGCCTCAACGTACCTGTAAAAATTTCGTTAATGGGTTAATGCACGCCTCCTTTTCCTATTGTATCTTTCTAATTTTCGAGCGTGAAACGCGAGTGCCGTGATGAGAATGTTATCCTTAAAGTCAAAGTACTTTAAGAAGATGAAATTTAATTTATAAAAACCAAAAATTTCACTTATATAAATTGTACAAAAAAATTTTTATGAATATGAATAAAAACATGAGAGCGAAACCTCATATAATAAATTTGTTGCTTTAAAAAATGTATTTACTTTAAAGTTCTTTTTTTAGTGTTTTTAAATTTTCAATTAATTTTTTCTTTTACTCAATTGAAATTAGCTCAAAGCGGAATATCTTATTTAAGGTAAATAATTTGGTTTGTCGATTTTCGTTAACTACAAAGACCTGGCCAATCCACGGCGCAATATTAATGAACTAAGTTTGAACAGCTACAGTGCCGTCATTCTCTTTTTTTTGCCCGATAAAAAATTTATTCTAATACCTTTAAACCTTACCTATTTCTATAATTTAATTTAACGTATTTTAATAAAGACTATGAGTTGTTTCTAATAAATTTTTCAAAACAAGTCGATTATATGATGATCCCCTTTTAAAATAACTACTTTTTTATTTATTTTAACTCTGTGTGTAATTAATTTTACTCTTTTTAATAAAATTAATAAAGATAATTTCTTTCTTCTTGACATTTTACTTCAAAATTAATTAAATCAACCACAAAGTCTGAAACAACTACAAAATCTCATTCTACCAAATAGATTCTTGGGTCATTCAACTGCTTTCTGGTAGTATAATTAATACAATTTTTAAATTTAATAGGAAAATTTTTGTATTACAGAGTGTAGTTAAAAAGTAATTAATGCTAATAAGTTTTGAATTGTAATAAACAAACAAAGCGCGTAATAATATCGGACCGCGAAGCGGGACGATCATCCTTCGCGCGCCCCGGGGCGCGCTCAAACTAGCGAGCGAAGCGAGCCCCTACGCGCGAAGCGCGTGATGAGAATGTGGCCGCCCCCGCAGGGGGCTGCCAGATTTTTTTTGAAAGTTTTAAAAGCAGTTCTAAAACATTTTTACTTGAAATTGAGTGAAAAGTGAAACATATTTTCCCCGTATTAACAAACAATCACTATTTCATTTTGTAAAATGCAAGCCAACAAATTTGACACAAAAAAATTTTTTAAAAACTTTAAAGTCAATTTTAATCAGAAAAACAATTCTTAAACTTCATATTTATTTTATACTATTTTTTCTGGAAAGTTTTAAAGAATATAAATTTTTTTTTATTTTACTAAAGGGTATTTCTTAAGAAAAATGGTATAAAAATTTCGGAATTTATTTATGTAAGCCTAAAAAAATTAAAGAGTGTTTGTTTTAAGATAATTCAGTTTTTTATAAAATATTAAAAACGTTATATTGTAATTATTCTGAAAAATAATATTTGATATTTTGGACATTATTATCGTTTTTTTTTATTTTTCAAATTTGAGTGACCAATCTGAAATATGTTTTTTTCAAAATATTCCATGGGATATATTATAAAGATGTCTAATTATCAAAATTTTTAGCATCAATCAAACTTGTTTACAAATTTAAATGTTTGTTTTTCTCACCTCGACAAACTCTCCTTGACATTGAAGTAGAATAAGATACATCAAAATTGTATTAAACACGATAATTCAATCCAATTGAAGAAGGCGAAACTCCAGTTTATAAGACAAACTGTTAAAAAGTATTTTCATGTATTTAATAAAAACATTTCTAAATTTAATCCTATAATAATAGAATATATCAAGCATGGCAAACTAATGTATAATGAAATATAAAATACTATAAAACTTCAAGTCAAGATTTCACAAACAAACTAGTCAACACAAAAGAAAATAATCGAAATTTTACAAGTGAAGATACCCATATGTTAGTTCTGCAAAATTTTTCATGACACAATAAAATTAATATTTTTATAAAAAATAAAATTTACATCTTATTCGTTTGATGAAATAATTTTTGGAGATGAACCATATTATTTGGTTGAGGCGATAATTAAAATACGTAATTACTTACATTTTAGTTTGTTACCTGTTTTTATACATGTTCAAAAATAGAGATTTTATACTTTTTACGCCAAAAGGTACATGTTTTATAGTAATTATACAAAACGATACGTTTGGTGACTTTTGCGTCGTAAATAGTATATGGTTTTCCACCAAGCAATAAAATTTATGTATGTACAAGATTCATGCATTTTTTTATCATCTACATAAGTCATTGATGTCTGCAGTTGATGACAAAGAACTATTAATATTTTACGTGATGATTTTCTTTCACTATTTCTTCGTCATTTCTCACTTACAAAACGTTATATATTAATAAAAGCGTCATGTCGACGATAAATACGTCTCAGACGTCCTGCACGTGTTGTTGTTTGTTTAGCTTATGATTCCTTTTTTTATTTTCATTGCTGCCAAAATGATAAAATACTGATTTCCCTTAATTCAAATTATAGCGAATCAAAAAACAGTTTTAAAAGGAAAGTGGACCCTGATTGGTAAAAGGCTGTGTACTGGCAACTACTGTCAGCCGCTGAGCTTATGTAGGATCAATTGGCTCGTCTCATACCGGATTCATTTTATAAAAATCGTGAAACTGACACAAAAATGGGTCTTTATTCAACGACGGCAGAATTGCCAAGGAATGAATTTAATAAAATCATGCGAATTTTGGCCGACAAAATGAATAGAGCAAATTGAACTTCTAAGCAGGACGTTACACTAATGACTTCATTGGTGATCGAAAAGTTTCCTGAGTTAAAAGAAAAAGTCTTAAATCTAGTTGTAAGTAAACTTATTTTTTTGAAGATTTGTATAATAGTTATTTAGCGTATGAATAAAATTGAACAATTTTTTGTTCTTGCAAATTTATTGAACTCTTTAAAGCATAGCTCAATAAAAGCATAGCTAACAACTTTTCAAATAATTAGTCGTTTTGAAAATATGAATCATTTTAGGTGAATCTAAATTCTATGATTGCATGGATTCTAATTTGCAAGTGAAACATGTTGAACTTTATAATATAATTGAAATTATCTAAACGAATAAATATTTTTTAATTTTATTAATTTATTTTTAAAAGGGAGATTCAAAGTTACATTCTAAGTTTCATACCGGTTTTTCATTATTTATAAGAAATATTTCTTTTTAAATAATTACATTTTAGGACAGAATGAATATAGCATTGATCAATTGCATTAAGAACAAACGAGCTCGTGGTTCCAAATCCACATCCAGAAATAATGATGATGATCCCAATGATGATGATCATCATGATCATGATGATCACCATCATCCCTCCATTAAGGTTAAAACGATTCAAGGGAATGAAAAGAACATTATGAGTGAAATAATTGAAGAATATTCAAATTTAGAGAAAGATACGAGAAAATTAAAAGATTTATTGAAGAAGACACGTGCAACAAGAGTAAAAGAATTTAAAAAATTGTCGGTCAAAGAATTACTCTAAAAATATCCACCTTTAAATGATCCTGATTTGGTGAGATTAATACTCAAAATTTTAAATTTTCACTGTAATTTAACTAATCTTTATTTCTAATTTTTTTTAACTTTAAATGTAATTTTGAATTAGAATTCGATTGCAAGTTTGTATAGTTTCTAAAGTTGGTTTCTCTAAATTGAAACAAATTTTATTTCTAATAGAAAACAAATATTTGTTTTAATAATTTTATATAGTGATTTAATTTTTTATATAAAAATATTCAATATTAAATATTCAAATATTAAACATTTTCAATTTTAAAGATTAATTACAGAAACTAGTGAAGTGATGTTAGAGCAAAATCTAACACTTAAACTCACAGGACTAAATAAAAGGGACACACAAATAAAAGATATAAGAATTAAGTTTATTCAGAAAGTTTTATATTAGACTAGTCCTCTCAAGAACACTATACTGAGATTATAGAGAGTAATTCGCCACTAATGGCCTAACAAAAGGTAACAATTCCGATAACTACAAATCCATGCACATGACTATCTTTGACCGACCAAAGCCAACTGCCACATTCAGCATCGGCGTAACGCTCGCCACACACGGCACTATTGCCAACCCAATTTACTAGGGACAAACCCGGCAATTGCGAAATCCCTAAACAATAATTCAAATTACATATGTTCCTAATACTCGGCCATCCTACGCTTTACTTGGTCTCCAAGTAACAAAAATGCTCTGAGATCCATAGTCGTATATAAAAAAAATAAAATAAAAAAAAATTGTTATTATCAATTAAAGTGATCATTCAGTTCACAAAACACACAAAAAAATTACGTTATCAACTCACATCATAAAGAAACAAACACAATTGTAATTCAGCTTAACAAAAAAAATTATTTGGAGTAATTAACTTTCACAGTTGGCTAAATGTACTCCCAATTTTTATACAAAAAATTCGTCGAAGCGTTGTGGTTTCTGACGTATTCTATTGCTACGTCTAACTATGTTCTCGTCTTTATTTATCGAAGAATCGTTCTCATTTATTTTTACAACGTCGTTATGGTTGTCTAGTTCGCTATCGTCTTCCGTCTGGTCCTCACTGTCTTCGTCGCTATCATTGTTTTCATATCCTTTCCAGATTCGGAGTTGACTCACGTGCGCTGTTGTTTTGGTCCGAGACCCACTGCCTTGAGAAGCCAATCCTTGAACACGATAAGTATTCGACGGTAGGATTTGTGTGATTACGAGTGGCCCTTTATTACGGGGCTGTAATTTTGTTGACTGACCTGTGCTTTCTGAATTTTTGTTCATAAATACGATATCGCCTACATTGTATTTTATATTCTTTAACCGGTTTGCGTCGTACCTATCTTTTGACAATCGTTGTTCAGTTTCAATTTTTTCTCGCGCTTCTATCCAGAGTTCTTCTGGAAGACGGTAACTTTCTGAGTTCTCTGTTAATTGCCTAGCAAGACCCTCGCGGAATCGAGGAATATAACCAAAAACCATCTCAAATGGAGTGCGACCGGTGCTTTTGCAAATGGCAGAATTTAAATCACGTTCTAAATCTTTTATTTCTAGGTCCCAGTGATGACCCTCTAAATCCGACAGATTTGACATTAACGCAGGAAGAATGGTTCTATTTAGCCTCTCCACTTGCCTGTTCGCTTGTGGATGGCGACTAGAATTTAAGGTGTGCTTGATACCGTTTTGCTGACAGAATTTTTCAAACTCTTTCGAAGTGAAAGAAGTACCTCGGTCCGTAATGAAACGTTTCGGTGCTCCAAAACGTCCCACAAACTCGTCAATTTTTCGAATAGTTGTCGATGATTTTTCGTCACGAACTGGGAACAAATGCACAAATTTAGTCAAATTACAAATTAGGGCCTAAATGGTCGATATTAACGATCTCGAATGGTCTTGAACCTGGTGGAATGGGGTGGAGTTCACCTGCCTGTTTACCGGATCTCTTTTTAGCTAAGAGGTATTCTACGCACGACTCTATGTGTCGTTTGATATATTTTCGCATACCGGGAAAGTAGTAAAATTGAGCAATACGGTTCATTGTTTTCTCTACACTGAAATGACTGCCAAGGTCATGGTTTTTAATCACGACCGCTTTACGCATGACCTTTGGAATAACATATCGTTCATTATCGTCGATTTTTGTAAACAACAATCCATCGCGTAAAACGAAATCTTTAATTTCGCCAATTTCTCTTCGAGAACGTTCATTTACTGGTTTCTTCAAAATCGAAATTTTTCGCGCTAAATTTTCATCACTATACTGAAACATTAATATTTCGTCTTCTCTTACTGTCACATTAAAAACCGAACCGATATCGAGGTCTTCATCATTCTCGACTGGAGCACGTGACAATGCGTTTACGTGTTTCATCCGCTCTCCTTTGCGATGAAAAATGTCAAAATCAAATTCAGAGATTGAATTTAGCCAACGAATGATTTGGGGATTTTTTGTGCTCATCGTACGAATATAGATTAATGCTTGGCAATCAGTGAAAACCACGAAATGTAATCCTATCAGAAATTGTCTCAGACGATCCATGGCCCAAACAATAGCAGTCAGTTCGAGTTTACTCGAGTGGTACGCTCGCTCTACATCAGAAGTTCGCCTGCTGATCGCATAGACCAAATGTAATTCGCCTGACTCGTTTTTCTGAAAGAGCATCGCGCCCAGCCCGTCCGACGAGGCATCTGTGTAACTCTGTATGTGTCGCTTTTGGGTTATAATATGCTAGAACTGGACGGGACGTCAATAATTGTTTAATTTTTTCAAAGGCTTTAGTTTGTCGTTCTTTCCATGAGAATTTGCCATTGTGTTTAAATAATTCTATTATTGGTGCCATGATCGCCGCGAAATGGGGAATGAACCGCCGAAAATAACTGGCCAACCCGTGAAATCTTCGTGCCTCGTGAAGGTTAATTGGAGTTGGAAACTCCTCGACTGCGCGCAACTTTCGCGTACCGGGGCTCATTCCATTTCCTCCAAAAACAAATCCCAAGTATTCAACCTGATTCAAACCAAATTTGCATTTTTTAAGGTTTAAAGTTAGACCCGCATCTTTAAGTAGAATTAAAACTTTTTCTAATTGGAATTATTGTTTAGGGATTTCGCAATTGCCGGGTTTGTCCCTAGTAAATTGGGTTGGCAATAGTGCCGTGTGTGGCGAGCGTTACGCCGATGCTGAATGTGGCAGTTGGCTTTGGTCGGTCAAAGATAGTCATGTGCATGGATTTGTAGTTATCGGAATTGTTACCTTTTGTTAGGCCATTAGTGGCGAATTACTCTCTATAATCTCAGTATAGTGTTCTTGAGAGGACTAGTCTAATATAAAACTTTCTGAATAAACTTAATTCTTATATCTTTTATTTGTGTGTCCCTTTTATTTAGTCCTGTGAGTTTAAGTGTTAGATTTTGCTCTAACAGAAATTATAAAAAAGTAGTTTTTTATGTTATTATGTAATTAATCTGTTTATTATCTTATATCTTTATTATCTGTTAATTATATCTAGAAAATAAATTGATATATTTAACAGTTTCTATGGGAGTTCGGACAATTAATCAAGATTTCAGTGAATGTTATGAGAACAAATTTTACCGATTCTATTGACAAAGTTTTGCCAATTCTACAAGAAAAACTTTATGATAATGTCAATGACATTAACAAAAAAGTGATTCATCTCTTGACCTATCTGCCGCAGTTATTCAACTTGAACAAGAAGAAGAGTTCGATTTCCATTCTGGAAATGGAATTGAGGGTAATTTTTGTTAACCATATGTTCATTACTATTATTGCTCAATATTTTTTGAAAACTTTAAATTTGTTTGGAATCTAAAAATAATTAGAGATGTACAAAAAGTCCGAAACCTGATCGAGTAATTTTGGGCTATTTACAGACCTTTAAAAATAGTTATTCGGTAAGCACTTTGTTATTATTTAATATTAATTTTTATAGGAGGAGGCACCAACAAAAAATAAATCGCCGAGCCTGATAGCAGCCGATCCAGAGTGCAAGCAAGTAAAATGCTACGTCGATTCTGAGCCATTGCACTGCACCGAACTGTTCAAAGCCGTTTTACTATTGCTAGCGGCGTACTATATTTTTAACATTAATTATGCAAAAGAGCAAAAGCTCACATTTATTTTTTTGGAACACATGATTTTTAGAAGTGATATTGAACGAATTTCGCCAAGGAATTTAAATTTTTTAAGTATATTAAATGTTCTCGACCGAGCAAAATTGACAGACTTTTATAAAATGCCAAAAGCTACAGTTTAAATACCACTACAACAAATAGTTTTCATCTGTTACTTCGAGTTTTTTTCCATTACAACGATGAGTTTTCTTTTGAAAATAAACTGTTTAGGTCAAAAAGATAATCATCATCTATTTTTCTATATGTTATGCGAAAATACAAAGAGTTTTTAATATAACTCAAAATAAAGTATTGGGTCGAAAAAGAGCTATATATAAACAATTTCTTTAATTTAATCATTTTTCCCATTTCTTTTTCATAACTACGATAAATTATGTTCTATTATACTTATGATTGTTAACTTATGAATTTATCAATTATTTGACATACATTCACTTTTCGTGTAAGAATATTGTTAAAAATAATTATGTTGATTTAAATTAAAATAAATTTTACTGAAAGTTGAATTTCTTTGTATCTATTTATTTACATACACAGCTTGAAGATTGAAAATCCAGTTTAATAAAACAATTTAAAAAATTGGAACGTATTTTAGAAAATTCCCAACAATGGGAATTTCGACAATATCTAAAATATTCCTATAAATTGAAAAATTCACCAGATGGCACATTTTCAGAAAAATTGCATTAAATTTTGAATTATTCAAAAAACAAAATAATAATTCAGGTTCTCAATAAGAATAAATAATCTCTATCCCTTGAAATGCTTTTTAATTTCATAAGATTATTTTAAAAATTTAAAAAGTGTTAAAACTTTTTTTAAAGTTACTATTAATTACTAGTAATATCAACGAGTAATTAGATTTTGAAACAAGATTCGCAGGAAATCAAAAAAAATTATAATACAACAAAATTTTTGTTGTAGAAATACAAAAAATATTTAAACAATTGTTTGGTTAAAAAATTTGTTAATAAGTCCTGTCTACTAAAGGAAAATGGTAGCAGAAACGGAAATAAATAATCACGATGATTTCAACAATCAAGTAACTCGCGTATTTACTTTCAAACTTTTTGTTTTGAGAATTTAACATTCTCTCAATAACCTATACTAACAGATGTCAATTAACGTTAAAAAAACAATTAACGTCAAAGTTTTGCAATAAAATGATCCAAATTTTAGATCATTTTGATCTCTTTTTCGAATCAATTTGATCTGTAACGCTTTTTGATACCTCCCAATTTACAATTCAAATTTTATTCTCATATGGGTAGCAAAACATGGGGACAATATGAGCCAAAAATGTGCGAAGGCAATTTTTGCATACTTAACCCCCTATGCCCTTTGAAGAGGGCATAAATCTTTCAGGAGATACACCTTTGTTGATTATTTTTGATCTCTTGAGTTCCGTAGGTTGAGAGTCATTTTGATCATCAATGCTTGAACTCACAGATTCAATTGTATTGTTTTCAGCTTCATCCTCTTCTGTTGTTTCGATGGATTTTTCTTTCGAGATGATCATTTCCGCTTCATCTGCATTCATTAGTTGATGATTTTTGTCGAGCTTATTTTAAAGCTTGATTTAATCTCTGCTTATTTTAATGCGGTCCGTCTTCTTATCCAGAAGTTGAACTGCCTTTGATTATTCAGAGTAGCCGGTTAAAGTAAGTTTCTCTACTTTATTATCTAATTTTCGGTGTAGTTCTTTAGGAATTTGTACATATGCGTCGCATCCAAAATGTACAAATTCTTCAAATCTGGTTTCTTTGAATATATTAAATCACTAGCTAAAAGAAACGCGCGTGGTATCTATAATTTTTTATGAAAAATTAAAAATTTATTTTTATTTGACGAAAAATTATTGGAATTTTGATCTTACAAAATTAATAATGTTATTTTTGAAATCGTTACTTTATTAATGTTTCAACATTATGTGTTATAATAGTATAACAACTAATATTGCAAAGTCAATATGACCTTTAAATTTTGTACTCAAATAAAGATTATATGATACGATCATCGAATTGTTAGCAATATATTTAATTCACCCATCTCAGAATCCATGCAGGGTGAATTCCTATTTTGTTTACCACAAGGCCCATGAACTTAAAATCGCTTTACAATGTTAAAAAGTTCTAGATTCTTTATTTCGTCTGTGATTTCAACACATATCATTTTATTTAAAGTTTCTGAATCGCAAGTTTGTGTACGTAAAAATATAATTAAACGCACATGTGGCAATCCCCGCTTTTTTCTTCTCTATGAAAGACGATACATATAAAATTGTAAATGAATAAAATTACAAGTACCTTGAGTATGGTTAAGGTTAACAGTCCATCCAGGATCACCATAAGGAAACATTGTAGGATATGTCATGAGATCAAAATTTTTACTAACAATAAGACTAGAAATTATTTTCTCATTATTTTCTATTGTGCATACTGAATTTACATGGACATGTAAATCCCTCCTAAATTTCTGTAGATAATTTCTTTATCTTACATGACAAATTTTTTTCTTTGGGTATTTTCTTTTCATTTTCAGTTTCAGTACACAGAACTCTGTTCTCATTTTTACCGGCAAAAGTCTTACAAAAATATGAAAGGTTTAGTCCACCATTTTGAAGTTCTTTAGCTCGATTTATGAAAAGACAATTCCAATCATTCTCTACAAATCGTAATCCTAATATTAGACATTCTAACTGCCGGAAAATGATTAAATTAATTGTTCTCAAAAAATGATTTCAAATGCTTGCTCATTATATTATTATCAGTTTCATAAATTAATCTTTTAATTTACACTGTTAACCAATACAGATGTTGCAAATGCTATTTCATATACTTCACACTTAACTGTACCAATCGGTTGTTGATTAAGAGCTTCAAAAACTACTGTTGGTTAAAAAGGGAACAATCTAATTAAATATTCTACTTGGAAGAACATTCAAAACACTCTGCATTAAGACTTTCAAAAATATAAAGTTTTATTCCATCGTAATAGACACAAATCCAATAACCAAAATCGTATTACCACTAAAAACTATTTGAATATGTTTAACTTCTTCTTTAATTGAAAAAATTAAATGAAGCATTTGTAAATACAAAGTACTTTGCATAATGAAAAAATAATTTGTATCTTTTCTCAATCATTTTTAAAATTTATACATACGCATATAATTTAAAATTTCATTTACATATTCAATAATTTTTAAATCTTTATTACTTCGACATGGAAACCTTCTTCAAATTTCAAGCTTCTAGTAAAGACACTTTTCAAAACAAATCTTCCATTTCATTTTGCTGCTTTAAAAAATTTATTTGGGTGATTCTCTCAAAAAGGACTAATGACGGTTTTACCGTAATCTGTACAAAAATAATAAAATTGATTGAAATTATTAAAAATTCTGTAAGCCATATGTTAAGTTTTAACAATTTTCAATCGAATCACTAAAGAAAAAAATTTGTCAAGTGGGAGTTACACTTGCTTACCTAGGGTTCCGTTCACGATTATTTAAATATTTATATATGTTTAAATAAAATAATTTTCCTGTAATTTTCTTTCAATTTGCTTGTAAATATGTATATACATATGTGCAAAGTTTAAGATGGTTCGCTAAAAAGTTGATAAAGTTAAGATAAAAAGGAATTTTGAGCTTTTTTCAGGAATTTTAAGTTTTTGTGGCAAACCAATATTTAAGTCAATTTCAAAAAAGTTAGCTATATTTTTCGTAAAATCTACACGTAAAATTAAATGTGTCCCAAGGTTCAGCTTATTAGCTTCAAAACTGTAAAAGTTAAGGGGGGATACGATTTTCCGAAATTTCTACGACGAGTTTGACATACGTGTCAAATTGTTTTCAAAAAACTACTAAACTGCCAAGTTTCAGAAAAATCGGCGTATGGCACTTCCCTAGTGTTACTTGTCAGCAACTTAGAAAACCTGTAGATACCAAATTTCATAATAATCTGACAATTTTTAAAAAATAATTCCTTAATATTGAATCAGACATATCGAATTTCGGAAATCTGACATCAGATTCGTAATCAGCGACCCAAAAAAACCCTAGATACCAAGTTTGAAGTAAATCTTAAAATTTTTTCAAAATTCATCCACCATATTGGATCCGCAATTTTGGATTTTGAAAATCTAACTTCAGATTCGTAATCAGCGACACAAAAAACCCCCAGATACCAAGTTTGAAGTTAATACATCAATTTTTAAAAAAATCGCTTACTTCTCAAAATCCGACAAGTTTTTTGAGGTTAGAAAAAAATCCTGACGTGATGGAGCAAAACGGACTTCGGATTCGTGTTCAGAGCGTCAAAATACATAGGGTTAGGGTATTCCGGTCAAAAGTACATGACACTTGTTTTTTTTGTGGGGCTGTGTAGTTAATATTTTTTTCCAATATCAAAATATATTCAATACCAATTTTATCCTCAAAATCCAAATACCCTTATTGCCAATGTTGGCCAACACAGTAAAAAAAATAATTGGGAGTAAGCGAAAAGAATTGGTGTTAACTTAAGCTGAATTCGGTTTGGCGAAAAAACTGATTTGGAACGTTACGGTGAATTATTTTTTTCTTACCGTGAATTCTTTTCTGTTGAACATTTGAATTGACGTTTGTTTATTTTAGTTTGCATTATAAATGAATAGAATAAATGTTTTAAAGTGCAAAAAAGCCGATTTGGAATAAGAAATATATAATTTTTTAAAACGAAATAAAAGCGAAGTGTGACAGATCCACCGAAAATTTTATCAAGTGTGTAGTGTTCATATGATAAATTTACCATATGAGTACTACTCACATGTTAAAATTGTCGGTAAATCTGTCACATTTCTATGGTGACGGTATTTAGCATATCGTCATAATATTTATTAAAGATTCGCCACGCTACATTGTAATTCGCGTCTGTAGTTTCACTTGACTCGATTTTGTCGGCAGCCTTGCCTGACAAACATGAACGCAAATAAATAAGCTTTTGTGAATCAGTATATCTTTTATCATTATGAACTGAGGATTTAAATGTATCGCAAAAACTTGGCCATTTTTCATACGAGCCACTAAAGGTAGGCAAATTTAGAACTGGAAGTTTTCCATTGATATGATTATCAATTACAGCTGATTAAAAACATTGAACTGATTCTACATTACCACCGAGAGAATTTGCGATATTAGAAGGATTAAAGAGAGCAGTATGATTAATTTCGAAATTTTCATTCAAAGTTGACACTTCCGTTAATTTAACCTTTAACTGTATTATATCGATATCATCAATTGGCTGCTTTAGAAAGTTTTCAAACCGCGTTAACTTAGTTTTTAAAGCTCCGCGTAGCCTATGTAGGCTTGTAAGTTGATCGGACGTTGACATTATTATTTACAACTGAGATAAAAGTGTAATAAAAGGGGAATGAATACTTCCTGTCACAATATTATAATAGTTCAAGAAAAAACATGCGAGACTTACCAATCTGGAGTGTTGAAGTTAAATTTACGCATTCACTCACAATATATTTTCTGAATTTTTTGCAGTCTATGAGTCAAATTTTAACTACTGATTTATCTATAAATTGTAACATACATTTACACACTAATGTTGCAGATGCACATGAAAAATTAACGATCGTTGTTTGTAGAAAATGTTCACCGAACATTTGTTGGAATAAGGAAATGTTCACACTGAACATTCATTGGAATGTAGAAAATTCTGATATCGAAAATTTGTTTGGAAAACAGGAAATGTTCACACCGAACATTTGTTGGAATGTATAAAATGTTCACACCGAACATTTGTAGGAGCGTTGAAAATGTTCACACCGAACATTTGTTGGAATGTTAAAAAATGTTCACCTTGAACATTTGTTGAATGAGTTGATTGATTTACAACTTCGAAGACATCAGTGAACTGTTCACAACCTTAATACTTGCTAAGTCTGTATATCCATAAGGGGTATCCGGCACAATAATGTTGTGTGGTATGATGGACTATACTTGAAATGTATTCATAAACGTAATCTCAATAAATTGATTTTGATGAGACTACCAAAGTTGATGGGATGAAATAAAAATGGTAGCAATGATGTTGATACATTACAATAAGACAATTTATTTTACTATACTTCGTTAAATCTTATACATATTTTTTAAACTGATTTCGTCTGGCGGTCAGAAATTGATCTGGTGCCGGGAAACCGTCCTGGTATTCAAAAGGCCCCCTCTTAGACATCGATGTGTTGACAATTTTAAGAGAGGAGGTAATATTAGGTACTGACACACCCCCATTACTACAGGTTAAGTTTACATTGGGATCGAGTTCGAAGACGCTTACAAATTTAATTCTACTTATTTTAGCCTAGACCGTGTAATGTGTCATATCGGGTGTTGTTTGTGAGGTCAGGGGGAATCGGAAAGGAAAATAGGAGAAAAGGTTCTCTTACGAAAACAAACTGAGTTTCGTTCTGACTCAGAGCGAGAGCAGACCAGTCAGCCTATGCTGGTGCTGTCTCTAATAAAAGTTAAATCCATGGTAGTTTATTTTAATCTGTTTGTTTAACTTTATTCTATAAAATCCAATGGTGCAACCGAAAACCCCGAGTGACAATTACATATTGGTGAAAAGTGCACGAGCCAAGGTCGAGTGATTGCAATTCTAGGGACGCCTAGAATTGTACCCTAAAGGAAGATTTGGTCGCAGCCACACTCAACGATTCTGGGAGGACCAGGAAGACTTCTCGATTAATCAGCGGACAAATTGGATGATATACTATTGTGAATCCCCAGCATGGTGATATCATTGTAATTCGACGGCAATAAATGTAAGTTGTTTGATCGTATGCGTGTGAATGCTCTCTGAGAATAATTCTATGTTGTTGAAATTATAATAGAAGGTTCCACTTAATTAAAATTGACATTTTGATTAATTTTAATTGATTGTTTTAATTATTGTTGATTAATAAAAATTCTAATTGAAAAAAAATGTATTCCACGCCACCACAAAATGTGGTGCACTCTCCTCAACCGCAATAAAATTTTACTGTATTCGAGATTTTCCAAACCCTAAGTTTATAGTTTGTTTTTTCAGCGATTTTGAGGAAAAGTAACTTTTATGATTTTAAGTCTTCTACAAGGTAAAGGGACATAAATGTGAAACAATTTAATCTTTCTATTGAATTTAAAACTAACACCTTTTTCGCAGCTGTTTGCAATAAAAACATAAACTAACGAAACTGAAAATAAACACATTCATAATTTTATCTCTTATTTTTATTGCAACTTCGACAAAAATTTAATTTGCGCAGCAAGAATTATTTATTTATTTTTACACATAATTACAAACAATTTTTTTCTTATTTGGTGTTTTATTTACAATTTTGTAACAACTAACCTCTATAACCTTGCATGATACTTTCCACTTTTTAAAGACACATAAAACACAAAATTAATTAATTATATTATTATTGTTTAATTAGTAAAAATAACACTTAATAAAATTTTCAAGTCCTTTCCAAACAACTGGTGCGCTATGAAAGCTTTGCCCAGACAGTTGTCAACACCACTTTTGTGACGTCAGCACGTCCACGTATACATAAGCCAATCTAGAGTCAGCATCATAGGAATCAAACGGTCATCGCCCATATTACCTATACAATAATAAAAAAAAATCGGACAAGTGCGAGTTACACCGAGGGTTTCGTACCCTTAAACCTAAAATTTAAGGGGGTTAAAGTGTCAAGGCAGGTGGAAAAATTTCAATTTTGCTTAATTTTTCCTGTAATGTGAGCATAAAATCACATAGATAGTCACATATAACGAAAATTATCAGTTTTTCCTTGAAAACGCTATGATTATCAACTCCAATCATGCTCATTATATTTTTCTTGTAATCTACACGTAAAAATACCTAAAAATGTATAAATTTAAAGCCCTTTAGATAAATTTTTCTTCGTTTTTTGAAAAAAATTCATTATTTTTATCGAAAATTATCAGTTTTTCCTTGAAAACACTATGATAATCGTTCTCGCTATATTTTTTTTGTAATCTACATGTAAAAATACGTAAAAAAGTATAAATTTGGATCCCTTAGGATAAAATTTTCTTCTTTTTTTATTCGAAAAATCCGATTTTTTCTAAAATTATGAGTTTTCCTTAAAAACAATATGAACATCAACTCCAATTGTGCTCTCTATATTTTTCCTGTAATCTACACGCAAAAATACGTAAGTATATCAAATATGAACTGCCTTCGTCAAATATTGTGTACGCTAGGAGGATTAATCGCTTTTTTTCAAAATTTTTGATTTTTCCTTGACAACGCTATGTAAATTAATCCGAATCATGTTCGCTATATTTTTCCTGTAATTTGCACGTAAAAATACATAAGTGTACCAAATTTGAGCTCTCTATGTAAAAAGATGTGGCACCCAGGGGGGAGGGGTACATAGTCATTTTTAGGGATTTTTGTAAAAATTCATGGTTTTTCCTTGACAACGCTATGATAATTAATTCCTATGAGATTCGCTATATTTTTCCTGTAATCTACACGCCAAAATACATATGTATACCAAATTTCAGCCCTCTAGATAAATTCGTGTGGCCGCTAAGGGTGGGGGTACATGCCTTGCTTCACTAGTCTCATTAATAGGGTTCCCCCTTCGGGTACGGAAACCTAAAAAAAATTTCCCTGAAGCCAAAGCTGTTTAGACGAAACAGATTGCAGGCAAAAACACCCGAGAACCCTCATTAGCAAAGCAAAGACATTTGTATATACATATATACTGACACACAGTATACAAATCCAATAATAATGATAAATTTTATCAACAGGATGTGTCGATATATTCTTTTGGAATGGTATATCGTTTATATGTAATTAAATTTTTCTGGTATAATAATTATAAAATTATGTAATCTCCAGTTAACCTGGTGCCTCAAAGAGCAATAATATTAGTAAGAAAAGACCTTGCTCTCTCCCCAATAATATTTCCCTTTGTCTCATGTTTCCGTCGGTTGTGTTTGTATATAGTTGAACTTTACTCTGCAGTTGAGAGAAAGACAGAACATTTAAAAGAGTAGAAGTCCTTTCAGACCAAAGAGTCAAGAGATGCTATCAGGTTGCGGCCGAACGGTACGTTGTTACATTCAAATTAGAGTGGACGACGGTATGCGTACCAGAATACGACAGCCAACCAGCATCGCATCAGGTCATTGTCTTCGTATTTCCCCTTATGCGTTTATTCAACCTTTGTATTAAAAATTTACAAGTACACAAAATGATTTCCTGTAACTTTTAGTTCAAGAAGTTAATTTTCAAAATTATTTTTGAAAATTTTTAAAAATGATATATTGTACACAAGTTTAAAATTTTAAGTTTGAAGCTTGACAGTGGATTTTAGGATAATTATTTTTTTTAATTAAATTTTCCACTTTTCTGATATACTTTTAAGTGGTCGTTGCGATTTGCGCTGAGTAAAAAATTATTTTTTGAATATATGGAGCAGTTATTATTGAGTGAAAGAACGATATTCGATTTATATATTAATTGATGTTACCCAATCATCATATCGTATGGCAACACCTTTCATGTTCACAATGCTACACGAGTAAGTCAAAAACCTACTGTATTGCAATCCAACTTTTATCGAATTTCGATATGGCCAATTCAGACCTTAATTTTATTTCGACAGACCCAAATATAGATATAGTTAAATAATTAAATCGGATATCTGTTTTATTGCAAGAAAATATTCGATAGAGGATGTTTATGAAATTCTACTTTGTTTTACACTTTTTGTTTATATGGAATTGCACACTAAAGCATTCATAATCTTTTAGACCGGAGATTGAAAATATATACTATTATTTTTTACTTTTATTTTTTAAATTTCTTATTACAAATCGATTTTGAAAAGCAAATGAGTTCAAACCCGTGGTACAATGACCGTAAATATAAATGTTGCATTTTCTGGGCTTATGAAGTCTCGTCTCTACCCTCAATATCTAGAAGCTTCTATAATTTGAAAATGTTAGTATTTCATCCGTGTATTTCTTACTGCCAATTTATCCCTCTTCCCAGGTAGAAATTTCAACTCGCATTTATTCGCCGTAAAGTATGAATTCATACGCTTTCTGCGCGACGAATATCTGTACTACAAGTCCAAGTGAGATGTGCTTTGGTAGCAAGAAAGCATGCTGCATTCGTAGCGACGCAACGCGAATAACGCAACCATGATCAAGGTGCTTCTTTTCCACGAGTTCCGCCCTATTTCGGTAAGAAGAGCTTCTTGCAAATACATTTTCGTGCAAACGTTTGAGAAAACGTATTTTAAAAATTCAATTTAAAGCATAGGTATAACTTCAAAATTGTTTCTAATAAATAAACTATAAATAATATTATAAAGTGAAATGTAAAGGAAATGTAATTTTAAACGAAATAATTCGTAATAATTTTTTAAAAATTTTAATAAATTAGTGATTCAAGAAATAAAAACATTTATGAATTTAAAAAAAAAATAAAATTTTTAAAAAATTATTAAAAATTATTTTTTTTAAAATTACGTTTCTTTTAGATTTCACTTTATAACATTATTTTATTTACTTTTATCATACTATTATTATATTATTTAATCATTAAATTGATCAGACTTCTTTTACCCATTATAGTTTATTTATTAGAAACAATTTTGAAGTTATATCCATTAAATGGCTTTAAATTGAATTTTTAAAATACGTTTTCTCAAACGTTTGCACGAAAGTGTATTTGCAAGAAGCTCTCCTTACCGAAATAGGGCGGAACTCGTGAAGAAGAAGCACCTTGATAGTGCTTGCGTTATTCGCGTGGCGTCGCTACGAATGCAGCACGATTTCTTGCTACCAAAGCACATCTGACTTGGACTTGTAGTACAGATATTCGTCGTGCAGAAAGGGTATGAATTCATACTTTACGGGGAAGAAAAGTGCCTGGCGAAAAATTCACGAACTACTTCCGTGTTACAAAGCCCTGATTTTTTCTCCGTTTACGCAGCCACGGTGAATAGATGGTAATTTATCATAACTATCGGTTAAGAAACCGAGGTTCTTATCCCGATTGTGATAAGAACTTCTGGCCAGTAACTTGTCAAAAGTAATGATCAGAAATCATGACCAGAAAAACTGTTGATGTTATTTAAAAATTATAAATGTTTTAAAAAGACTGTTACTTTAGAAATCTCGCATTTTTGACCATATATTGTAAGACATATTTTCTAAATAAGCTAAAACTTTATCTTCGTCCTTGTAATTTTTGTACTCCATTGCAACCCGGCTCATACGCTCTTGGTATGCAATCCAGTTTTTTTTCGGTGCAGCTTTCACACATTTCCCGAGATTCATTTCGACGATACAAGCCTCATTATCACTCTGCGCTTTTTTAAATTCTTTCAGATATGAATACAAGTCCAGGTGGTTTTTTCCGATGACAATTCTAAATCGATTATGCCACCCTTCACTGATATTATTTGTACAATGCACAGTGGCCGATTTCCCGAAAAACCTGGCCAAAAATCGAAAAATGATACGATTTCAACAAAAATTGGTATACCCATGTTTTTTGGTCTTCTGAATTCAAATTTTACATTGGTTGTGTCAAATTCAAAATGACGGATCCAAAATGGCCGTTTAGATTTTAAAAAACTTTGCTGAAAATCGAAAAATGATACGATTTCAATCAAAATTGGTATACCCATGTTTTTTGGGCTTCTGAATTCAAATTTTACATTGGTTGTGTCAAATTCAAAATGGCGGATCCAAAATGTCCGCTTAGATTTTAAAAAACTTTGCTAAAAATTAAAAAATGGTACGATTTTAACCAAACTTAGTATGCTTACGTTTACTGGTTTTTTGAAATCAAATTTTACATTTGTTTTATCAAATTCAATATGGCGGATCCAAAATATTTGCTGGTATTATAAAATTGCGTATATGTGTTAGAGTTTATTTTTTTAAATTACAGACAGTGCTTAAATTTTAGTTTAAAGCGAATGCGAATGAAGAAAAAGTCAGTCTTTCACGTTCAGTTGCACGGCCGGCCGGTGCAACGCGCTGTCGGTAAACCACGGTGGGTGAAATAAAAAGTGATACCAAAACTGCAGGGGCAGCTGATTTCAATTAAAATGAATCAAAAATATATTCTTGTTTATGATAATACCAGGTAGAGCGCGGATATCGGTGGATTTCACAACTATTTTCATGATTTACGTTGATAAAACAATACAAAAATCGTAGCCATGAATAGCGATGTTTAATGTCATTTTTTAAAACCTGTACGTTTTAAATGTGATGATAAGTACATTCAACATATTTCATACACCTTTGTTAATAATTTCCAAAAAAAGATATTCAAAAATCTGCTGTATATTAGTATATTTTTACTATTTTAACTGTGACGAAAATTTATAGTTATGAAACGTTCTGAGTAAATCTCTGGCAAAGATCACTTTTACTTGTTCACATAATAAATTGGTGATAAAAAAAGTGTAATTTTTTTTCGCAAAATTATGCAGTGAACCCTCCTTTATAATATTCAACAATAAAAAGTATAAATTTCTAAAAAAAATTTTTGACTTTTGGCCAGGTTTTTCGGGAAATCGGCCACTGTGCAATGGAGGCCTTGAAAGGTGGACTCGTAGTGGTTCCATAATTCTACAGCGTACCTTGGTGGAACAGCCCTTGCACGACCTCGACGTGGACGACCTCTTATATAAGTATAATCGAAATAGTCGCACACTGGAAATCTGAAAGAAAAATAGAAAATACTATAATTTTGTCAGTAGTACAAGTCGACATCAGTCAGACGTAACAGTAATTTATTATTGTCTAATCTGTGCCCGTGCTATCTCGAGATGTTCTTCTGTAGTTCTTTATCATTTAAATTAAATGCTTATTGACGATTCATGGACGCAAAACATTTAAATCTATATTATCCATATTTACTAAAAAATTTTAAAATTAACAGATGTATAATAAGAGAAACTGATAATTTTGTTTGCTACGATGCTAGAGAATGACATAAACTGACAATTTTGTTTGTGAAGTTATTTAAACAAAAAGACGATTGCAATATTCAAAATATTCGTAAAGTTTTTGTCGGGCGCACAGAATCGGGCTGTAGGAGTCGGGGAAAAAATTGGGTTAATATCCAGTCGGGCGGATGAAATCGGGCGAATGGGCTGCAACCGTATTTAGAGTCGTTAATTATTATGAATAAGACATCTAAATTTAAAACTAAAATGAATAGTTTCAATATGGCTGATTTTTAATGTAAAAAATTATTTCATGTGACTTTTATAAACTATGATTATTCTTTATGGTAGGCTAATTCAACGTCATTAAGAAATGTAAAAATTTCAGTGATACCGAATCCATTTTCTTCTTCACAGTCATTTTTATCAATTTTGTCTTCAGATGTTGTTATTGGGTATACTTCATAAACAGAAAGGAGATTTCTTACTTCCTTAAGAATGGGTAATGTTTTTTTAAACTTATGTCACGAATAAAGGCTTTTAGGAGATATTTTAGGGTCCGCTGTATCCATTGCTCGATAGAAAACGTCTTCCATGTGCTTGAATCGGCTATTCTTTCTGCTGTGAAATTGTTTAAAACAAACAAAGCCCCAGGAGCACATTAAAAGACTTCTAATTCTGTTTTTTGAATACTTTGCAAATGCAACTTCTGACTACATTTCTTCTTCTTCTTCTCCTACTTCATTTCACAGTTTGATATAAAAAATATTGTAAACGTACTTCTGCTACAGTTTCATTAGTCCTTACTGTTTCTTTTGGAAGTCTACATTCCAATTTAGCCTCTCGAATCATCAATGGAGAGAAAAACTGGGTCTGGTAGTTAAAACTTTCGGGACGATATATATTTATAATAAATTTTTGTTAATAAAATGAACATAGTGTAGTTAATTATTACAGTAAATCCTCGTTAACCCGAATCGGATAAGACGAACACCCGGTTAATACGAACAAAAATTTCTGTTTCGGCAAAGCCTTATGTAAATTGCATTAAACGCACCTGGGTTAACACGAAAATCGAACAATATTTGAGGCCCTTACTCCCTTTTCAGCTCGGTTAACGCGAACTATATTTCTAAATAATATATTAAATTACATTGTATAGGAGCAAATAAGTTAAGGGATTTGCACTTAAAGGCCTTTTCTTAATTTATTTCTGATTCCAGTGATTCATTGTAACAGATCAGAGATCTCAGATCGCAAAAAACTTTGATATTCCGAAATCTACACTTTCTACGATTATCAAAAATTAGGAACAAATATTTCCAGCCGCAAAATGTAACGAATAAGTAGTGCTAATTATAAGGACGTTAAAATTTTGTTATTATACTGGTTTAATCATATGCGATCAGAAAATGTGCCTTTAAGTAGACCTTTAATTAAGGTAGTAGTACGGTGTGACGCTCAAAAATCGATGCTGTTTTACGAATTTTTTTTAAGCGGCTAAATAAAAAGCGATCGTTACGAAATTTGGATACGTTTTTATTGTCTTAAACTATATAAAAAATTTTTTTTACAATAATTAATGTTAATTTGTTAATAATTTTAAACGTCGAAGTCGACTCCTCGAAAAAGACAGAAATTTTTCGATACACTCCAGGGCCTTCCGCAGTCACCAAAAATGACAAAACCAAAGACATTTTTGTTCTGCAAAACAAGCCTTCTGTTTCCTCAAAATTATCATTTTCAGCGGCTTTAAAAAAAAAAAAAGAGCGTCTGGTCGAAGCAGCTACTGTCAGCGCGTCAATACTCGTCTATATTGACGTCGGCGCGCTTTCTTCTTTTCACGATAAAATTAAAAGTATTGCGAAATTTGGTTTGGGATTTTAAGGATATATTTTTTATATGTATTTCTTTTAGAAAATGCAATAAAAAAATCGATTTTAGACCCCCACACACCGGACTACTACGAACTAAGCAACTGAAGTTGCACCTGATTTTGAAATTTTAGCGAACAGAAAAGCATAACAGACTATTTTAAACCCATGTAAATAAATATATGCGATTTTTTATATAAATGTAGTGTAGTTAAATAAATGTAGTGTTATTTCATTTTGAAGACTGGTTGAATTTTCTGATTGTGGGTACTCCATTGCTAACACAGCCCCACAAAAAAAAAGTGTCGTGCGCGGCAGACCAGATTAATCATTTCCTATGTATTTTGACGCGCTGAACACGAATCCGAAGTCCGTTTTGCTCCATCACGTCAGGATTTTTTTCTAACCTCCAAAAACCTGTCGGATTTTGAGAGGTAGGCTATTTTTTTTTAAAATTGATGGATTTACTTCAAACTTTGGATCTAGGGGTTTTTTGGGTCGCTGATGACGAATTTGAAGTTAGATTTTCAAAATTCAAAATGGCGGCTCCAATATGGCGGACGAATTTTGTAAAAATTGATGGATTTACTTCAAACTTTGTATCTAGGGGTTTTTTGGGTCGCTGATTACGAATCTAAAGTTAGATTTTCAAAATTTAAAATGGCGGCTCCAATATGGCGGACGAATTTTGTAAAAATTGATGGATTTACTTCAAACTTGGTATCTAGGGGTTTTTTGGGTCGCTGATTACGAATCTGAAGTTAGATTTTCAAAACTAGAAATGGAAATTCTTATATACATAAGTAAGGTATTCACGTCTTTTTATGGTAGCGCACTCTTTTGTCCTCAAAGGATCTGTGTAATGGTTTTCTTTTCAAATTGGTGCCTCTAGGTACAATATCCCTTTTCAGCATCCAACAGTAGTCGGCCATCATATTTACATCCCATCTTTCTTGATAACGACGCTCAAATTCTTTCAGATCTTGATGGAATCGTTCTCCTTGTTCTTCACTGTAATCTCCCAAATTTTCAGGGAATTGATCCCGATGCGAGTCTAAATAATGCAACTTTATGCTCATTAAGCATCCTAACTTACCAAAGTTTTTAATCATATCACTAACTATTTGCTCCCAATTTTCACTCTTGTGATTACCCAGAAAATTTTCGACAACTGCTTTAAAACTAAGCCATGCGGCTTTCTCCTTTTTATTCATCTTGGTGATAAACTGCTCATCTTTTAACAATTTGCGAATACGTGGTCCGTCGAAAACCCCTTCTTTTAGTTTCGCATCAGAGATTTCTGGAAACTTTTGTACCAGGTATTTGAAACAGTTTCCTTTTTTATCTAAGGCTTTGACAAACTGTTTAATTGCCCCTAGTTTCGTGTGTAAGGGCGGAATTATCACCTTTGAAGGGTCGATATCGTCCGCCATATTGGAGCTGCCATTTTGAATTTTGAAAATCTAACTTCAAATTCGTCATCAGCGACCCAAAAAACCCCTAGATACCAAGTTTGAAGTAAATCCATCAATTTAAAAAAAAATAGCCTACCTCTCAAAATCCGACAGGTTTTTGGAGGTTAGAAAAAAATCCTGACGTGATGGAGCAAAACGGACTTGGGATTCGTGTTCAGCGCGTCAAAATACATAGGAAATGACTAGTCTGGTCTGCCGCGCACGACACTTTTTTTTGTGGGGCTGTGTAATGAGGTGCTAGCCAGAGTAACTTCTATACGTGATCTGGGTGTGCTGATTGATTATAAATTCTCCTTTACTAATCAAATCATATATACTGTAAATAAAGCCACCAGAGTCTTGGGCTTCATCATCAGAAATTCAAAGCGCTTCAAAAACATCGATGTTTTGAAATGCTTGAACTTCTCGTTGGTCAGACCGATACTTGAATTTGCATCAATAATATGGCGACCTCACCAGAACGAATATATAGTTTTGATAGAGCGAGTTCAAAACAGATTTCTGCATTTTGCTGTCAGGCAAACTGGTTTACCATTAGACTATAATAGTCATGAATATAGTAAAATTGGAAGTAAACTCAATATACCGTTTATGTCTGAAAGATTTTTGTTTGCTGATCTTCTTTTTTTATTTTAAAATCATCAACGGTCGTATTAACTGCTCAGACCTTTTGTTCTTATTCGATTTCTATGTGCCGCAAAGGTCATCTAAAAACCCAGCATTATTTAAACTACCTTTTATTAAAGAAAACTATATAACAAATTCAGTAATCAACAGACTGAGCAATGAGGCAAACCAGTTTAACAACAGCATTGATTTTTTCAGTAATTCACTCACAACTTTCATTAAAAATTTGCTAATTTTGATTTTCAATGACCTTAACAACAACGCAGCCAATTAATGCAAACCACATACAATGTATCTCTATAGTACTCTATACGAATGGGCTTTGCCCCTATATTTTCAATAAATAAATAAATAAATCATTGAAATAAATGTTTATAAATACAAGAAATATTGAATCTTAGTAGACCAGTTATAATAACAACCTCGATAAAACGAATTTTTTTAACGACTATAGTAGTGAATATTCGCAAGGCTATGAAAGATTTGAAAAAATAATTTCAAGGTTTCAAGAAGATATTAAATTCAGCATTTCAATAGGCGAAAGGCGCGCTTCAAAAGTATATTCATAGACTCGTTTTAATTTAATTGCTTCATTATTTAAATCTTCAAATACATTAACTTCATATTTTTTAACAAAACTTCAAGCAGTCTTTTCAAGATCAATTTCATTTAATTCTGTAACTTGACACAAAAAAGAAAAAGTCGAATTTAAATTCTTTACAGCTTTGAATCGATTGATTATTCCTCCTATCACTGAATCAAGGATAACTATGAATGTATTTATATTAAAATAAGTAAATGTTATCAATTCCACTTGGAACTATTTTACATTCTTTTAAAATTCCATCTCATTGATTTCGTATCATCTTTAGATCAGGCAAATAGACCTTCCACATGTGCATCTTCAACGTCTATTGTAGCATTTTTAGCTTGCATAATAACAGTTCTTTGATTGATAATAGTTAAAATCTTAAACTAAATTAAAGCCATTAAAATACATTCGAATTTTTCCCATAACCAAATGGCTTAAAAGGTTTAATTCTAGAAGACTGTGGAGAGAACCAGTTTAATATTTTGAATCAATTGATTTAGCAATTGAAATTTTATTTTGAATCCGAGCTTCTAAAGAACATTATTTAACATAACAGTTAACATGATATAGACTATTCTCTTGTGATGTCAATTTTATATATGGGGTAAAATTCCTGTAGCGAACTAAGTGAAAAAAAAGTTGATCGGATCGGGCAGTAACTTACACATAGTTTAGTCCTAGGGGTGAGTAATTTAACCACGAAGGATTGTTAGGTTTTTTCAAAAACTGTCGAAGAGGGAGAGGGTTGAATTTTTTTGAAAAATTTAAACAGTGAATATTTGAAGACTTGTAACATTTAAACAGAAAGAAGAAGAAAAATTTATCCTACATGTTTTCGAAAGGTTTTTTCCTGCTCTTTTGAATGGTGCAAAAAAATTTTTTAAAAATTCAAATTTTGACCCTTTTTTTGAAAATGAAACATTTTTTCGAATTTTTGTTTAAGTTTGGTCCTTCTTATTTTTTTTATTTATTTTTTTTGAAAGCTAAAAATGTGTACTTTCACCACAAAAAATATTGAGATGTCCTTTTTTGTTATTTTCGAGATATTAAGTAATGTTAATAAAAAATGAAATATTCCACAAATAAATAAAGTTATTGCAATCCTGAAGGTACCAATTGAAAGCTGACGTTATTCCGCATCCAACGAGCCCTATATGGACTATTTTGGATTAGAGGATTTTCTATAAACAATTGCCATGTTAGCCAATTGTTTATTAACAATCCACTAACCCAAAGTACTTCATATAGGGCTCGTTGGATGCGGAATTATGTCAACTTTCATTTAGTAACGTCAGAATTACGATAACTTTATTTGTTTGTAAAATATATCATTTTTTTATTAACCTTAATAGTTAATTAATTAACTAAAAATTGTAAATATTATGTAAGTAAACAAAAATAATTTTTGACATATGTTTTCCAAAATTTTTTTTGTGCTCTTGCGATTGGTGAGAAAAAAATTTCAAAAAATTCAAAATTTGACCCTTTTTTCTGAAAATTAAAAATTTTTTTTGACTTTTTTTTAAGCTTGGTCTTTTTTTTGAATTTATTTTTATTTTTTTTTTAAAGTTAAAAATGTTCCTTTTTACCTAAAAGAATACTGAGATGTCCTTTTTTGTTATTTTCGAGATATTAGTTAATTAATTAATTAACTACTTCGGTGGTGAGGCGTTCCAATTGGCGTTCCACTACACTGGCCAGAAGTAGTGAAAATGTGAAAATGGCGTTCCGACATTTCTTGATTTTTTAAAGAGTTTAAGTAATTTTAATTTACTTTAACAGTGTATTTCTATATTTTGGGTACAAAGAAAAACGAAAATGATGATAAAAATGTTGTTTTTTGAGATGTTCATTGATTTTTGGACACTGCAAATTGTCATTTTTAATACTTTTCTGCCAATGGCGTTTCACTTTTGCTTAGCTATTAATCAATAAATTTAAAATTTTTTAGTAGAAAATGTTATTTACATATTTCTTAAATACTGTGATTTGTAAAATTGTATTACAGAACAAGTTAGTAAATTGTTATAATCAAATTATTAACTTAAACACTGCGTTCAATGAATTCACATGAAACTTGTTACTCGGGGGTTTTTGGGGTCGCTGATTACGAATCCGAGATCAGTTTTTCAAAATTTAAAATGGCGGATCCAATATGGCGGAAAAATGATAAAAATTGATTATATTTGATAGAATTGTCTTAATCGGAGATTTTAGAGTCAGTGATTACAAAATTTAATGTCAGTTTTCATGACAATAACCCACCAGCATTCACTGGAAAATATGTTGCCCACCCAGAGCACGCCACAAATAGGCTGCAGTGTTAGGATTTTGTGCTCCTTTATTTTTTTGTTTTTTATTTTTATTACTTTTTTTATTCTTTTTATAAAAAGCATTTTTGTGTACAAATCATCTCAAACACGCTTCGATAGATTGTCTTGAAATTTTGTAGGCTTATTGCAGTTATCAATATCTAAAATCAGACAGAAGAATTTCTAAAAATATCCACACAATTTTTTTGTAACTTTTTCAAAAATTCGAAATTTGCTTTTAAACCAAAAAATTTTTTACACAACAAATTTAATTTTTTTGTCCAAAAAAGTGATTAATGGTGTCTAAAATAATCTGACCTCGGTCAGCAGTCGTTTAACTCTTGTGAAAGGAAATGGTGTACCCTCTCTCCACCAGCCTTACCTACCAGTTTTACCTGGAATAAAACAGGGTGCCCGAATGACCTTCGCGGGCTTAATAAATTTTATTATTCTCACACTGTAAAAAGTCTAAAAAAAAATTTTCCAGCGACGGCAATTTTCCTTTTAAAATCTCTAGTAACATTACTACTTTTAATGTGGGGAAAATACATATGCAAAAATGGAAAAAATACTGAATATTGTAATTTTGATATTTTGAATATTGGTATTTTCAACTCAGCGGTAAATTTCCTTTCCTTGACGGTAAATTTGTTTCTTTTAAAGAGGGTAATAATCGTTCCCACATTCAATGAGGTAAAATGACCAATGACGGCGAAATTACAACAGATGGGAAAATTCTGTTGCCGAAACGTAACCTTACCATGTTGAAAATGTCAAGTATCCAGAAGATGGGAATTTTTCTTCTACCAAACCAAGGAATATTGACATTTTTAATATGGTACAATCACTTGTTTATGTAAAAGTGACACATTAAAAGTGGGAAATAATCGTTCCCTCTTTCAAACAGGGAAAATTCCTTTAATACTTTTTACAGTGGCATTAATGAGTTTTTCATCAAAAAAATAAAATTTTTAAATATAAGGTCAGTTGGGGTATATGGGGACAGGGGGTAAATGGGGAGTTTTTTTAAAAATTAAGTTTAACGTCAATATTTTAACCTCAGATCACCTGCAAGAGGTTTTGAGTATTGCCGAGCTTTTATCTTGACAATTGGCTGCAAGATAGTTCAAGTTATCGCTCAATGCATAAAAACTTGAAAATCAAAGTCAAACTGTTTTAGTATTTTGTCGAGCATTTCTAAGAAAACAGGCTTAAAAATCATACCAAATTTTTTTCTTATTCCTTATGACTCCTATAACAGAAATTCCCTTGAATTTTTGATTTTTGTTAATTTGGTTAATAATAACAAGCTGTCCCCATTTACCCTGAGTTTTTATATGTGAAAAACATTGATGTTTAATGAAAGAAAATAAGAATTAAAAAATCAGGAGGGAACCGCAACAGCAGCCTACGTGAATTCATAAGAAGGAACATTTACATTTAATTTTAGGTTATGTGATTGTTAGGTATGTAATGTTAATTTTCGGTAACTTTTCTCGTAAAATACTGAATGGATTGAGTTGAAATTTTATAGAGGAGTTCCAAATATGATAAAAAGAATGGTTGTCAAGCGCGAAAATGTTGATATATTGTTAAATAATTGTTATAAAACACTTGAATAAAATAATTCTAAATAATTAGAAAATGTGAGTTAGGAGTGTCTGATTTTCTAACAATATTTATACCTTTTTTAATATTTATTTAACATTACAGATCTAACAGTCACATGACCTTAATGCACTTTACTTTTCTATAATAAATAAATAAATATAAAATTCTTAAAAAATAAATAACTTCAAAAAAAGAAAAAAATTATAAAAGATCCATAATATGAAATTATGAACAAATTTTTAATATAATAAAACATATTTAACATTAACAAAACTATTTTTCTTAATTTACTTTTTAATTAAATTTAATAATGATAACTAAAATCTATTAATATTATAATATACAAAATTTATTTTTACATTGAAAACAAAGGTTTTTAACATCACTCTATAAAAAAAGTCAGTTGTTTATGTACTTTTAAATTTTTAGTTATCGTCATCTCTGACGATTACTCACAAACGGTGAATTTAGAGTTTTAGTTATCGTTTTCCTTAATAATAAAATAAAAATTTAAATATTAACTTTTTTTCAAACCATCAATAGTACTTTCATTACTTTATGATAAAAACATAAGCTAAACTTTCAATTTACTTTGCACTACTAATCACAAGTTGTTTTGTATCTGTCATTCGCCTAACCAGAACTTTAGGAAATGTCGCTGATCTAGTCAGTACATGGCCTTGTCACGAACAAATATACTTTTTTAATTAAAAATTCACTTTTACTTTGTATCCTTTCGATGCCGAAAGGTTTGATTTTATCAAAACATACAATTAATAACACAAAAAAGTTACATAGATCTTATTTTTTTACAATATAATGTACTAGCTGCCGATAACTAATGCCCTGACGATTACTAGTGCATTTACCTTATATCCATCAGAATTGCACAAACGAGAACGTGTCGGATTCACACTCAACAAACGACATGGTAAACAATAAAAGGCACTTTTGCATTTACTCCACTTTTTCACCATTGGGCAACATTTTATATAACACCGAAGTAGGAAATGGTTTATTTTGTCTATCACGAGTAAAAGAATCAAATAGTTTTTCATGACCTTGACGTACAAACATATAATTTCATTATTTGTATCTGAAAGGAAAATTGTTACCGCAATAAAAACAGATGTTAAAATGATAAAAAAGTGGAATTTAAAAGAAACAATAGATGGACCGTTAGGCGAATCTTAGGTTTAAACTCAAGGGAAGCTTACAGCAAGTTATTGTGCTGTGTGAGCAAATACAAAGAAGAAAATAAAAATATAAGTTCATGAATCAGTGTTGTATTCCTTTATTGAACACTGAACGAAAAACACACACTGCAATACTACTACTGTCATTCTTAAACATAATAATAAATTATAAATTATCTCATTCATAGATTTTGAAAACATTCCATATTGTGAAAAATTATAATGAGGAATATTTTATTTCACGTTGTGTTAAGGGGAGGCACCTCCTTTATTTTGAGTCCTTTAAATTTTAATGATGGCTGGCAGTTATATTTTTTTATTGCATCTTTTGGGTCCTGAAAACATACAAAATGGTCAAGAAAACAAAATTTTAATTTTTGACAATTTTAGAATTTTTTATTTTTGAAATTATTAAAATTTTTGAAAATAAATACGACAGATTGTTAAGAATCATTAAAAAAGTTGTGGAAATAATTGTTAATGAAAAATATTCAAAATTGTAAAAGATGATAGATATTTAACCCCTTCACTGTTAGAAAAAAAATTGAGGCTGTGGTCCTAAAATTCCCAATAAATTCTGGTCGACAAATTTTTATAAAACTTAGTATATAAAGGTTTTTTGGGGTCTCTGAATAAAAAAAAAATTCGTGATTTTTACTTGTTTTTTAATACCCAAATATCATTGATACCTGTAGTGTGCAAATAATGATATAAAAGAATTTATTTTACAATTTGAATACAAAATTTTATTTATTTGTGTTAAGATCTTATTTCAAGCATCTGAAAAATTTTAAAATTTTGATGCACCTAAGATAATAAATAGCAATTATTTGTTACCATGTTAAATTTTTAATGCAGACGAAACAGGAATGTATTTTATAAAGTTAACTCGAAAAATACTTGCTGATAAACAGGATAGATCTGCAGCGGGTTGCAAACAGAATACAAGAACTTGTTTCAAATTCTGATGCCGAAATTATACAAGATCTTATACATGTTATCACCAGAACAGGTACAAGTTCAGCTGCTGAACATGTATATTTTCTTGTACAAAATCTTGCACAGGGATTTTCAATAAGGGAGAAAATAAGGAAAAACTGTTTGCTTCCAGAACTCTAATATAAATTTAAAAATTATTCAATTTTACTTCACATACTAATTAAAATGAGGGTCCTCTGTTTAATTATGCAATAAATTGTTAACTGTTTAAACAAATTATATGAAAAAATGCACTTGTTTGTTTTTCCGAATGCCAATACGAAGTAAACAGTTTGACTCTTACGACATTTACCTAAGGAATTTCTTGGAATTATATCTTTGAATTCAATCGATAAAACTCAATTCAAATAATAAAAAATATTGCAAACACTACGTTCTCCAATGTGCGATATTTTACAAATTATTTAAATAAAAAATAAAGTATTTAAACTGTCTCAAAAGTTCACTTTTATTTTGGGAATGGTTACATCTCGAATGTAGCAACTTAGTTTTGTCTTCCTTTAAGTTTAAGTTATTAATTGAATGTTACATCGCAAAATGTAATCTCGTTTTAATGTATTGTATTAAGGAATTATTAATAATATTAATAATTTATTAACATAACGTTACGGAAATCATAATCATTATCATATTTAAATAATTAAAGGTGTAAATAAGATTAGTAGAAAAACTCCTTTTACGAGAAGAAAAATATGGATTATATATTTTTTTAATATAAAGATAAATTACCAAATTAAAATTTTTAGTTATTCTTAAAGTACCGTAAAATGGGGTAAAGTCGGCGTTTGCGGGTAAAGTCGGCCGGCGCTTTTAACACTTAAATATTGTATTTCATTTATTAATTTACATTAATTCTAACTACATTTTTAATAAAACTCGGATTTCTTCTGGAAAAAAGTAATAGTTAAACTTTAAAATGATTTAAAGCGCCGGCCGACTTTACCCCCAAACGCCGACTTTACCCCATTTTACGGTAATATATTTATTTATCAATATAAAATATAACGCTTAGAACAACCGAACTTTATTAATCATTTTAAAAGTACATGAACACTGCTATAATAAATTTTCTGGTATTAAGAATCAATTAGACAATGTTAATTTTAAATAATAAAAATAATATATGTTTAAACCACTGAAACGCAATAAAGAGAACATTTTTATTTTTTAACATTTTAACAAAATTTTTTGTTTCAAAATTATTGCCTATTACCAGCCTTCATAATCACCTTTAAGTTACTATAATGATACAATGAAGAATATTTATTAAATAAGAAAACATAGAATACTGTTGTTATTTTTATATTACTTTAAATTGCAGTATTTTCCTTTAAAAATCTTTTTTCTTACAAAAATTTATTACAAAACAATATTTCTATTTTGTAACGTTTTAAGATACTAAAATTCATGAAACAATGTTTATTATGTAAGAATGTATAGAATACTGTCAGTAAGTTATATTTGTATCACTTTAAATCACAGCATTTTTTGGGAATCTTTGTTCTTACAAAATATTATTATAAAACATTTTTTATTTGTCATTGTTTTAACAAAATTATTTATTTTCAAACAGTTGTCTATGCTGTCTATAATTAATAATATTTAAGTTTGAATAAATATCTTAAAAATTTTAAAGTGCATTGAACAATTTGCACTAATTAAGGGGCTATACCAGTGTGACACTTTCAAAAAATCGATTTTTTGACTTATTTGATAGTTTATACTTTCAAAAATATTCTGTGAAAGCGGTAAGGTCGTATCTCGAATAGTTTTTGAAGGTAGCGTTCTAAGGGGCCGTCCATAAACTACGTTACCAATTTTTCATTCTTTTTAAACCCGCTCCCCCTCGTTACCATTGTGTTAAATGCATCTTTTTAGACTTTTTGAGCCTCTCCCCCTTAAAATAGGTAACGTAGTTTATGGACGGCCCTTAAAGAGCGACCGCTCGCAATAGATTGACTTTAAAAGCGTTTTTCTCGAAACGACATTTTTGAAAATTGCTGACATCATAAGAGCATTTGAACCTTCGTGACGTCACAAATCATGGCGCAGGACACGCAAACTTCTCAGGTATGTGAAAAGCACAATTTTGAATATTTTTTAAAAAAACCTTTTGGAAAATGTTCAGAATAACATAGTCTCTGTCTGTTATGTGCGGAAAATTCAAAATTTTGCGTTTAAAACGTTTTTTAAACAATGTTTAAGTTGGTTATCAAATCATGGCGCATGACACGCAAACTTCTCAGGTATGTGAAAAGCACAATTTTGAATATTTTTTAAAAAAACCTTTTGGAAAATATTCAGAATAACACAGACTCTGTCTGTTATGTGCGAAAAATTCAAAATTTTGCGTTTAAAACGTTTTTTAAACAATGTTTAAGTTCCAAAAATGGCCTACATATAAGCAATTCGTGTATTTTTCCTTACTTGTGACAACCAACTTAAACATTGTTTAAAAAACGTTTTAAACGCAAAATTTTGAATTTTCCGCACATAACAGACAGAGTCTATGTTATTCTGAACATTTTCCAAAAGGTTTTTTTAAAAAATATTAAAAATTGTGTTTTTCACATACCTGAGAAGTTTGCGTGTCATGCGCCATGATTTGTGACGTCACGAAGGTTCAAATGCTCATAACTCAACGAGAAATTGACCGATCAACTTCAATTTAAAACTAAGTGTTCTTGAATATATTTACTATACAATAACCTACGATTTTTCTGATTGGTTGAAAATTGTCAATTTGGCATTAAAAAAACGACACTTTTTTCAGAACTACGCCATTTTGTTAATTTTTGATATTTTTCTAAAATCGTAGGTAGGTGATTGTATAAGAAATACCTTTAACTTAAAATATAACTGAAAATATACCTTATCATGTCCAAAATACTCCAAAACATTCCCACAGGTACTTTCTTTTAAAAGAATTCCCATAAATCGCCTAATTTTTCATGGATTACACTGGTATAGCCCCTTAAAAATGCACAGAATACTGTTGAATTTATCTTTCACCTCGTAGCATTTTTCTTCAGAAATTTTTTTTTTAAATTTAAATATGAGACGTTTTTAACTTTTTACGATTTAAAAAACTATATGTTTTAAAATATTTATCTGTAGTCGATCTTAAATAAATATTTTGTAGTTACTAAAAAGCAATGTACAACTTTTCATTGATAACAAAATAACTCGAAAAAGAACAACTTCCAGAATAAGAATATTTTTTATTCTTTTTTGTCATAATTATCAATTAAATCTAGACTGTCAGAAACCGTTAAGTTATTCCAAAACTTATGCCTACTTTTTAGCATATGAGGAAGCAATTTTTAAATAATGTCTTCTTTTTTTTCTACGGAATGACACTACAAGTATTGTACAGCTCAGGAACAGAAATACCGTTCTTCAAAACTTTGAAAAGTGCTCAAAATCGTACACTTTTTCATTTTTTTAGAGATAATTCTACTTGGTGATGGAACGAGTCTGCCGACATAAAGGTGTGTCCTGTTTCGAAATAGTTTAACTCTATGGATTGTGTTTCGATCTCGGTTGAATTGACAATATAAACAAGGAACGTTATCAAACATCAGTTTTTATTTTGGCCCGCACAATTCACGAGCCAAAGAAAATTTTTTTGGTGTCTCAAAGTTTCAGGAAAAAAGAATTATTATCAGTTACAATATCCTCCTTTTTGCGTCCTAAAATCTCCTCATGCCAGATAACTGCTATAGGTTCATGACTTTTTTTATTTGAACAGATCGGCACGAAACTTTGGTTTAAAGCTACTATTTTCCGAGTGAAGGCAGCGAGTTTGAATTGTTCTAACCTCGGTAACATAATAACTTTTTCCAAGTCTGCTGAAAAGTACACAGTCTCGGACGGAGTATAATAATTTTCTACATGGTTGGCGTATTTTCCACGAGCTTTAATAGAATTGTTATGATGGATGCTCCAATTGCAGCACACAGAACCGACGGCATTTAAACTCTCTTTCGTGTAACTTTCGTCATGATGTCGAAAATTCTCGCACAATTCGCATTCTTCATAACCCAGTTTGAAATGCTTATTTCTTGAAAAACTAACTTATATAAGTCATAACTGCGAGATACTAATGGATTTGTTTCTATTAAATCCTTGTGGATTTCCACTAACGTCAACGTGTCTGGCAAGTACAGTCGGTTAGGCTCGTGCTTGCGTCAGTAGTGAGAGACATTGGGATTAAACGAGTATATGTGTTTTCTTATCAAATCGTGACGAACAACTTTTTTTTTGGATTCGTAGCCTTTCCTCGACCATCTGAATTTGGTTGTAAAGTGACTGGATCAACATTTGCTAATGCACTTCTTATCACAAAGTTGTTGCTCAAACCTAAAGTTTTTAAATAGTAAGATTTACAGACTTATTTTTCGCAATTATACTTCTTACTGAAAACGAAATAATTAAAATTGTTATTTCGTGGAGATTTTGAATTACTTGTCCGTCGCTTAACATGGATATTTTTAACGTGCTTAAAAATAAAATGTCTTCTTTCTAAAAAATTCAGTTTCCAAAATGCAGAATTAACTTGTTGTCGTTCTTGCTCAGATACACTTTCAATATATTTTAGTCGACAATTTTGACAAGCCGGAAGAATATCGTAATTTTGGAATCGTTTTACTTTTAAAAATTATTGCAGTCAGTTATATTTTCATTAAAAAAATGAATCACTTGGCTGAACAATTTCTGAAGATGAAGGGTAAATATTTGAACTCTGACAGGCACTCTGCTTATCATTATCTAATAAGTCAATGATTTCTGATTCTTGAGTATAATCTATAGTACTAGCATTATTTAACGACTAACGAAATGCATTCATCTCTTAAATGGTATTTTCAACTGGTTGATACCAATAGTTGGAAGATTGTGCATATGCATCGTAACTAAGTGTCGATTGATATTTTGATTCCTTGAAAAACTCTTTAACTCACAAAAAATGTCCTATACATTTTTTTAGGGAACTCTTGCGTTAGCAATGTCAGGGAACTTTTCACATGTGTTGCAGTGAAGTGTGCGGACAATAAAGACGTATTATGCGAGTCAGTGCTATACGTTGAAAAAAAGTTTTTTGTTGTTTCAAAATAAAACAATTAAGTGCAGAAAAAATATGTCAAAGACAAAGTAAGTTGACTAAAATTGTTCATAAAGATGTTATATGAAAATATGGAGTGTGATTTGGTGTTAGCATGAAGCGTTTATTTTGTGTGTGATATGTGACGCAAAACCGACACGTGAGTCAGGATTGAGCCGCCCAAAATTTTGCAATTATGAAACATTCTTGCAATGGAAATTCATTTGTCGACTTAAAGAGGTGTCTAAAACTTTATTTCCATTGAAAAAAAGGAAATACACAAATTTTTGATAACTTTTTTTCACTTTTCAGACCAGCTTCGCGATAAAAGTGAAAATTTAAAATTACACAATAAGGGCTTTATATTTCAATTTCGTGGTTCCTTTACTTATTCCCAAGTTTATTTGAGGGCCATTCTATCATTTATCTTCATATTTCATTGATTTTTTACAGTGGCTCAACCCTACTACTTTTTTTGTTTTTTTAATTGCCTACTCCAAAACTTTTTGTTAAATAATTTTACAATGTTCAACAAAAACAAAGCATTTTAATAGAACATTTGAACCATATGCGAGAAATCTCGAAATTCGGCCTACAGGGGAAGTTATAGAGAAAAGTTAAAACTATGTCCAACTCTGACTACTCCAACTCTAAATCCAGTTTTTTGATTATTGAATCTCGTTTTTTCGACTTCCATTTCTAAAAAAAGTCGTTCAGATTTATACAAACAAATTCCTAAAATTTGCTTTCCATTTAATAATTATAATTTCACTAAGTTATCAAAAACTTTGAGATTGTATAATAATCACTCCATCCCAATTGTTATGAAAAATTTTAAGTCAATTGTAAAATTGGGTTAAGATACCATTGAGAAATGGCAAGAAACGAATGTGGTTTATAAATTCAATTGTAAAAATTAGTCAGCGAATTAAATAGGTCAGACGAAGCGTACATTTAAAGTTTGTATTAACGAACATAAGAATTACAAAAATGACACACCTGTGGTACGTGCACATCAATTAAATTTCAAACCCGACTTTGATTGAAGTAATGTCAGTATACTCGATCAGTAATCAAATTATACAAAACCTTTTATTTCTGAAATTATACATATTTTGAGCAATGATTTAACTATTATAATAGGAAAAAAGATATTTGTTTCTTTAATAAAACTTATTTTCCCCTTATTAGGAAATTAAATTCACAATAGATGCTACGTGATTATTTGACGTATTTACCTTTGAGTACATTGACTCCATATTTTAACTAAGATGGTCTTTTCTAATACTATATTCAGTTTTGACTTGATCGTTGTATCAAAATGATAGCTTTCCTCGTGTACTTGTGTTTGTTGCGTTTATTTATTTTAATTTTTCGTTTATTTATACAATTTTTTTAAATCTTTGATTACACAGAAAAAAGCTACTCTCATTTTTGTTGCAACTCAAAATGAACCAATCTTAACGACATAGAAAGTGGCGCCACCAACCTTGTTTATTTTTGTTGCACATCAAAATTATCTGACTACACGACTCATTCTAAGTTCAGTTTCTTTCTGTGTAGTTGCAATGTAAACTATATTTTAATATTTAGGTATTATACTATTAATTTTATTTACTTATGTTTTTATTACTTTTTGTACTGTGTATTTTGTTAATTTTTGGTGTTTTTAAATAAAGTAGCCTGAAGAGGATGGTAAACCACACCATCGAAACGTCGCAACTTTAAAAAATGACATAAACTTGTTTTTATGTTTCTGACCTTCCTATTGATCGAATCTACTGCTTTCCAAATTAAACATTTGGAAGAGAAAATTCTATTTTTCATTATAAATAAATTATTATTACCTTCAACAGATTCAAAAGAAATATTCGGTGATTCACACCATGCCTGAACCAAAAAAAAGTTTGACTAAAATGGATCCAAAATCGGGTTTTTGGGGATCATTCCACATCATATCAGAAGTAAAAATCCGATTAGATCAAAATCTTAGCTGCTCCTTTTTTCGAGATATCGGTATTTTCGTTTATTTAATTTTGCGAATATTCTAAAAACACTCAGTTTGGAACTTGTAACTACATGTAGGCAAACAAATCTTACAAAAAGTATCTTAAATATATTTTTTATACGTAATTACATGTAAAAACCTTTAAAATAAAAACTCAATGAAGAAAATTGGTTAATATTTGTCAATATATTAGGTTTTTTTATATTGAGCTCAATTAAGAGTCGATTTTGAATTTTTTTGATATTTTAGGTCATACCTATTTCCAAAACCCTTTATATTTATGTTAAATATATTTTTTATATTTTAATACATTTTGCACAATAAATTAATTTTTATGATTTAGGAAGAACGAAACAAATTTTTTTATTACAACTGGTAGAGAATGATATTCCTAAAATATCATAAGCAAAATAAGAAGTTGAATAATTTTCAAACTAAACAATAGATTTAAAATTTTAAAACAAAAATGTATATAAATGGTTATCTTGCATGAACTATAATAATCAGAATAATACAACTCACTTCAAAGTAACGAAATAAAAATTCGACAATTGTTCACATAAGTCTTAATGAATATTTTTAATTTTTGAATTCATTCCGTAGAGATTCTAACTTTTATAAATTGACAATGGACCAAATCACTAATCTGTTCAAAAGAATAAAACATATTTTTTTAATAGAATTTAAAAAAAAAAAATTTTTATTAAATATGTTATATTCTTTTGAACATATTAGTGAATTGGTCCATTGTGGATTTTTAAAAGTTGGAATCGCTACGGAATGAATTCAAAAATTAAAAATATTCATTGAGACTTATGCGAATAATGTCGAATTTTTATTTCGTTACTTTTAAGTGAGTTGTATTATACTGACTATTATTATAGTTCATGCAAGATAACCATTTATATACATTTTTGTTTTAAAATTTTAAATCTATTGTTCAGTTTGAAAATTATTCCACTTCTTATTTTGCTTATGATATTTTACGAATATCATTCTCTACCAGTTGTAATAAAAAAACTTGTTTCGTTCTTCCTAAATCATAAAAATTAATTTGTTGTGCAAAATGTATTAAAATATAAAAAATATATTTAACATAAATATAAAGGGTTTTGGAAATAGGTATGACCTAAAATATCAAAAAAATTCAAAATCGACTCTTAATTGAGCTCAATATAAAAAAACCTAATATATTGACAAATATTAACCAATTTTCTTCATTGAGTTTTTATTTTAAAGGTTTTTACATGTAATTACGTATAAAAAATATATTTAAGATACTTTTTGTAAGATTTGTTTGCCTACATGTAGTTACAAGTTCCAAACTGAGTGTTTTTAGAATATTCGCAAAATTAAATAAACGAAAATACCGATATCTCGAAAAAAGGAGCAGCTAAGATTTTGATCTAATCGGATTTTTACTTCTGATATGATGTGGAATGATCCCCAAAAACCCGATTTTGGATCCATTTTAGTCAAACTTTTTTTTGGTTCAGGCATGGTGTGGATTCTCAATATTCGATAACCTCATATTAAGAGTGTCGAACGGTCTCTGAAATTCTTCGGCATTGGTTTTAAAATACTTTTTTCTCGAAACGCAGCCACTTTTTTCAAAATCGGACAAAATACCAAGGATCCTTATCTTATAAATTTCTTAAATCCAAAAGATTGTGCAAATCAATATAAAAACGCGATTGTAAAATGAAAAGTAGGAATTTAATATAATTTTAGCTTTATTACGTTCTACAGCCGGTAGGTGGCAAAAGCATGCAGGGAGCACAATGTCGCAGCTGTTATGATATTACTTTCCTACTTTTCATTTTACAAACGCGTTTTTGTATAGATTTACACAATCTTTCGGATTTAAGAAATTTATAAGATAAGGATCTTTGGTATTTTGTCCGATTTTGAAAAAAGTGTCCGCGTTTCGAGAAAAAAGTATTTTGAAATCAATGACCGTTCGACACTCTTAAGGAACAGAATTTTGTGGTAACGATTCTTCTTTTTCTTTGCCTTCTTCCTGTCTTAATTCTGATTAAAGAACGATGTCCTTTTGATCGAATTCTATTCTGCATTTTTATTCTTTCTCTATTATCCATTTTTAATCACTTTTTATAGACATTCACACGCAATGCACATGTCAATAAAAGGTTTAAATTACAATCGAGGTTATGTTTCTTAAAAATTTCTGCATTAATATTCAATAGTTGGAATTTAATAATTGTCTAATTATACTATTTAATGGGGTCATGCCTATATTTTCTAGTTAAAGTAAAAAGCATTCTATTCAGCGCCTAATGGTTGCCTTTCTCGACATTACTAGTGTTGGGTGGCCTAACTGACACCTCATCAATGCCCTTATTCAAGTGAGGCAAAGTAGGACAATTTCTGCACAGGACATTTATTTTTCATTTGAAACAAAATTTTGTCCGGGAAATATCACAATTCGAAAATTGTTGAAATGAGGACAATCTTAATGTACCTTTTTATTATTGGTATTTATATTTCCAAGAAGGAAGAAAGATGTATGACTTTTTAATTTGCAAAGATGCATTATAATTGCAATTTTACACTACCGTCGGAAATTTTGCGTCCTCTGCTTTTTCAACAACTATACAACTGTTCAAATCTTCAAAAATATTAAAACTAAATTTTTTTCCTCTTTATTTTATTAAAGCTAATAAAATTCTGAAACAAAAGACACCTTGACAAAGAGAATATGTCAATTTTTCAATTAGACATCTAAGAAAAACCCAATTTTCAATCTTTTTACTATTTTTTTCATTTCTCTGTCAAAAATTAATATTTTTAAACGTTCTTGGGCACATTGGAATCGTATTTTGTTATACAATTCAAATTATTTAAAACAATTCATTTACACATTCTTTCATTGCGTATGCAAACCGTGAAAGTTGTCTGAAAAAAATCAAAAAATTAAAGTTCAATTCTACAACAAAATGTAATTTTTAAAAATCAAATAAATAGATAACCTTCAACTTCTCTGATTTATGTAATTAAAAAGATTTCGTCGATTGAGGGCAGAAACACGCTAATTCAGTCGAATGTTGAGAAACATGACAATCTAAAAAATATTAGGGAAACCTGCCATTCCAGTGAAGATTTCAAAAACATGCCATCTCAGATGTCAAATTTTTGTTGATTGTTTTAGATTGGTAACACTGTAAACGAAAAATTGATGAGTCAAATTAATTAATATTTTGTTGAATATTGATGGCTAAGTCGGTAGAACCTTTAATAATTTTATTATTAATAATTATACTTTTCTTAATTTTTAATATTGATTTCAAGAATAAAATTTTGTTAACTATAATATAACATTCTCAAGAAAATGTTACCAACCTAAAACAATCAACAAAAATTTCACATCTGAGATGGTATGTTTTTGAAATCTTCACTAGAATGGCAGGTTTCCCTAATATTTTTTAGATTGTCATGTTTCTCAACATTCGCCTGAATTGGCGTGTTTCTGCCCTCAATCGACGATTTATACATTTGACTGATCATTTTTTGTCATGTAAATATTAATCATAATTTTTTGACTTTTTTTGATCAAAATTTCCGACGGTAGTGTCTGTATTTAAATAAGAAAACTGGTTTTTAGATTTTTGAACTGTAAGTTATGAAATGGGTTTAAAAAAATGAGGGATGCACTAACATTGGATGTCTATCTGATAAGTCGTAAACCGGTTTCAAGTTGAACAAATGTGGAGTGGTAACACATAAATTTATTATAGCGAGCAATTAATGGAGTGTCAACTTGATCGCGGGAGGTCTCGTTAAGTTCCATTATACTTGAGTGGTGGAAAATTTCATGTGGCTCTTACTTAGATTAAGACTCGACGATAAGAAGCTTGAATTGAGAATTAGATTCGACATGACACCTTGACAAATTGGTGCGAACAAGTACGTTTATCTTGTTACTGAAAATATTTTCAGAAAGAAATAATATTCTTATTAATCAGTACACTCGTGGGAAAATATTTCCAACTCGAGTTAAAATCAATAATAAGTTTTATCATTTAAATTTTAAACTTACAAACATACTGATGAATAAATAAAAGTGTCAAAATGTTTACTTTTTTTGTACGTTTTTTTTAGGAAAATTAAATGATTTTTGTGATACTTACAGAGCATTCCTGTCCAATGTAAAAAGATACGTCCGTGCTGTATCCCTAGTAGAAATTTGTCATGGTACCATTAGAATTCGTTAAGTTACTGAACAGTTTTTCTCGTGTCGGTTGATTCTAGCTAAACTTGAAAATTGCTGTATAGTGGCTGACTAACACTCTTGGAAATAATTCACGTTAAACTTGATATTTCCACTACTCAAAGCTATACAGTTTTTTTCATGGCACTGTCCAGTGCTGCTCGAAATTATATTCCTATATCCTTGTCATGGCGATGGCGTCACAATAAGTCTAGTAACTGAACAGCTGTGCTAGGATTTTGTGTCTTGACATTTCGCTTGCTTGGTGTAAAAAAATTACAACTTGTTTATAAAAATTAATAACACAGCCACACAAAAAAAAAGTTTTGATCTGGGGGTCTGACTTTGCCTACTTTATGTTTTTTGGGTCGCTGAATCCGAATACGAGGTCCGTTTTACACCATCAGATCAGGATTTTGAGATAACCTCAAAATACCAATATGGGGGACACTTTTTCGAAAAATTCATCGGATTTATCTGAAACTCATTATTCGCGGGTTTTGGGGTCGTTGATCACGAATCTGATGTTAGTTTTCAAAAATTCAAAATGGCGGATCCAAAATGGCTAACACATTTTCGAAAAATTCATCGGAATCGTATGAAACTCGTTACTCGGGGGTTTTCGGAGTCGCTGATTGCAAATTTGAACTTTATTTTCAAAAATTTAAGATGGCGAACACTTTTTCGAAAAATGCCGTCATGGCAGATACGCTTAAGAAATTTGTTACGATGCCATCTTGAATTTTTGAAAACTGACTTCAAATTCGTAATCAGCGACTCCGAAAACCCCCGAGTAACGAGTTTCAGGCGATTCCGATGAATTTTTCGAAAAAGTGTCCGACATATTGGTTTTTTGAGGTTATCTCAAAATCCTTATCTGATGGGGTAAAAACGGATCTTGTATTCGGATTCAGCGACCCAAAAAACATGAAGTAGGCATAGTCAGACCCCCAGATCAAAAATTTTTTTTTGTGTGGCTGTGTTATTAAATAAATTAATAATATTATATTATATTATATTATATTATATTATATTATATTATATTATATTATATTATATTATATTATATTATATTATATTATATTATATTATATTATATTATATTTCAATCATTATTAATTTATTAAAATTATTTTATTTATAATATTTTACATATTATAAATTTTGAGGATATTAAATAAAAACAAAGAGGGGGTCCTTTATGTTTATTTCATAAACATTTTGCTTCCTCGTCGAGGAAGTTATGAATTCTCCAATTCAATTGATTGATTTAAAACATTTCGAGTAGAAAACTGTTTTAAATTAATTAAATTTTTTGAAAAATTAAGAAAATTTTAATTCATTTTGTGTGTAACATATGCTTTATTTATAGGAATCGGTTCGTTTCAATGCAAGGAATACAATTATCTTATGTATTAACTTAAATTTAAAAAACACAAAATTTTTTAGCTAAAATATGAATTTTCGATTTTTTAATTTTTATTAATTCTTAAAATTTAAATCAAATCTATACTTTATATACACCAACCAATTCGTTTTAATGCAGGAAATTAAATTATTTCATATATAAACATGAATTTAAAAAAACAACATTTTTTACCTGAAAGGTGATTTTTTTTAAATTTCATTAATTCTTTAAATTTGAATTAAATCTATACTTTATATATACCAATCGATTCGTATTGACGTAAGAAAGACGATTATATTATATATTACCTTAAATTTTTCTATTTAAAAATTTTTACAATTAAAAAAAAATTTTTGGAAAAAAGACGATAAAATTTTTTTTGGGGGTATTTTTAAAAATCCTTTCGTCAATTTTGAGAGATTAATGTGATAAATAAGCCTACCGAATTTTACTTAAATCCATTAAAACCTGTTGAAGATATCGTGTTCACAAAAATGACCCACACACATACATCCGGACAATTGATTAGGATCTCATAAAACATGTTTTCATATAGAGGAAAATTTGTTTTCACCATTTTTAAAAATATTATAAACGAAAGGACTACAAAGATTCCTTCACGAGGAAGCAAAATTAGTATTAGTATTAGTATTCACTGTAAATGAAATTAATTACCTAGTTTCATTTAATTATTTTTAAAATCATATAATGTTCTAAAACATTCTGTCTTTTTCTTCAATTTTCAACGGTGGAGCACAGTTCCCCATTGTTTTTAAAAAGTCATAAAACCAGTATTTTCGAAAAGCAAGCAAAATTTATATTTCTGTTTTGAATTTTAATTAATCAATTATGCCAAAAGTTATGTTTGTACGTGTACTAAAAGTTCTATATAATAGAATAGTCAAAAAAAAATTTATGTAATAGTTTTGATCGAAAAACAAAACCTGGAGCACAACTCCCCACTCTCCCCTAATAATAATAAATATTTTTTTAAATATACATGGTAATTTAAATAATCGTGAACGGAACCCTAAGTAAGTGAGTGTCACTCGTCCTTGACCAATTTTTTAATACTGAATTTTATAGGTAATGAAATTTAAGATACTTTGTATATTAATTCCACTTTAATATATCAGTTTCTTAAATTTAAGTACTTTATGTATATTAAAATTTTCATCATTTCTAACAGTGTGTGGGCCTTTTGGGTTCAATTTTTTAGGGTTAAAAATGTCGTTTTCTTCATTTCAAATAACTTGGAATTTAAATATTCATAATCTAACAAATTTAATAAAAATTTAATTTTTTGGAGATTACTGGTATGTAAACTATACTATTGCAAAAATATGAACCAACTTATGTTGATGAAATAAAAAAACTATATGCATTAATATAGTATAAAGTATAAAATTTAAACATATATTTCTGAATAAATAATACTAATAGTTTCATTAAATCTTCTTATGTTTGGGTTTTTGATAATTAATTTATTTTGTTAAAAACAGATCAAAATTTTAAGGTCCTGCAAAAAATATTTCTGACAATAAAAATAGTTAATTTTTAAAAAATAATCGTAATGAAAATAATGCATTGGACTAAATATAAAAACTTAAACTGATGATTTAAATATAAACCGTTCGCTGACAAAACGGCTTAAGTCGATTTTATACATTTTGAGAAAACTTAAATTTAAGATTCATTTATAAGTTATAAGAGATTTAATGCATTATTTATTATACGTATTTTCTTTTCTACTACAAAGGTATACTGCTAGTCAACAAATTTTTTCAGTAAGAGCAAAGATTTATGTATTATTATTAATTTAAAAAGTAAACAAACATAGAAAGATTTAAGTCGTTTTTCAAAAGATCGAATAAAAAATTAAAAAAGAATTTTTAAAATACGGCTTAAGTTGAATTAAGCCGTTTTTCCAGCGAACGATTTATATGCAATAATTTCAAATTTTTTAAATTTTCATAAACGAATATTTAAATGATTTCTTGTAATTGCTTGTACTCAACAATGAGACAGGTAAAAATTTAAATTTATAATACGTGGATATTGACAACACTGATTATAAGTTTTATATTTACAAAGTATAAAGCAGAATTAATAACAAGAAAAATGTATCAAGTTCCAAATACTTAAAATTTTTCTATACATATATAATCACAATATAATTTTAATACAACATGAAAAGAATTTAAACTTGATGTTAATACCAAAAAGTGGTCAAAAATGGTTAAAATTGGCATATTACTATGACTTTGAATAAAAAGTGTTTCATTCTTGCGCACTCTTCCCGATTTATGTTCTTATATATATATATATATATATATTATTACTAATACTTATATATTTATATATTTATTACTTATACTATTACTGGATTTAAAAAAGAAGATTACTTACTGTATTAATTTTTAAATAAAAATATCTTATTTTATTATTGTCATTACTTAAACCTTTTTATATATGTAAATTATGTAAATTTAATTTTTCGTTTCTCTCCATGTATTTAAAGAATACAATTTAAATACATATAGCTAAATAGATATAAGGGAATTATAAATTATTTTTTAAATTGAAAACACTTCACGGAGCATGTTTGATTATGTAGCAAAAGTTAAAGAACCTGCTATGGTCATAAAAGTAAAAAGACGGTTTGATGTAACCATCCAGAGGATATCGTAAGATTCGTGCGGGACCCATAACTTGGAAATAAACCTTAGTAGTGATTCTTTAAGTAACTGTAAATCCGCGTGATGTTGTCATAAAAGTGGTCAGAATGTTTTTCGAAGGGTGAAGAATCAAGTTTTGTTAACTTAAAACACCCCTCTCGTTTCATAGTTTCTCAGCTTTTCATGTGTCTTTTGACCGATCATTGACACTATATATGTCTTAAACTTATATGAACAGGGTTCCTCAGTTTTACGATTTTCTTTCCTATGAAGAGTTTTCTAACAAAAGTGTGAGATGTATTAACTCTAGAAATCCAGTGACTTTTTATTGTATCGTAAAACTTTAAACAAATGAGTTTTTTAGTTTTCTTGTAGGTATCAAATTGATATCTTAAATCAGATCAATTCATGCAATGTATTGATTCTCTATATGGTATGGTATTGATCTAAATATTGGGATTATTTTTTTAGACATGATCTGGAAATTGGGATCACTTCGTCGATTGAGGGCAGAAACACGCCAATACAGGCGAATGTTGAGAAACATGACAATCTAAAAAATATTAGGGAAACCTGCCATTCCAGTGAAGATTTCAAAAACATGCCATTTCAGATGTCAAATTTTTGTTGATTGTTTTAGGTTGGTAATACTTTCTTGAGAATGTTATATTATAGCCCACATAGCACCATATTTTGCAGGAAGCTAACAGATAACTAACAGTGTTAAGTTCGGAAATTAAGACGGTTAGTTTCCCGTTAGCTTCCCTGTAGCTCTATATGTCCCCCGCTATTAACTTATCCATGATAGCTTCCAAAAAGTTATCGTAGTAAGTTTTCTAAAAGAGTGCAAAGAAAAGTTTGTGAAATATTGAATTGTTATTTAACAAGAAGTTTGCTTATTAAGTTTCTTTAAAACTATTTCCGGTAAGTATTCTAAAGATTTTAATGCAAATTTCCATGTAATTAAAAAAGAAAGTTTCTATTGAATTTCATTCAGTACAATTAAAAAAAAATTATTTATTTCTACACCTGTGCTTCTGTCACCCTGTTTTTATTAAATCTCTAATAATAACGGAGAAATTTTTCGAAATAAATTTAGAGGGACTGGGGATTGAACCCAGGTTCGCCGCGCAGAAACTCAGACCCTAACCACTAACCTAATCGACCAACTGAGGGGAAATAAGTTTTGTGTCCTCTTGAGGTGCAAGTGATCTCATTGGTTGACACATGGTTGCCAACCTAAATGGCGGGTGAATTTAAATTAATTAAAAATATGAAAAAACAACTCAATTTATTAAAAAAATATTAATTATTGAAATTTTATTTCTATTTATTAAATTACCAATTTGATAAAATTTAATAATATTTCTCGACAAAAATTTACAATTTCTATTTTTAAAAAATTATTTAACTTCTTAAACATGGTTTATTATTTAAAAATTGATGATTAAAAAAAATTAATTTTAAAACTTTTCATTATTAAAAAAATATTAATAATAAATTTAGTTTATAATAATAATATTATTGTTTATTGTTAATATCAATATTATTAATAATAATAAATTAATTTTATTATTATTATAATTATTACTTAAAATAAATAATAAAATTAATATTAATAACAAAAATACAGTAAATTTTAAATTTTATCAAATTGGTAATTTAATAAATAGAAATAAAATTTCAATAATTAATATTTTTTTAATAAATTGAGTTGTTTTTTCATTTTTTTAATTAATTTAAATTCACCCGCCATTTAGGTTGGCAACCATGTGTCAACCAATGAGATCACTTGCACCTCAAGAGGACACAAAACTTATTTCCCCTCAGTTGGTCGATTAGGTTAGTGGTTAGGGTCTGAGTTTCTGCGCGGCGAACCTGGGTTCAATCCCCAGTCCCTCTAAATTTATTTCGAAAAATTTCTCCGTTATTATTAGAGATTTAATAAAAACAGGGTGACAGAAGCACAGGTGTAGAAATAAATAATTTTTTTTTAATTGTACTGAATGAAATTCAATAGAAACTTTCTTTTTTAATTACATGGAAATTTGCATTAAAATCTTTAGAATACTTACCGGAAATAGTTTTAAAGAAACTTAATAAGCAAACTTCTTGTTAAATAACAATTCAATATTTCACAAACTTTTCTTTGCACTCTTTTAGAAAACTTACTACGATAACTTTTTGGAAGCTATCATGGATAAGTTAATAGCGGGGGACATATAGAGCTACAGGGAAGCTAACGGGAAACTAACCGTCTTAATTTCCGAACTTAACACTGTTAGTTATCTGTTAGCTTTCTGCAAAATATGGTGCTATGTGGGAGTTAACAAAATTTTATTCTTGAAATCAATATTAAAAATTAAGAAAAGTATAATTCTTAATAATAAAATTATTAAAAGTTCTACCGACTTAACCATCAATATTCAACAAAATATTAATTATTTTGACTCATCAAGTTTTCGTTTACAGTGTTACCAACCTAAAACAATCAACAAAAACTTGACATCTGAGATGACATGTTTTTGAAATCTTCACTGGAATGGCAGGTTTTCCTAATATTTTTTAGATTTTCATGTTTCTCAACATTCACCTGAATTGGCGTGTTTCTGCCCTCAATCGATGACTTTTTGATACCTCAATTGGTATCAAAGTATAACTGTCATGGATAGCATCCTCTTAATGACAAGTTCATTAATTAATTTCATTACATGGCTTCAATACGCTATACGTAATTTTATTTATTTCACATGAAGAGGAAACATGATAAGAGACGTTAATTACGTAAAAAAGGTAAATTACGTAATATATAATGTTCTGCAGTTGAGGGGATCCTGTCAAATCTAGAAATATAGAGCTTTGCTATTGGTCATTTTTGGTAATTTTATTTATTTGACATGTTACTAGAAGGATCAACAAGATAAGAGACGTTAATTACGCAAATAACGCAAATTACTTAATATATAATGTTCTGCAGTTAAGGGGATCCTGTCAAATCTAGGGGGTCGGATATGGCCGAAAGTATTCTGCGGACAAAAACATAGAAAAAAGATTTATATGTTACGTAATTTACGTTATTTGCGTAATTTACGTTTCTTATCATGCTATCCCTTCTACTTACATGCAAAATAAATAAAATCACTAAAAAACCATATGAAAAGTGAAACGTTTCTATATTTAAAAGGAGCCTATTAAGTGCAGAATTGAATAATGTTACGTAATTTACGTTATTTGCGTAATTAACGTCTGTTATCATGTTTCCCCTTCATGTGAAATAAATAAAATTACCAAAAAAGACCAATAGAAAAGCTGTATATTTCTAGATATGACAGGAGCCCCTTAACTGCATAATTACCGAAAATTAAATTAACTGAAAAATATTAATTATTTTTAAGAGCATTTGAACCTTCGTGACGTCACAAATCATGGCGCATGACACGCAAACTTCTCAGGTATGTGAAAAGCACAATTTTGAATATTTTTTAAAAAAACCTTTTGGAAAATGTTCAGAATAACATAGACTCTGTCTGTTATGTGCGGAAAATTCAAAATTTTGCGTTTAAAACGTTTTTTAAACAATGTTAAGGTCACAAATCATGGCGCATGACACGCAAACTTCTCAGGTATGTGAAAAACACAATTTTGAATATTTTTTAAAAAAACCTTTTGGAAAATATTCAGAATAACAGACTCTGTCTGTTATGTGCGGAAAATTCAAAATTTTGCGTTTAAAACGTTTTTTAAACAATGCCTACATATAAGCAATTCGTGTATTTTTCCTTACTTGTGACAACCAACTTAAACATTGTTTAAAAAACATTTTATACGCAAAATTTTGAATTTTTCGCACATAACAGACATAGTCTATGTTTCTCTGAACATTTTCCAAAAGGTTTTTTTAAAAAATATTCAAAATTGTGTTTTTCACATACCTGAGAAGTTTGCGTGTCATGCGCCATGATTTGTGACCTTAACATTGTTTAAAAAACGTTTTAAACGCAAAATTTTGAATTTTCCGCACATAACAGACAGAGTCTATGTTATTCTGAACATTTTCCAAAAGGTTTTTTTAAAAAATATTCAAAATTGTGCTTTTCACATACCTGAGAAGTTTGCGTGTCATGCGCCATGATTTGTGACCTTAACATTGTTTAAAAAACGTTTTAAACGCAAAATTTTGAATTTTCCGCACATAACAGACAGAGTCTATGTTATTCTGAACATTTTCCAAAAGGTTTTTTTAAAAAATATTCAAAATTGTGCTTTTCACATACCTGAGAAGTTTGCGTGTCATGCGCCATGATTTGTGACGTCACGAAGGTTCAAATGCTCTTAAAAAAGAATTCATCAATTAAAAAATAAATTAAAAAATTTTTTTAAATATAATACAAAAAAAAGTTGGCATTTTATTATCTCGATAAAGTTTCTTATTATTTTTGTACAAATATCACAGTGGTCTAAATCCCAAATCTAGCTGGACAAAACTGTTTTCTCCAAAATGCTTCGCTGAATTTGTATGAAACTTGTTACTCGTGGGTTTCTGTGGTCGCTGAATCTGAGGTCTGTTTTCAAAAATTTAAAATGGCGGATTCAATATAGCAGACATAAAGTTTAAAAAATTAACGGATTCTAATGAAACTTGTTACTAGGGAGTTATTTGTGTTGCTGATTATAAATCTGAGGTCAGTTTTAAAAATTAAAAAATGGCGGATCCAATATGGCGGACAGAAAGCTTCAAAAATTAACGGATTCTAATAAATCTTGTTACTAGGGGGTTTTTGGGGTCGCTGATTATGAATCTGAGGTCAGTTTTTAAAAGTTCAAAATGGCGGATCCATCATAAGTTAAGATGTTTGAAATGAGTTGATGAAAATTTTATGTAATTTTCGAAAACTTAAAATAGTGGACAATTTTCATTAATTTTTATAAGAGTTTAATTTTAAAAATGTTTAGGGTCATTATTTACTATTCCGAAAATAAATTTTAACAACTGAAATAGGTTTGATTTAATATATCAAATTTGTTTCGAATAATTATTTTATATGTGAACATTAATTTTTTAAACTCACTGTCCGCCATATTGGATCGGCTATTTAAAATTTTTGAAAACTGACCTCAAATTCAAAATCAGCGACCCAAAAAAAGCCTCTAGTAATAATTTTCATTAGAATCCATTAATTTTTTAAACTTTCTGTCCGCCATATTTAATCCGCCATTTTGAATTTTGAAAAACTGACTTTTGATTCGTAATTATTGGCTCTAATAACTCTTACACAGTATTCAATGTGAGTCTTTAAATGTATTATGGAATGTTAGTAAACATTTTTGAAATTTTTAAGCGTTTTTCTCCATTTTGCGTCACTTTATTGAAGTTTCAGAACAAAGTTGCAAATAGTCAGCTTAATTTGCTTTTACATGATTCTGTAACTATTTACCTTCATTTTTATCATGGGTAGAAAATGGAGAACCATGGATCACAATGCTTATTGAATTATTACGATAAAATAATTTATCGCTTGCATCGATTTTGTCTGAATTCTTGGAAGTATTAAAAATAATTATCCAAACCAATTAAATCGACTTAAAATAGAAATTCGTAATGTATATATATACTTCTAGGATCAACCTCCATATTACACAAATGCCAAAAAAAATTCCAAACAAAAGTAGTGGGCACTGCAACAGAAGTCAATTTTTCTTTGCTTTATAAATTTTTTCCTGTTGTGCTGAAATGTCCACTTTGACGTTCTGTTTCAACGAAACTTAATAATAATAAAACTTTTTTAACAATAAAGTAAATATTTTTTTGAGTTAGAATGCAAATCATTAATGTAAAAATCGTCATTTTTACATAAGACGTTCGTCTGAAAGATCGAGTAATTTCTGACGTCGAATACTTTCCACGACAACATCAGTTTCTGAAATGAAATATAAACTGAAACAAATCTCGCATTTGGTAAAAATTTTTGCAATAAATTAATATTTTCTTTGATTAAACAAAAAATTTAATTTCCGAGCAGGTATTGATTTTCATTGCAAAATGTTTTGTCCAGCGTTGGTAATTTTCGATTCAACCAGATCAGGGGAAAAAGGGAAGCGGGAGTCTAGGGATAGGAGGGATCTCAAAGTAAAAAGAGGACCGAACGACAATAATTATCGTGAAAACGGAATATCCTGGTCCAGCAGTCGTGTTGGGATGAGAGAAACAGCCCGGATGCCATTCCCGGTCGACTGCCATTGTGTTCGTTATAATTAAAAACGCGATTCGCAATTGCAAATTGGAAAATGGGCGAGCGGTCTTCGTGCTGGATACGCGCGTTGTTTATGGACCGTTCATTGATTTTTATGCGCGGAAATTAATGGCCGTTCTGCCGATTTTAGCCTCGCATATAATCGTCGATATATATGAATGCACATAAATGTACTTTTAAATCCGAAAGAACTAATTACTTTTACTTATTAAGCGAAAACCTTATTTTAAAAAATGAAGCAAAAGAGGAGATATACTGTTTTTTAATTTTTAGCGGGAAATTTTTTTATTTTCATTTATGATTTGCCAATGCTTACGACTTGAATAAAACCAGCTCAGATGTAAAATACAGAGAAGAAACCGGTGCTGATTCACTCGTACTGGGACAGTTAAAAAAAATCGGGAAATAACTGACTCTGTATTCAAGTTTCAATTCTGATTTTATACCGCCATACACAAAAAAAGTTAATTTGACTTAACGAAACAGTTTAATTGACCTATTTTGTTTGGACACAATTAAAAAGTTAAGTTTTTTTCTGCTTACCTGTAAGATAAAGAACAAGGCGGTATACTATACGGGGTCTAAATGTTTAGATTTTCCCTTTTTGTGAAGTGTAATATCCCTATTAATTTAGCATAAAATATAACGTGCTAAACTTCGACAATCTTCGTGTATGTCATACGAAGACAAACGGTTACATTTCTGACATATTTGTAGAAACTACAAGGTCTAATCAAGTTTTTCTTATTAAAAGGAAATGTTTCTAGATATCAAAGTAAGTAGTTTAAATTTTATTATTTAATTATTATGTTTTGTGATTTTATTAGAGATAACTACACGGAAAAAAATTAATCTCTAAATTAGAGATTTAATATGAGATTTAGGCATAAACTATCTCTGGATCCGGACATCGGATGTGAGCAGATCTTTTCCTCATAACAAAAGGATATCTTGAAAATATCCTGAGAATATCCAGGGATAACCATTGTACATCCGACAAATATCGACATTTCCGCTTGTCAGGATCTCCTGAAAATGTCCTGTGCGGATATTGTTAAGATATTTTCAATTTTCATTAAATATCCTGAGCATGTCCTACAGATATCCAGGGATGCCCTACGGATATCTTCTGGATATTCTAAAGATATCCTGAGAATATTGTAAGAATATCCTTGGGCTAATTATTGCTTAAAAAATAGGAAACGTTTATATTTTGTTCTTATATAGTTTAAACAAGGTGAATTAATAAAAATAAATTTATTTATTTAATTTACGAAATTATTCTGCGATGATTACTGGTGGGAGATGTCACTAGAATTTGCCTTTCCTTCTACCTTGGGAGCTGCGCCTTGACGCGCTCAAACAAAGGAGGCTATGAAAATTCGTTACAAAATGTCCCTTACTAGCAAATTAACATAAACCTATTGTCAAATCGCTAATAAATAAAGTAAAGTCGATTTGTTTTATATACAATATTAATATTATTATTATTAATTATTAATAAAAAAACAACCCTTTAACTTTTTCTGCAATAAAGTAATCCAAATATAAATTTCATCATTATTTGTATTTCGAAATTGCCACGAAAACCGTGAAATTCGAATAAAAAACGTATTAGGATAAAAAACCAGTATTATGACGATTTTTCTGATCGATTTCCGTGAAATCTATGAGATAGCGATATAAAAAGAAACGGTTAAAAAATAGAGAAAAAAAAACAAAAATTCGAAAAAAATGCAATACATTTAAGACAAACTAAAAAACATATTCCCAAAAGATGACATCCCTTAATCAAGGAATGGCATCAAATTTGTAATTTGTTGCTATTTTCTACAATTCGTCGATTGAGGGCAGAAAGACGCCAATTCATGCGAATATTGAAAAACATGACAATCTAAAAAATATTAGGGAAACCTGCCATTCCAGTGAAGATTTCAAAAACATGCCATCTCAGATGTCAAATTTTTGTTGATTTTTTTATGTTGGCAACCCTGTAAAAGAAAAATTGATGAGTCAAAATAATTAATATTTTGTTGAATATTGATGGCTAAGTCGGTAGAACCTTTAATAATTTTATTATTAATAATTATACTTTTCTTAATTTTTAATATTGATTTCAAGAATAAAATTTTGTTAACTATAATATAACATTCTCAAGAAAGTGTTACCAACTTAAAACAATCAACAAAAATTTGACATCTGAGATGGCATGTTTTTGAAATCTTCACTGGAATGGCAGGTTTCCCTAATATTTTTTAGATTGTCATGTTTCTCAACATTCGCCTGAATTATCGTGTTTCTGCCCTCAATCGACGAATTATAAAATAAAATGTGGTCATTATTGAAAATTTGACATAAAAATTCGGTATTTCGAAATTGTCCACGAAAAATGTGAAATTCGAATAAAAAATGTATAAAGATTAGAAACCAGTATTATGACGATTTTTCTGATAGATTTCCATGAAATCTATGAGAGATAGCGATATAAAAAGAAACGGTTAAAAAATAGAGAAAAAAAAAAAATTCGAAAATTCCGACAAAATTTCGGAATTATGATTTTAATATAATAGAAGATTCGGTATTTCGAAATTGTCCACGAAAACCGTGAAATTCGAATAAAAAACGTATTAGGATAAAAAACCAGTAGTGGGATTACAAATAGCGACAGCGCTACGAAGATTTCGCTACGTAGAGATTCAAAGCAACATTCACTTTAAAAAATTTTTTAGCTATCGGGTGACTCAAAAAATGGTATCATTTTGATAAATTTAAGTTAGTACAATTGTTTTTCTTTGTATTTTTTTCTCATATTTGCTTTATTTTATAATTTAACCATTTTTTTTAGAATCAAGAATGTATCAAATTCATAAGGATTTTCCACGATGTTCTCACGCAAGGGTTAACTAAAAAAATGTATACGGCATTTTTTGTGAGTTAAAGAGTTTTTCAAGAAATGAAAATTTAAATCAATTTAATTAAAAAATTATTAATTAATTTAATTAAAAAAATTTATCAATTTTCAAATTTAGGCTAGTAAAGAATATCCTAATTTTAAATCTCATGCAATTATTATTTTTATTCTTGCAATAAGATTAATTTTCTTAATTTTTATTTATTAAATTAAATTAAAAAAATTTATTTCCTTTATAAATTTTTTTAACATGAAACTAGATAATTTATTTTTAAAGTTGTTATTTATTAAATTAATATGTTATTTACAATATTAAAGTATAATTTATTTCGTCACTTGTTAATTATTTTATTTGAAACTAATAGTTGGCAAACATGAAGTTAGAGAATTGATTCCACCTTCATATTGTATTTGTTTGCTACGTAGATAAAATATTTTAGGAAATTGACATGAATTCTATGTCAATGTCCTTATCTAGAGGGGTTATGTTTATATTTTCATCTAAATTACCATCTTGCAGTTGAAGCTTTGATGAAACTGTCAACGGTAATTTATTTTGGTCATGAATTGGAATAAATTTCACTAAAAATATGTAAGTTTTTAATTCTAAATAACGAAAAGCGCTACATAGCGACTAGCGCTATTAGTAATTCCACTGCTGTATTATGACAATTTTTCTGATAGATTTCCATGAAATCAATGAGACATAGCGATGTAAAAAGAAACGGTTAAAAAATAGAGATAAAAAACAAAAATTCGAAAATTCCGACAAAATTTCGGAATTATGATTTTAATATAATGGAAGATTTTTTGAAATAAAAATTAGAAAAAGTGTCCTTCTTTAAACTGTCTATGATACTTTGACCAAAGACTATTTTTTATGACAAATATTTACAGAAGCTTTAAAGCCAAAATTAATTTAAGAAAATAATATTAAAATAAATTACAACAAAGGGAATGTTTGATATTTAACAAATTGAACTAAACATAATTTAAGATTATACACTCACATAGCACGACTTCTTGCTGTGAGGTTACTGTAATGATATCTGTAGGGTTTGTAAGATTACTGTGTAAGCCTACAGAAACTTGAGGTCATCTTAAAACTTCCGTTGTTACAGTAAGCTTACAAAGTAAGGTTGTGGTAAGTTAACGTGGTAAGGTTTGGGAAGCTTACAAGGTAAGGTTGTTGTAAGCTTCCCGTAAGGTTACTGTAAAGTTTTTGTAAGGTCACTGTAAACATAGAGTTATAAGAAAATATAATTAAAATAATTATATTATAATATATATTATATTATAAACTAGCTAAAAGAAACGCGCGTAAACGCGAGCGATATCTACAATTTTTTATGAAAAATTTAAAATTTATTTTTATTTGACGGACACTTATTGGAATTTTGATCTCACAAAAGTAATATTATTTTTGTAATCGTTACTGTATTACTATTTCAACATTATGGTGTTATAATAATATAATACATATTATTGCCCAGTCAATATGACCTTTAAATTTTGTACTCAAATAAAGATTATATGCTACGATCGTCGAATTGTCAGCAATACATTTAAGAGCATTTGAACCTTCGTGACGTCACAAATCATGGCGCATGACACGCAAACTTCTCAGGTATGTGAAAAGCACAATTTTGAATATTTTTTAAAAAAACCTTTTGGAAAATGTTCAGAATAACATAGACTCTGTCTGTTATGTGCGGAAAATTCAAAATTTTGCGTTTAAAACGTTTTTTAAACAATGTTAAGGTCACAAATCATGGCGCATGACACGCAAACTTCTCAGGTATGTGAAAAACACAATTTTGAATATTTTTTAAAAAAACCTTTTGGAAAATGTTCAGAGAAACATAGACTATGTCTGTTATGTGCGAAAAATTCAAAACTTTGCGTATAAAACGTTTTTTAAACAATGTTTAAGTTGGTTGTCACAAGTAAGGAAAAATACACGAATTGCTTATATGTAGGCATTGTTTAAAAAACGTTTTAAACGCAAAATTTTGAATTTTTCGCACATAACAGACAGAGTCTGTGTTATTCTGAATATTTTCCAAAAGGTTTTTTTAAAAAATATTTAAAATTGTGTTTTTCACATACCTGAGAAGTTTGCGTGTCATGCGCCATGATTTGTGACCTTAACATTGTTTAAAAAACGTTTTAAACGCAAAATTTTGAATTTTCCGCACATAACAGACAGAGTCTATGTTATTCTGAACATTTTCCAAAAGGTTTTTTTAAAAAATATTCAAAATTGTGCTTTTCACATACCTGAGAAGTTTGCGTGTCATGCGCCATGATTTGTGACGTCACGAAGGTTCAAATGCTCTTAAATGACCCATCTCAGGATCCATGCAGGGTGAATTCCTATTTTGTTTACCACAAGGCCCATGAACTTAAAATCGCTTTACAATGTTAAAAAGTTCTGGATTCTTTATTTCGTCTGTGATTTCAGCACATATCATTTTATTTAAAGATTCTGAATCGCAAATTTGTGTACGTAAACATACAGTTAAACGCACATGTGGCAATCCACGCTTTTTTCTTCTCTATGAAAGACGATACATATAAAATTGTAAATGAATAAAATTACAAGTACCTTGAGTATGCTTAAGGTTAACAGTCCATCCAGGATCACCATAAGGAAACATTGTAGGATATGTCATGGGATCAAAATTTTCCCTAACAATAAGACTAGAAATTATTTTCTTATTATTTTCTGTTGTGCATACTGAATTTACATCAACATGTAAATCCCTCTTCAATTACTGTAGATAATTCTTCATCTTACAGGACAAATTTTTTTCTTTGGGTATTTTCTTTTCATTCTCAGTTTCAGTAGACAGAACTCTGTTGTCATTTTTACTGGGAAAAGTCTTTAAAAAATATGAAAGGTTTAGTTCACCATTTTCAAGTTCTTTAGCTTGATTCATGAAAAGACAATTCCAATCATTCTCTACAAATAGAAATCCTAATATTAGACATTCTAACTGCCGGAAAATGATTTAATTAATTGTTTTCAAAAAATGATATCAAATGCTTGCTCATTATATTATTATCAGTTTCATAAATTAATCTTTTAATTTACACTGTTAACCAATACCCTACTGAAAATCCCCACATAGGCTCCTATATAGAAAGCCATATGGTTTCCTATACAAAATCGTATACGTAATTGGAACAGGAATTTGAATAGGAAATTAAGTAGGAATTATCATATGAATGCACATTATATCTTAATATCATGCGCAGTAGTTTTCTTCAACTTTTTCGGCTACGCAATAAATTTTTTTCATCTCTGTAGTCTATCAGGAACCTCTACTATTGAAAGATATATATCTTAGAGTTAAAAAAAAATTCATATTATAGGAATTGAAATAGGAATATACATAGGAATGTACATTCCTGTGTGGATGTGGATTCATATGATAATTCCGACTTAATTTCCTATTCAAATTCCTGTTTCAATTACGTATACGATTTTGTATAGGAAACAAAATGGCTTCCTATATAGGGACCCATGTGGTTTCCCATATGGGAGCCTTTGCGGGAATTTTCAGTGGGGTACAGATGTTGCAAATGCTATTGCATTATACTTCACACTTAACTGTATTAATCGGTTGTTGATCAACATCTACAAAAAATTCTGTTGGTTTAAAAGGGAACAATCTAATTAAATATTCTATTTGATGAATATTCAAACACCCTGCATTAAGGCTATCAAAAATATAAAGTCTTACTCCATCGTAATAAACACAAATCCAATGACCAAAATTGTTATTATCGCTATAAACTATTTGAATATTTTTATCTCTTTCTCTAATTGGAACAATTAAATCAAGCATTTGTAAATACAAAGTACTTTGCATAATGAAAAAAGAATTTGAATCATTTTTTAATAATTCTTGAAATTTATACATATTCATATCATTTAACATTTCATTTACATTTTCAATAATTTTAAAATCTTCATTACTTAAAATAAAATACTCTTTTATGTTCGACATGGTATCCTTCTTCAACTTTTAAACTGTTGATGAAGCCATTTTTCAAAACAAATTGTTTATTTTAGTTTATTGCTTTAAAAAATTTACTTACATGTGTTTCACCTATAAAATATTTCATTAACTGTAATTCAGCTAACTAATGCAACAATGATAGTCTTACATGAACGTGAATTAGCGTTGTTTAATCTTTTTCCACATTACATCATTTTCGATAATGATTATTATTTAACTTTTTTTCCTCTGCACTTTTTATTAATATTCAAATCAATATTCAACTCACAAACAGGCGATATCATAATGTCCTCTTCACGGGGACATTCCCCAAGAATGTATCTATGTGACGGTCTTTCACACAAAAAATATAACGCATTACAAAACTTACATTCTACATTTATTAAACCTAAATAATTCTGTGGACCTTTACTTTCATCGAAATCTTCAAAAGACATTATTGCAACTCCTGCAATTTTTTTATTCCGATTATTGTTTTTACATGTCAAATTCTTTTCACATTCTTTTCTTCTCTATGAAAGACGATACATATAAAATTGTAAATGAATAAAATTACAAGTACCTTCAGTATGCTTACCCTACTGAAAATCCCTGTAAAAGATCTTGTAAAATTTCCTGTACAGGATCAGCAACTGAACTTGTACAAGTTCTGACCAGTTCAAGTGCAAGATCTTGTACAAGAAATATACTTGTACAAGAAAATGTACATGATCTTGTACAATTTCATGTATAAGTACTTGTACGTGAACACGTCCATGTTCTTGCACATGTTAATTTTTTTTCTTTACTAAAAATTAAAAACTTCAAAGGCTGCGCAATAGTTTACTTTAACCTTTATAGCTGCGCAATAGTTTTTAGCATGCATGAGTTACGAATCTTAGTAGTTAAAAATTATCAAAATCTCAAATTTTATTTTAAAAAAATTTTTACAACTATACATGTGCAAGAACATGAACGTGTTCATGTACAAGTACTTATACATGAAATTGTACAAGATCATGTACATTTTCTTGTACAAGATCTTGCACCAGATCTTGTACAAGATCTCACACATGAACTTGTTCCAAATTCGTATGCATTTTCCTGTACACGAACTGGTCAGAACTTGTACAAGTTCAGTTGCTGATCCTGTACAGGAAATTGTACAAGATCTTATACAAGGATTTTCAGTAGGGTAAGGTTAACAGTCCATCCAGGATCACCATAAGGAAACATTGTAGGATATGTCATGGTATCAAAATTTTCCTTAACAATAAGACTAGATATTATTTTCTGTTGTGCATACTGAATTTACATCAACATGTAAATCCCTCTTCAAATTCCGTAGATAATTTCTTTATCTTCCATGACAAATTTTTTTTCTTTGAGTATTTTCTTTTCATTCTCAGTTTCAGTAGACAGAACTTTGTTGTAATTTTTACTGGGAAAAGTCTTTAATAAATATGAAAGGTTTAGTTCATCATTTTGAACTTTTTAGCTCGATTTATGAAAAGACAATTCCAATGATTCTCTACAAATCGAAATCCTAATATTTGACATTCTAACTGCCGGAAAATGATTGAATTAATTGTTTTCAAAAAATGATATCAAATGCTTGCTCATTATATTATTATCAGTTTCATAAATTAATCTTTCAATTTACACTGTTAACCAATACAGATGTTGCAAATGCTATTTCATATACTTCACACTTAACTGTACCAAGCGGCTGTTGATCAACACCTACAAAAAATTCTGTTGGTTTAAAAGGGAAAAATCTAATTAAATATTTTATTATTTGATGAATATTCAAACACCCTGCATTAAGGCTATCAAAAAATAAAGTCTTACTCCATCGTAATAATCACAAATCCAATGACCAGAATTGTTACACTACCGTCCGAAATTGTGCGAACTCTGCTTTTTCAACAACTATAAAACTGTTCAAATCTTCAAAAATATTAAAACTAAAATTTTTTTCTCTTTATTTTATTAAAGTTAATAAAATTCTGAAAGAAATGACACCTTGACAAAGAGAATATGTTAATTTTTCAATTAGATATCTAAGAAAAACCCAATTTTCAATGTTTTTACTATTTTTTTTATTTCTCTGGCAAAAATTAATATTTTTAAACGTTCTTAGGCTCATTGAAATCGTATTTTGTTATGCAATTCAAATTATATAAAACAATTCATGTACACATTCTTCCCTAGCGTATGCAAACCGTCAAAGTTGGCTCATAAAATGTCAAAAAATTGTGATTAATATTTATATGACAAAAAATGATCAGTAAAATGTACAAATCTTAAATTTACTTACATAAATCAGAGAAGTTTAGAATGATATATTTACTTGATTTTTAAACATTACATTTTATTGTAGAATTAAATTTAAATTTTTTGACATTTTATGAGCCAACTTTGAGGGTTTGCATACGCTAGGGAAGAATGTGTACATGAATTGTTTTATATAATTTGAATTGCGTAACAAAATACGATTTCAATGAGCCTAAGAACGTTTAAAAATATTAATTTTTGCCAGAGAAATAAAAAAAATAGTAAAAACATTGAAAATTGGGTTTTTCTTAGATATCTAATTGAAAAATTAACATATTCTCTTTGTCAAGGTGTCATTTCTTTCAGAATTTTATTAACTTTAATAAAATAAAGAGAAAAAAATTTTAGTTTTAATATTTTTGAAGATTTGAACAGTTTTATAGTTGTTGAAAAAGCAGAGTTCGCACAATTTCGGACGGTAGTGTATTACCGCTAAAAACTATTTTAATATGTTTATCTCTTTCTCCAATTGGAACAATTAAATCAAGCATTTGTAAATACAAAGTACTTTGCATAATGAAAAAAGAATTTGAATCATTTTTTAATAATTCTTGAAATTTATACATATGCATATCATTTAACATTTCATTTACATTTTCAATATTTTTAAAATCTTTATTACTTAAATAAAATAGAATACTCTTTTATGTTCGACATGGTATCCTTCTTGAACTTTTAAACTGCCGATAAAGCCATTTTTCAAAACAAATTGTTTATTTTAGTTTATTGCTTTAAAAAATTTACTTATATGTGTTTCACCTATAAAATATTTCATTAACTGTAATTCAGCTAACTAATGCAACAATGACAGTCTTACATGAACGTGAATTAGCGTTGTTTAATCTTTTTCCACATTACATCATTTTCGATAATGATTATTATTTAACTTATTTTCCTCTGCTCTTTTTATTAATATCCAAATCAATATTCAACTTACAAACTATTATTTAACCCATAAAACAACTTCAACCCTCTTTCTTTCTATTTAAATACTTTTCCAAAAGCCAGCATCCACTATTATCAAACAGTCAATTTTTTTTCAATATCGAAATATATTCAATACCAATGTTATCCAATATCATATTTTATTATCCTCAAAATCCAAATATCTTTAATGCCAATCTTATCCAATACCAAAAAATTTTTCCAAAAACCAACTTTCACTGTGGTCAAATAATCAATATTTTTTCCAATATCAAAATATATTCAATACTAATGTTCTGCAATATCATTTTTTATCCTTAAAATCAAAATATCTTTAATGCCAAAATTATCCAATACCAAAAATTTTTTCCAAAAGCCAGCTTCCACTATTATCAAACAATCAATATTTTTGTTGCATTATCAAAATATATTCAATACTAATGTTATCCAATATCTTTCTTTATCCTCAAAATCGTAATATCTTTAATGCCAATGTTATCAAATACCAAAAAAACGAAATGGATTGAAGTATTTTTTATATGAAACATTTAACACAACCAAAAGAAACAAATATCTTCTATACCAATATTATTCAATATCAGGGTGTCCAGCGACCTTGAATTCCTTGAAAACCTTGAAAAGTACTTGAATTTTTTTTGCACCTTGAAAACCTTGAAATGTACTTGAATTTTTATATCAAAACCTTGAATTTTTTTTTTATAGGAATCGGTTGTTGATATGCAGATATTAGTGTCATGTGTAATATGTCGTTGGTGGTTTTTATTTTTTGTACCAAAGTTTCATTACAGAATAATTAAAAATTAGTACAATTTTGACTAATTTGAATTGTTACATGACACTTTATTAATTAAAATTTAGAGAGTCATAAATAGTAAAATATTTTCAAAGTTATTATGTTAAAAGTGGACCTTGAATAAAATTATTTTGGGCCTTGAAAACCTTGAAAAGTCCTTGAATTCTTTTTTCAAGAACCGCTGGAAACCCTGAATATCCATATTTTATGCATAAAAAAATTATTTAATAATCAATGTTTTATCCTCAAAATACATATATATTTATTAATACTATACAAAAATAGGAATTTATTTTTTGGGCCCAATACAAAAATGAAAAAGACAAATATAATATAAGAAAATTCAACACATGCAGTAAGTTATTGATCGACAAATTGCAGAAAAATAATATAAACTATATAATAATCAAGTTAAGTTACCTGAGACTATTAGAAGCTTTTTTTTAGCGACACTACTACAATGTTGTTGCAACGGTAGACGGTTGCTCTATGTTTATCATACATCAGCAGTAGCCGTTTCACTCCATTGAAGAGAAGTGTTATACCCCCATTCTTCTAACCCGGACCTATGTTAAGTTCTCGCGTGAGGCAGATATTACGGTAGGCCTGAGTGGCATCCTCGGGGATAGGTTTTAGTAAGTTCAGTATGGATACACCACTTCCACTCACGAGAATTAAACGGTTATCATCTATATCACATTTACAATAATAAAAAAATTTTCCCTCAACCCAAGGCTGTTTAGACGAATCGAGCGATCACGGATTGGGTCCTGTAAAGGGAAGTGGTATACCTTCACTCTATCGGCCTGTCCCGGGCTCAGACCTCGAGTAAGTCAATTACAGCGGTGGGCCTGTGTGGCGTTCTCGGGCTTGATGACAATATTATTTTATGACGCTTAATGAGTTTTTCAAAAAAATTATAAAATTTTTAAATATAAACATTGTTTAATTTATTTTGATATATTCGTTTTCCTCAGAAGTTCACGATTACGAGTATATATTGCTCCAATAATAACACAGGCCTGCAAAATTTAACTTTTTTCAGTTTCTAGAATGGGTGTACTCGTTTCTTGTAGTTTTTTATGTGCTAAAAACGAATCTGACCTTCAAAATACCCCATCACGTCAGGATTTTTAGTAAATGTAGCCTAAAAGGTAAAAAATTGGCCATTTTAGCCATTTTTGATAATTTTTTTTGGGGTAGAAATTTTTTTTTTCAATTTTCGACGAAAAAGTCGCATAGTACAACTCTTTAGCTTTAAAACCTATTTTTCAAAATTATTGCAAGATTTTTTAAAAAAAATTATGACATTTTGAAATGTACAGTTTCAGTTACGCCAATAGACGTTATAGAGCAATTCCATGGGATGTGATCACAAGAATTTTTGATGATTGGAGCAATTTTATTGAAACGTTGTGAATATGTTCCTTTATTTGTACAGAATGAAAGCCCACAAACAATTTTTAAAAATTTTTTGATATATCTCTAATTAAAAATTTATGTCATTTTTTTAAAAAAACCATGTAACTTTTTTTCCTGTTATCCAAATGAGATCAATTTTTCTTAAATTGCTCACAAAAAGATGCTATTTTAAGAAAAAAATAGTTCATGAAAAAAAAATTTTTTTGCCCGGAAAAAAGTAAAAAAAACATTTTGAATTCATTTTTTAAAAATACTACCTCTTCGATTTAAAAAATTTTTTTTCTTCTTAATGCCTATGATGTTAAGAATAACTTCTCTAATTTTCATAATGGGACAGAAAGAACTTTGCGAGAAAAAAATTAAAACGTCCCGTGCGGCGCGACGCGTCGCGCGCATCCCAGTTTTCACGTCCATTATATAGTATGGAAACTGGCAAATATCTCGAAAAGTAGGAATTTTCGTAAAAAATGTTTAAGACAAAAGTTGTTCCAAACAAAAAGATCTACATATTTGAGACCAACAAATTGGGCCAATGTTGGGCCATACAATGAAAAAAGTGGTTTTCTTAAATAAGACCATTAATTTTCAGTATCAAGTTCGTAATCCCTATGAAATTCTGCGTTCAGACATGTTGTATAAGTGCCCAAAATATTGGTCCCAATGTCTGAGATTGGGCCCAACATTTTTTGACAAACAAATAAATTTTAAAAAATCTTATCTTTGGGGTTTTTGGGGTCACAGAATTAGAAATTCGAACCTAATTTTGTAATTGGGCACTCGGGGGTTTTCGGGGTCGCTGATTACGAATCTAAAGTCGGATTTTAAAAATTGAAAATGTCGGATTCAATAAGGCGGACGAATTTTACAAAAAATGATCTAATTTGCTTGAAACTCGTTACTCGGGTGATTTCGGGGTCGCTGATTACGAATGTGAAATCGGATTTTAAAAATTCAAAATAGCGGATCCAATATGTCAGAAAAAATTAAAAATTCATTGTATTTGCTTGAAATTTGTTACTCGGGGGTTTTGGGGGTCGCTGCTTGCGAATATGAAGTCAAATTTTCAAAACTCAAAATGGCGGATCCAATATGGCGGACGTATTTTATTAAAAAAGTGTCGGAATACCTTGAAAATTGTAACTCAAGGGTTTTTGTGGTCACTTATACAAAATCTATTGTCAGTTTTAATTATTCAAAATGTGCGATCCAAAATGGCCTACATTTTTGAAAGAATTTCAATAAAAATTCGTTTCTCTGAGGTTTTTGAACCAATTAAGGCAGGCCATATTGGATCCGCCATTTTGAATTTTTAAAATCCGATTTCACATTCGTAATCAGCGACCCCGAAATCCCCCGAGTAACGAGTTTCAAGCAAATTAGATCATTTTTTGTAAAATTTGTCCGACATATTTGATCCGACATTTTGAATTTTTAAAATCCGACTTCAGATTCGTAATCAGCGATCCCAAAAACCCCCGAGTAACAAATTTCAAGCCAATAAGATAGAAACAAGATTTTTTAGAAAATATTTTTCCCAAGAACTGTCTAAAGATTCGTTGGGTATAACGTCTATTGGCGTAACTGAAACTGTTAATTTTAAAATGTCATAACTTTTTTTTAAAAAAATCGTACAATAATTTTGAAAAATCGGTTTTAAAGCTAAAGAGTTGTACTATGCGACTTTTTCGTCGAAAATTGAAAAAAAATTTATATCCCAAAAAAAATTATCAAAAATGGCTAAAATGGCCATTTTTTACCTTTTAGGCTTCATTTACTAAAAATCCTGACGTGATGAAGCATTTTTAAGGTCAGATTCGTTTTCAGCGCATAAAAAACTACAAGAAACAACTACAGCCATTCTAGAAACTCACCCTCGCAGGACTGTGTAATAAATGTTAATATTCAAAAATTTTATAATTTTAGTTCCATTCAATAAACCTACATGATGTGTTGTAAATCGATTTAACCCAATGGTGCTGGCACCAAAAAATTTCTTTTTGTTTTTTATTCTACAGTACATATAACCACATGGTGATTGTTCAAACCGGGCTGGTAAAGTGGGGGACACAACTTCACCTTTCAGGACAGTATTTAAAAGGTCATCGACCATCTTACAAACCCTTAACCGAAAGTAGTTTTGACAAATCAAATTTCAGGTAGAAACCTTCGAGAACCCTAATTATCAAAGTAAAGATATATATGTATATATAATCTAATAATAATGAGAAAATTCAAGTACTAAGAAAATGTGAATGAATGAAGGAATGAATACAAAGATTATTATTCTATAATTTTTTTTATAAAAAATTATATATTTGGTAAAGTACTTTATGAACCCCAATAGGGTTTGTTACATAAAATGTACTGCGCAGCCGTATGTGCTATAAAAAACTACTGCCCATAAATATTAACAAAATTTATTTATTAATAACATTCTATGTTTACAGTAACCTTACGACAACCTTACCGTGTAAGCTTACCATGTAAACTTACCACGACCTTACTGTGTAGACTTACCTTAGCTTTACTGTGTAAGCTTACTGTAATGGCGGAAGTTTTAAGATGACCTCAAGTTTACTGTAGGCTTACACGGTAACTTTACAAACACTACAGATTTCCTTACAGTAACCTCACAGCAAAAGGTCGTGCTATGTGGGCACAATTTCTTTTTACAATCTCTTAATAATTAATTTTAAGCTTCTGTTTTTTTGTGTGTAAATTTGGTGCATTACACGAAGAAAAATAGATACTCAGAATAAATATATATATATAAATATATATCTTCCTATATTACAAAAAGATATCGCCGCCGCCTCCGCTGTTTCAAGAATTCTTGAATTAGAGGTTATGTTCGTTTCAAGGCTCTGAATATAGCCGCAAGTCCCCTCCCCTCCCGCGCCAGAAATGACCTAAATTTTGAGGTTATGTTCGTTTCAAGGCTCTGAATATAGCCGCAAGTCCCCCCTCCCTCCTCTTATTTCTTCTGCTCCCCCAAAATGGCCTAAATTTTAAGGTTATGTTCGTTTCAAGACTCTGAATATAGCAGCAAGTCCCCCCTCCCTCATCTCATTTCCCCTCCTCCGCCAAAAATGACCTAAATTTTGAGGTTATGTTTGTTTTAAGACCCTAATAAAGCAGTAAGTGCTTTCCCCTTCCCTCATCTCTTTCTGTATTTCCCGCCAAAAATGACATAAATTTTAAGGTTATGTAAAATTCAAGACTTTCAATATAGCCGCAAGTGAAGGTAAAGTTCCCGCCAAAAATGACTTGAATTTAAAGGTTATGTTCGTTTCAAGACTTTTTAATAATTTATTGGTTTTTAGGCAATTTCATTGAAATTATTTTTAAAAATAATTTCTTAATGTCGATTTTAATTTATTTAATTATTTATTTATTATTAATTTAATTATAGAATAATAATCTTTGTATTAATTCCTTCATTCATTCACATTTTCTTAGTATGTACTTGAATTTTCTCATTATTATTAGATTATATATACATATATATCTTTACTTTGATAATTAGGGTTCTCGAAGGATTCTACCTGAAATTTGTTTTGTCAAAACAGCTTTCGGTTGAGGGTTCTTAAGATGGTCCATGACCTTTTAAATACTGTCCTGTAAGGCGAAGTTGTGTCCCGCTCTTTACCAGCCCGGCCCGAACAATCACCATGTGGTTATATGTACTGGAGAATAAAAAGCAAAAAGAGAATAGTTATGGTGCCAGCACATTTGGGTTAAATCGGTTTAAAACACATCATATAGGTTTATTGAATTGAAATAAAATTATAAAACTTTTTAATATTAACATTTATTATTATTGGAGCGATATAGATATAGATGATAACCGTTTAATCCCTGTGAGTGGAAGTGGTGTATCCATACTTAACTTACCAACATCTATCCTCGAGGACGCCACTCAGGCCTACCGTAATATCTGCCTCACGCGAGAACTTAACATAGGCTTGGATTGGTAGAGTGGGGGTATAACACTTCTCCTCAATGGAGTGAAACGGCTACTGCTGATTTAAGATGCTAATGTAAGTCTACTGTTGCAACAACATTGTAGTAGTGTCGCTAAAAAACTTTCTAATAGTCTCAGGTAACTTAACTTGATTATTATATAGTTTATAATATTTTTCTGCAATTTGTCGATCAATAACTTACTGCATGTGTTGAATCTTCTTATATTATATTTGTCTTTTTCATTTTTGTATTCTACTTTGTTCCCTTTAGACTACAAGTTTTCATCTTTTCCCATCCAATTGAAACCATCGTGGCAGATCAGCAAGAAGGACTCCCCGAAAGGGCGAAGACTGCAAGGAAAAACCGGCCAAATCCCAGGAAGCGCTTGGCCAACAAGAAGCGGCTTGCGCGTCACCTCAAAAGCATCCTGCCCTCAGAGATCCACGCCATAGTTCCTCCGCCCTATCGGCAGGTGAAGCGGCTTCAGGGAGAAACCCGGAGAAAGTTTGAATTATAGAGGGAGAACCGCTTTCACCTTTTCACCGTTGCATCAATTTTTGGCGCCCAACGTGGGGCAACCTTTTCAGCCAAGGCGAATACCGCACGGTATTCTTCCTGCTCGTTGTTACCGATCTTTTCTCTCGGTGGGTCGAGGCCTTTCCTCTACCTAACTCAACCGCCAAAAAGGTAATTGCGACAGTAGACTCTGAGGTTTTCTCAAGATACGGTTACCCCCGGCATATTCCCACGGACAATGGCCCCCAGTTTACTTGCGCGGAATGGCGTAAAGCCGGTTGACAGTGGCACAAGGACCACTGGACCACCCCAATGTATCACCTTGAAGATAACCCGACCGAGAGGCGCAACCAAGAGTTAAAAAAGGGTTTACGTCTAAGGTTGTGCGTACAAGAGCACCATAACTGGGATGCAGATATACCAATGATCCATGGCAACGTTCGGAATAGAAGAAACGCGGCCACCGGGAAAACCCCCTAGTGAGATCCTATTTGGCTCACATTTTAAGCGCCCGGGAGAATGGAATTTTCCAACAACATTAACGGAAGGCCCTTCCAAATCGCTGCGGAAAATCCTATAAGAAGCCAAAGAACATCAGGAATCCTACATAAAGCAAAAATACGCCGACCGATCGAGCGCGCTCCGCGGTTCAAGCAAGGTGACGTGGTTTAGGCGACGAGTTTTTATCTTTTTCCATTCAATTGAAACCATCGTGGCCGATCAGCAAGAAGTACTCCCCGAAAAGGCAAAGACTGCAAGGAGGATATTCATATTTGAGTACACTTTAGATACTAAAAGTAAATTTTTATACGTTTACAAGTCTTAATCAGTTGTGATACCCCTAAACACTCAGTTTCATAGAAATCCATCAGTTTTAAAAAAATCGTATACCACCAAAAATGTGAAATGTTTTTTAAGGTTAGGAAGAAACGTACACGTGCAGGAGCAAAACGGACTTCAGATTCGTTTTCAGCGGCCCCAAATACATAAGGGTAGGGTACTTTGATCTCCCAACCCGGGCACTTTTTTTTCTGGCTGTGTAATTAATTCATAAAGAAAATCAGTTTTTTGTCAGAATAATGAATTATTAAATAATATAATTAATATTATAATATTAAATAATAATAAATATTATTAAATGATATAAAATATCATAATAGTATGACAATATTATTGTAATATTAAATGATATAAAATTAATATTTAAATATTATTAAATATATCTGGACTGAATAAATGGGCAAATCCACAGAACCGGCCGATTTTTACTTATCAAGATGAAAATTTTCCAAATAGCAAGCACACCTTTTATTTATGGTTTACTTTCTTTAAAATATATTCAAGAACAATTATCTTCTTGCGTGATTCATTTTATTTTAATGCCGTTTGAGTTAAAAGCCAAAAACGAAAATATTATTTTTCTTCTGGAAATTATAATTAAAAATGGCATTTCTTTGTTTTTTTTATATATTATTTGAAATATGTGCAAAACATTTTGAATAATAAAATATGATAAAATACAAATAATTAATTTTTTAATTATCAAAAATAAATTATTTATATTTTATCATATTTTATTATATATTTTATTTATTAGCATTTAATTTTTTTTTTCTGTAAATTAAATTGTTTACTTACTGATTTTGATATTAACTATTTTAACCAACAAACTGACATTATTGACATCGATTTTGATATAACTTTGAAAATAAAACAAATGAAAGGATAATTCATTTTTCACGATTAACTAGTTAAATTTCGATAAATTTTTTTTTATTTTTAATTTTTAGACGTTATAAATTGAAAATATAATTTGGCGTTTGCATACAAGAATTATAATAATGTCTTTATATAATCACACATGTTTTCAACTCATCATATTTTATCCTGTAGTTGTGCTACTGAAAAAAGGCTATGTTGAAAATGGTTCACGCTTAAACATAGAGTGATAATTATTGGAATATTTTCTTTAATTCTGATTGCACTCTATTCTATGATACATACATTTGTTCGTCTGTTCACAAGCAATAAGCTCCAATTTGAAAAATTCAAATCGAATAATCGCCGCAAAAGATATTTACAAAAATGTATAGACATTTCATTATTATAAAATAATGAGTAACGCTACTTTCAACGACTATCATTTCTTTTTATTTAAGAGCACATATTTTTTATTACTTTCAAAACATTCTTCAATAAGTAAACTATAATTCACCACAGTTTGGAATTGTTCGGATCTATGCCGAACAAGTTATACCTATAAGAATTAAAATTTATACCTGGAGTAACACCGTAAATTTCATTTTTTAAGTTACTTAATTCGATTTTATTTTTTATAAAAGACTAGAAGGTTCACATTTATTCAATTTTCTTATTTCAATAGGTTCTCAGAGATATTACAAAATGGTTGAAGTATGAAAATAATTAATATAATACTTCTAAAATAGAAAAATATGTGAGTAACATGAAATCGGCCGGTTCTGTGGATTTGCCCAAATACATATAAATATTAAGAATTTAAATACGTACAATTAAATAATATATAATGATAATATAATAGTATTTTTTTTAAATTTTGAGTCTCGAATCAGTTTCAACAAGAATTTCTTTAATCTCCTCTTTGGAAAACAAAGCAAAAGATTCGTTGTCGAATTCGTGTTCTGACAATTTGTAAACATTAGGGAAGAACGATGATCTATATCTTTATTTTTATTATAAGGGAAGAACGATTGCTGTTTAATTGCAACAAAATTTAATCATTTTCTTACATGTAAATAAGAACAAAAAAATTACTATTATTTAAACCAAAAAGTCTCTTGATTTAAACCACGTTTATACACACTGAAATTTGACGTTAATCTCTAACTCTATGTTTTTAACTGTCGTTTACGAAACTTCTGCGCACGCGCTTCTATACAAAAATGAGTATCTAAATATACTAAATCAGAAAATATATTATTTCAAGAATATGTCCCTTGGATATCCACAAGATGTCCTCTGGATATCCATAGAATGTACTGTGGATATTCTAAGTAACTCCCTAGGATATCCTAAGGATATCCTTAATATGTCCTCTAGATATACACATACACTCTTAGCCGCTATTATTGAGCTGGTTTTCCTCTCGATGTAAGAGTACCAAAACACCTTGTTGAATCGGTTTTCCTCTCAACAAATTCAAACCTCAATATTTCTAAGTGACCCTTTATATCGAGTTGGTTTTCCTCTCGATATTAGAGTACAAACTATTTTCTCCCTTTCTAGAATTAAACAATCAAACAATCGCTCATCTCTTTTTCTAACTTTAATGAATTTAAAGTTACACTGCCACTATTTCGCTGTACCTTTGAAAACCCCCCATTGGTTATGAGGCGAAATAGATTTGGCCGTTGCCCAGTTACTCCCTCTACAGTGACCGGTGTCAATACTCAATATAATTTATCGCCAAAGATTTATTTTTTATGAACGTATCACATAAGGAAAACTGATTTTTTAAAGCTAAAGAATAGCAAACGTCTTTGCGATTAAATGTGACTTTTGCATAGGTCAATTTTTCCCTTCTAAGCACACGGAGAGAAAAATCTGCCTTTTATAGTATAGAAAGGTTTACATTTAATGCACAGAAATTTTCTATGCTATATAGACATGAAATTTGAGTAATTATAGTACAATCGTATGTCTTTTTAGCATGAAACTTGTCTATGCTAATAAAGTTTGTCATATAGCCTCTTATTACATACTTATTATACTTTTAATCCAACGGCGCCATGCGAAGATCGCACATAACATCATCCTACTATGTTTGCATAAGTTCTATGCTTTTTCGGGGATAGACTCTTGCAACTGGCGATTAGGCCACGCCCACCTTTACTTAAATGGAACTGCCCTAATCGCCAGTTGCAAGAGTCTATCCCCGAAAAAGCATAGAACTTATGCAAAAATAGTAGGATGATGTTATGTGCGATCTTCGCATGGCGCCGTTGGATTAAAAGTATAATAAGTATGTAATAAGAGGCTATATGACAAACTTTATTAGCATAGACAAGTTTCATGCTAAAAATTCTCAAATCTTTGCTCTATTAGTATGAAAAGTTTAAAGAAAAATAGCAGCAATCTATTTCATACTATAAAAGGCAGATTTTTCTCTCCGTGCACATTGTCTAAAATTGCCGAAGAGGAGGGACTATTTCCATTATCATTGCGTAATGAATAAGAAAATGGTGTTTCGGCATCAAAGTGTAACCATATAGTTTGATGTACAAAGAGTGGTGTTCGAAAAAAAGTTGTCGCATGGATTCACAATCAGGTTTCGTAATTCTATGTTTTAAACTTAAAATAAGAATTTTTTTCAAAAGTTTGATTAATTTCAAGTGGTCCTTATTTTTGCATTTAACATTCTTTTGTAGTAAGATTTCCAAATTTATCTTTGTCATCAATTGCCCCAAATAATACCGTTTCCGGTTTAATTAAAAAACCCATATCTTCAAAAACTTGAAGTCTTTTGTATTCCAAATTAATAGGTTTCATCCCAATGGAAAATTTGCCAATGGTAACCATTGGCGCAATAATGGCCCAAGATTGGAATATTTGTTAGTTCAATATTTAGTGCCAATATTGGACCATTACTGGGAGATGTTTGGGATGATCACGCAGTTGCCAATGCTAGGAAACCATTATTCATCCATTATTGACAACCAAGAATATGTTTAGGTACATTTAAGCCTTGGTCAAATATTGGCAGCAATTATTGTCCGTCAGATTTTAATTTAGAAATTTAAATACTTGGTTAAATATTGGTAAAAATTATTGGGCCATTATTGGTGACCAGAACTCAATTTAAATGTTTTTAACACTTGGCTAAATATTGGAAATAATTACTGCTCCATTATCGTCAATCATATCTTAGTTTAGGTATTAAAACTCTTGGTTAAAAGTTTTCAATAATTATTTGCTTATTATCGGCAGCAAAATTCAGTCTACGCGTTTGAACACGTAAAATATTAATAATATTAATTTGAAAAATTAAAGTTTAATTTAAATTTATTGTTATTATAAAATCTTAAAATCAAATTTATTTTTGTCTCGAAATGTACTTACAATTAAAGAAAAAACTCAATTTTTGGAACACTTTTTCTTTATTAATTTATTTAATGATCTTTGAGAGAAAATGGTTATTATAGAATAATTAGTTAAAAATAAAAATAATTTTAAGTAAACATAATATTTAAAATTTTTAATTAGTATCAATTGGCATTTCATCGTCCTGAGATAAAAGTATTCATTCTGATTTTCTTCCGTGTTTGAACGGACGTTTCCTGATTTTTTGTTGCTCTCTTTTTTCTTCCTCCTTCCCTGTCTCCAAATTGGGACAACCATATTCCTATGGCACTGCTTATGTGACTTTCTGCATTTTTTTGCAATTTGAAGATTGTTGCAGCTGAAATTTTTAATGACTATTACACTGGAACCTCCAACCATTGCAGTGCGCGAGTCTTATGTGCAATAGATGGAGGTTACCTTTGACGTCAAGGTTATGTCAAAAAGTGGAAACACTCAGGGCCGTACATATTATATACTTATGTATGGAATATATGTTTGAATAAAAATTGAGATTAATTTAATTCTTTATAAAGTAGAAAAATATTAATATAATTACGTACATTTCAATTATAATAATGCAGTTTATAATATCGATAACTTCGATCGATTGTTTAAATCAGAAAAAATACGAATTGGAGCTATGTTGCAATTCTCCTGAATTCGACAAGCCTCTATTGAACTGACGAACCCTCAATTCGTTAGATTTCAGTGAAGTAGTTTTCTAATCTTTAATTCTTTTTAATTCGTCTGCACGAATTCAATAAATGCGTTAGTCAATTCGTTTAAATTCGTGAGTTTGATCACTTTAGTTCGCTAAACGCCGCAAAGGGAGGGCAAACATAATTCTTTCTCGCAGTTGAGGTGCCACTAGATTTGTATATAAGAAGTGAACTAAAATTTATTTCTCGTTGAAATATTTTTCTGACCGATGTGTCTCCTATTTATTAGGATGTGAGACAAACTTTTTTTTTAAAGAAATGGTTTCACTAATACTGTGATCACCATTTTTTTATTATAATTTAATTATTAAATATAAAATAATAATAATAATAACTATTAAAAAATAATAAAAATGACTTTACCAATAACGATCCATTATTGGGTGCCATTATTGAAATTATATTAGCATCCCTGGCTCCCATTATTGGGTCATTAAGGGGAGGTTCCCATAGCGGAGGCCAAAATCAACACAAATTTTGACAATTTTTTGCGGGGAACGACTATGACTTAGTGATGTAGTTTTTTTCTTAAATAAAGGTACATCCTTGAACTTTTAAAACATATATTTCATTTTCAAAAAATTTCAAAATGGCGACAAATATGGTGCACTTAGTAAACAATGTTTTTTAAATAGGGAAAACGATGGGAATTTTACACTGCGAAATTTTGAGTCTATAATAAAAACTCAAAATTTTTTAGAACGCTGACATCCTAAAGAATAGGTTATACCTATAAAATAGTTAAAAAGTTAAAGACATGACAAAATTTCGGACACTTTTTAAAAACATTGCTTTTTTTGCCTTATTTTTCATGTTTGACCTCTTGTAAAAAATCTTCATTGTTAACAATTGTATCATATTAAAGGTATAACCCCAGCAGAATTTAGTTACCTTTAATTAGCCGCAAATCTGAAGTTGATTGGCCAAATAGTTTAGACGCTATGATGCCCACCAGTTTGAAAAATCTTGTTTCGAGAAAAAGGCGTTTAAAGTTTTAGGAACATTTTGAGGCATTTTTATGTGTAATATTTGTCTACTCTAAAAAAATCGATTCAATTTGCCTGAAATTCGTTATTCGGGGTCGCTGATTACGAATATGATATCAGATTTTCAAAATTCAAAACAGCGAATCCAATACGGCGGACGACTTACGACCTCAGCGGTTCTCAGCTTCGGAACGTCGATGAGTTCAAGGCGCTGTAGAAACGAAAATATTTTTCGGATCTAAAAATCGCTTTACACACATATATAGCTTTCAAAAAATGCAATAAAAATCGATTTTTTTCACTCCCGCAATGGGAACCTCTCCTTAATACGCCAATAGTATTTTTCCCATTAGGAATTCATTTCAATACGTCGTGACAAATCAGTAAGCGGGATTCAGAAGAATTCAACCAACAGTCAATTCATTTTAATGTTTTTTACTGTGTACCGTCACCATAAGATTTATTTAAAGTAAGAAAAAAAGCACCTTAATTTACATGTAAAATACTCAATGATATATATTTAGGAACTAATAAACTATCAATTAAAATAATAAAATAACATTATATTCAATAAGGCGTTGTCCGCAGTGGCGAGACAGCCGGTGCGGCGAGACATTAGGATATTTCAGACAGCTGAACTGACTGTGCTGGCACTTCTGGTCTGAAAGTCAAGTTTTATTGTGCTTTAACTTTTCAATATGATACATACGTTTTTGATGTACGAAATATCGCTATACTGTTAATAACAGTTTCAAGATATTTTAAAAGTTTTATTTCCCATCGGTATAAGTGATAATATATAAAAATTTCCGGAATTTTCTGAAGGGTTAAATGTTTTGAGTCTTTAGTATTTAAGTTTCCTTCAAAATTTCCAGAGCACTATGAATTATTGTTCAATGCATAGGATTGTACATCGTCATTACCGAAAAATGCTGTTTCCGCATTGGCGAGACACTTGTTGTCGGCAGTGGCTTTTTTATATCTAATAATATTGTACATGTCCTAATGAATTTGATATAATTTTTGTACGTTTTGTCGACAATATTTTTCATAACTATAGTTTAAATTGAAAAAGATGAACGGGAAGAAAAGCTTATATGTTTTTAATAACTGTGACATGGATTAGCGGCTCACAATGAGAAAAATATTTGCCTGTATTTTTATGATTGAATGAAACAATATTATGATTTAAAGGCATCAATTATTATACTCTTTCTCTTTGATTCCTTTGTTTTTGTGACGTTTGAACGATGAAGACTCTGATTTTAAGATAGTGTCTCGCCACTACGGACGATTTTTTATGTCGGTAGTCGCGAGACATTATCGTAAATCGGCAATAACTTTTTTTTCCATTATCTGTTCTGTAACTGTATAACTTAAATTTGCAGTATACACCTGTCCATGGATATATATACAGACTTGATGTTCTTGAAAATGTGAGTGCTATAACAAAAAAACAAAACGTGTCTCGCCACTACCGACTCTCCCTTAATAATTAATTTAAAGAATTAAATTTTAAAACAATAAAAACCCAGTCTTGAAAAATTCGGCCTCCAGTACCGGTCAGTATAAATGGCAGCAGTTAAACCAGGCAATAATCACAAATATATTGATTTGAAAGCTAGGATACATTTGCACAAGCTTCATGAACCCAAGTTTTACAGTTTCCACGTCAATACATACCAGGTTTTCCTTTATTATAACTCGTAGGTTATGTCGATGACGCGTATCAGTAATCTTTACACAAACAGTTCACCAGCCGCGATAGGTTAGCCGCTCGTGATAACAAATTAAGTAAATACCCTTCTAGAAAAAATCGATTGAAAACGATTGAAAACAATAGGAAAGAAATTTCTATTGTCCCCAATCGTGTTTCTTAATCGTGTTCTTACAATTGAAGACGATTGACTTTCTTATTATATTCAATCGTTTTCAATCGTGTTCTATAGATTGTATTCCATGCACTATTGCTTGGTGGAAGTTTTTGAAAATTTTAAAAAATGCAACTAATTAAACAGTCTAGAAATATATAATTATTTCAAAGATTATTTTCCGAACTACAAAATTAAAATATTTATCAATGTATTTGTCACCACAGAAAAAAATCATATATTTTAACAAAAATTAATTAAAAGTTATTTTTTAATTTATCTATGAATGAAACTGCACAAGACGAAATGTTTCTCATTTATAATTTATCGAAAAAATGTTTAAAAAATAATTTTTGACAGATACATCAAGTATTGTTTTAAATTGAATTACTTAAATTTTTTTTTAATTTCAGTCAATATTGAATTTTTTTAAATAATCGAACATTGGAAGATCTACAATAATTATAAGATTCATTAGAAATAATTAAATTTCTGGTGATTTTAAATTGAAAATTTTGAAAATATTTTAATGAATGAAAAACTTTATACAAATGTAACGGCTTTAACATCCGTTTCTAGCACAAAATAAGTTTGTAAAGAATTTTAATTTAAAATTTTTAGAAAAAATTTATATTTCGAAGAGTTGCAATCAAAGTTTTTAATAAAAAATATTTTTTTTTTAAATTTATGATAAAATTTTCAAAAAGTATTAGTTAAAATTTTTTATAAATAAAATAATTATAGAATTTAATAGAAGTAATTCAATTTTGGAAGTGTTAGAATTGAAAGGTTTTGACTTATTATTTTTAAATAATTGAAATTTTGCAAAATTTAATTGAAAACAATTGAACTTTTTAAAGAATTTGATTACAATTTTTGAAAATATTTAATTGAAAAATTATGGTTTTTTGTTGTTGGAAGGAGTTTAGGTGAACTTCGAACAAAATTTATACTGAATAATTTTTTTGCTAAATTTTTTTGAAAAGCTGCTGGACACATAAAGTTTAAAAAAACTAAAAATTTTGTTCTTAAAAAAAAATTAAAAACTGAAATTATTTTAAAGTGCAAGGAATAGAATTTTTTCTTATATTTATTTTTATATGTACCTAATTATTTATTTAATTTCTGTTTATATGTATTTTTTTACGTACCCATTTATTTATTTTTATTTTTTTGAGGTTATGTATTAACAACTCAAAGATTGTCATGTTTAATTTGTTCATGTATAGGATATGTAAACATATTGACATTATCCATATCACTAGAAATTTTACTTTAGATTTTAAATATTTGACACATACGCACGAATAGAACAAACTATATATTACAAAAGACTTATAAGAAAAACATCTTTCCTGTTTGATTCAACACTTTTCTTATATAATTAACTATTTGCGCATGTGCGTATATCGTTCTCCCGATAGCACCCGATTAAAAACAATTGAAAAAGTTTAACTTATTTTACACGATTGAAAACAATTCGAATCAATTGAAAAAATATATACTCCAATTGAAAACAATTCAAAACGATTAAAAAAATTTTGTACTCAATCGTTCTGAATCGTGTTTAATTGATTTTTTCTAGAAGGGTAGCGCATGCTATGTCAGCGCCATGTACTGTAGGATCTTAGAAATAACAACTGGCCGGTACTAAATGCCGACCGGTACTGTAGGACTTTCCCCTATGTGAGTTTGCTAAAAGCGGGAAACAATAGTTAATTTCAAAAAAAAATATTTTTATATAAAAAATAACATATATCTTGATTAGTAAGAGTTTTATAATTATCAATAATACGCCATTAATACGCCAATGGTATTTTTCCCATTGGGTGTAAATAGTTTTCGTAAATATTGTAAATATTTTTTAAAAAGTGTAAAAATAATAATTTTTTTGACCTTTATTGATAAGTATTGTTGATCTGGAGCTTTTTTAAAAAATATTTAATTTCAACAGGCGATAAAACTTTTGCTTTTTTGCTTTTGTAACCTTAAGACAAAACTTTAAGAAGATTTAAAGATTTATAACTATCATTAGAAAATAATTATTTTCTTAAATAATTACGTAAAAAATCAATTTTTTATTTTACATTTATTCTACTTATAACTAATCTTTTTTAAACTAACAAATTTTTTCGCAATTCTGCGTTACTTTTTAAATTATTTTCAAATCCTTTAAAATTTCCAGCTCCAATCTCTTTAATTAATTTAAAAACTTCTTCCGTTTTTTAATTAAAATCGTATTGCATTCTACGCAAGAGATTTAAAGTTTTGTTGTCTATATACGACATTAATCTTTTTTCCATGCGGATAATAAGTTCAATTATATCAGATACTGTAATTAATATAAAATTCAAGGATTAAAAATACATTGCATTCTTATAATATTAAACTAGAAAAATAAACTTAAATACAAATTTGACTGTTGGTCAATAAAATTTCTACCTTATCAGATATGATTAGGTTAATGAAATACTTAATAGGAGAAACCTATTTATCATCGTAACTATAATATTAAAATCCAAAACAAAATTACCATCCTCACTAGATATTTTCTAAAGTTCTTAACATTGACGTTGAAAAGTCGTGTGCATGGTTTCTGAATTGAGTGGAATCGGGTCTCTCTGTAGCTCAATTGGTAGAGCATCTTACCGTCAATAAGAAGGTTCTGGGATCATACCCCAGCAGCGAGAGACGATCCACTTTTTTCAGAAACCATGTACGAAAATATTTGTATGAGTTTCGTACATAAAAATTTGACTGTTGGTCAATAAAATTTCTACCTTATCAGATATGATTAGGTTAATAAAATACTTAATAGGCGAAACCTATTTACCATCGTAACTACAATAATTATTAAAATCCAAAACAAAATTACTATCCTCACTAAAATTACAATTTTTAGCATTTGATAGTAAAGATGCTGATGTATTATCCACATCGCTTGAGTTTGCTAAACTTTCATTGTCAGATTCAGTTTCCTCTTGATTTTTATGTTTTTTTTAATGCTCGTATTATTAAAAAATAACTTTTCTAGAATATTAATTTTTATTAAATTAATTTGTAGGTTGTGTGAAAATAAATAGACCATAAGTAAATTTGCTGATTTATAAAAATTGTTAAAAGTCATATAGTATAAACTAGAATGAATCAAATTTTAATTAGATCAGTTGTAAGAGAATTGATAGAAAAATTAATTTTCATAAATAAATACTATTTCAAATTCATATTTTATATTTAAAAAATATAAATTATATTTATATTTTATTATTATTTATTTATATATATTTATTATATTTATTTATATTTTATTATTATTTATTTAGGGTCAGTTGGGGTGAATAGAAACAGATTTGCTGAGTTTCACCAATAATATATGTCTTTTCTTTTAAATCGCAATACTTTCGGTTTTTTTGTGTATTGACAAGTTATTATTTAACTTCCGCGGAACAATTTTATGGGGTGGTAGAAAATATGAGTATCATTAAAAAGCAATAATCAACTGTTTCTATTTACCCCTAAAATTTTTCAACTTTTGTAAAATTTAGGGGTAAATATGAAACAGTCATTATTTCTTAAAAAATTTAAGAAAAAATAAATTTGAAGTATGCAAATGTTAGAAAATACAAAGAATTACGTAAAAAATGGTGTAAGTTATAAAATAATTCAAACTAATAACCCCCACAGCACCGATACTTTCCTAAAGATTTCCTAAAGATTTATTAGAAATATTCGGAATATTTCGAATAAATCTTTAGAAAATCTTTAGGAAAGTTTTTGGTGCTGTAGGGGAAATAATAATGCATTACATAAGTTTAAAAATAAACCATGATAAATACTATGCACTGATGAGAATATAGATTAATACTATTTTCAATTCATTTTTATAATGCTAAAAATAGTGTTGTAGTTGATGGAAACAATTTTCTCTCTCTCTAATATAAGAAATATTGTTGAAATTTCTGTTTCTATTTACCCCGAATTTCCAGTTTTTAGGGGTAAATAGAAACAATCTCCTATTTTTAATTAAATTTTGCAAAATGAAAAAATCAAAGTTGAGTTTTGTTGTAGTATTTCCAGCAAACACGTTATATAACAGTGAGGACACAGTTTTATAGAACATTTGTTACAAGCTGGTTATGAATCTGTTATATAACCTCACTGTAACAGAATTCTAGAACATTGTTACAAGGGAGTTACCGATCTATTCTATATTATGCTAACTTCACAGTTCTGTAACAATGTAATGTAACATTTCTGTAACACAATCATCACAAATGATCTATAACTGACGTTCCAACGTAGATCTAGAACTGTGTCTGAAAAATGTTATGTAGCTGTTCTAAAACTTTGTTGCAGATTAGTTCTGAATGACATTTGTACCTAAAAATGGGAACAATTCTGCAACAGTGTTACATAACATTTCTATAACACTACAGCCACAAATTTTTTGTAACTATTGTTCCATCGCATGTAGACATCATAGGTAATCTGCTTCCTACAACCTTTACATACAAATTTATTTGTTAAACTAAATTTACAACATTTTATTTGTAATAAATAATCAAAACAATTATAAAATAAAATATTAAGTACATAATAAACATTAGGTAATTAAATAATTTTAAATATTATTTTTCTAATTATTTATTACATTAAAAATTTAATATAATATGTATTTAAAATGTTGTGGAAAGCAGATCACCATTTATCATCATTGATAAACAAATGTCTCATTGAAAGTTCTTTCAATTCAAAACTTCCCCACAGAATTTTTGTCGGCGAATGTAAGGAAAGGTGATTGTTGACATATAATTAAAAACTTTTAAATATTGTTAAACAATTGATTATTTTGAAGTTTTTTGATATGCTGTCGTCTTCTGTGGACCCAAATGCGTTTGTATACTAAATCCTAATTAGTTTCATCAACGTATGTCCAAGCTAGGAGGATTTATGTTTTAAAATTGAATGAAAAAAGAAAATTTAAATTTGTTAGTTTTTTTGTAATTATTATTTAAACTAATTGTTTTATCAAAAAAATTCATAGAAAAAAAGATGCGCCTCTTTATTTTCTATAAGGTAGCATTTTTCAAAACTCCAAATTTTTAATTTTAATTTTAAAGGCATTTGGACAATAGATGTTTGGCAATACATAGTCCAGCCGAGCGCCTCGGCAAGTTCTTCTTCCCGTCCGCTCAAATGTTAAATTAATTGAATATTTTTAATAAATACGTAATCTGTCAATGTATACTATTAATATAAACATCTTACACATATTATAAATATCTTGATGAAACAATATCTCTGCATTTTTTTGAACATATGAGGAAGCAGAGAAAAGATTGGAAATTTTAAGAACAGAGTCGTACGCTTATACTACAGATACTGAAACAGTTTCAGAAAAAATAGCATTTAATTTAACAAAACAGTTTCGCACTAAGAGGAGTCTATTAAGCGATGAAACACGGGTTGCTTTAAAAGTTCCACGTATAGATAAAAATAATGAAAAACTGCAGGATAGGAGAGCGATTTCTACATGTACAGAATATGGAAAAGGATCAAAGGATATGGATGAAGAGAATAAACCTTCTGTTGTACATTTAATTTATTATATTTATTTATTTTATTAAATATATATATTTTATTTATTTATTTAACCTATTCTTTTTTTTATTTGTCTTATTTTCTAGCTGTCCAAAATCACTCTAAGAAATCAAATTGTGTTAACACTGAAGAGAGTCTTATCACTGAAGAAGAACTAGTTGCTTTGCAGGTTTCACATATTAATAGAAATGGTGACAAACTTGATGATCGAAGTGTATTTTCTGCAGAGGTTGGATATGTAAGTGACTCGAGTGATTTAGTTGAGGAGGATGGATTTTCTGCCATACAGAATGATACACATATTACACCAAATAAAACTCACTCTAAGAAATCAGATGTTACTATTACTAAAGATACTGAGAAAAGTGGTACGTTTTATCGAATACGTTTCAATATCTTGAAATTCATAAATATAAAGAAGTATAATATAAAATTTAATTCTTTTATCACTTATCGTATTCTTAGCTGTCCAAAATCCATCTAAAAAATCGGATACTGTTATCGATAAAAACAGTCAGAAAAATGGGATGCTTAATCTTTAAGAAAAATATAGTTTTGTAAATTTAAGAAAATTGTGTTTAAAAAAAAAAGAATGAAAAGAGAATTTTTTATCAGATATTCAAATTTTATATCTACTAAATATAATTTCTTTCAGAATTTCGGTTATGTTGTTAACTGCAATGAGAAATCTTTCTGTTGATGTAAAAGTAGTAACTGCAAATCAGAGAACAATACTTGCCATTTTACAAGAATCAAATGGAATTAATAATATTGCAGATAATTTCATATCAAAATACAATCTTGATCTACCTTTTAAGAATAAGGAAGAATTCAACGAATTCAACGAAGAACTTGCAAAAAATGAACTATTTTAAAAAGAATTTGTAAGTTATACAACTGTTTTCAACTGTAAAAAAGAATTTCTTGTAACATTATATTACTTCTTCACTTTTATGATTATCTTTTTCACAATGTAATAACAATTTTAGTTACATTTTTGTATATATTTATTAATAGTATTCTGTAGTATATGGACCGTTTATATACACTGAAAAAAGGGTTTGGTATTGACAACCAAACGTTTGGTTGGTATTTAAGCAACCAAAATTTTTTTGTTGAATCAACAAAATTTTAATTGTCTCAACCAAAATTTGTTTGACACAATTTTTGATGTCCTAACTAAAGTTTGATTGGGACAACCAAAATTTTGTTGATTCAACAAAAAAATTTGTTTGTTTAAATACCAACCAAACGTTTGGTTGTCAATACCAAACCCTTTTCTCAATGTATGTCCACAAAGAACAGTAATTAAAAACATATATTCAATTTGGGGACTTTATTATGTATTTAGATTTTATTATTTTACAGAAAATGAGTACCAGTATTTCCATAAGTCCACTAAAGAACTTCATTTATAAAACGAAATTTTGACAAATGTTCAACTTAAAATTTGAAAATCTTAAATGTTAAGAAAAATATTTCTATAAACAAATGAAAACAATACCGTAAGATATAATAAAGCCTTCAAGTTAAATCTTCAAATTAGTTTTTAAAAAATAAAAAGGAGCGGAAAAAAAATTTTAAGCAGAAATTTCTTTTTGTCCTACATGCATGATTAACGCGACTTTCCGTGCAGGTACAGCCGGCAGAAAGTAGGCTTTTGCCGCCCAACCACCAATAGCGGACGGAAAAGTAATTTTGTGGGTTATTTAAGACACATTTTTCAAGTTGAGTATTTTTAAATAATTAGTTTGTCAAATTTTTAATATTTTTAAATAATGTTATAAAATATAATAATATAAATTTCCCTCAAACATAATAAAAATATATCCAGTATCTTTTACATTCAATATTTGGTCTTTGGTTTTACTCCAGTTTACTTCCTTAGGCGTCTTGTTTATCGTGCAATTGGACAAAAAACATCGTGTGCAACACGGACGGAAAAGTCAACTCCTTACCTCGTGCGAATCGGTCAGGAATTAAATACTTTCCGCCCTAGCCACACAATGTACTATTTTCTTCTCTTTATGTAAAATAAAAATTAACAGAATTGGTTAATAATTGATATAAATTGAGAAAATTCAACTTTAAAATTCAAAGTAGAATAAGTCTTACAATTTTTAATGTCTGAAATTTCTTTACTAATATTTATTTTTCATATCTACGATATTTTTTTTCTAGGTGTTGTTACTGCTACACATACTGATATTGCAGCAAAGATTTCAATTAAAGAGCATCAATTTTGCCAGGCGTTTGGAAAAGTCCTCGCAAATTCAAATAAAATTATAAAATAATCTTAAAAAAAATTTTCTTTCAACTGTATCTGAGTAATTATTTTTTATAATTTTATGATTATTTAATGTTTTAATATATAATATTATCAGTATTCTAATATTCAAACGTTATAAAAGAAATTGTTGAAAAATTGCTTGTTTAAGCAACTGCAGCATTTTAAAAGTGGAGTTTATTAGTAAAATGTTTTTTTTCAGTTGTTCTTTCCGTGTTAAATACATGCTGCTTATAAGTTTTTTCATTTCTTTTAAAAATTTACTGCCGCTGATTTCTTTATATATTGCTAGAAGATTTTAACGAGATTTTCGTTTCCTTTTAATTTTTAAAAATCAATGTATGTGATATTCTTGTTCAAATGTATTATGAATGTCAATAAATAATATTTGATATTATACTTTTTACATATTTTTATTTATATTTTATTATGCCATATATTTTTCAATATAAATAATAACCTCTATTAGAGATTAAATAATTCATAAAAGATTAAAAGACTTAAAGAAAATAGTGTTTATTGATAGCAAAATATAAGTAAAGATATTTCAGCACTTTGTAATACAATTTATGGTTGCTCGCGAAACAAATGAAAAATACAAGCACTCGTGCCTCTCTCTCTCTGGTCTCAACCAATCTGACTCGCTCTCCATCGCATTTCGCTATCATTCGGCCAACCTAACAAAAAGTTTGTCCTCAAGCGTAGTTTAGATGTTATTTGATATTTAATTACAATATTCTTGAAGATCGTAATTCTTTCCAATAACTCAAAGTAACGTAAAATTAGATTCGAAGATACAAGTTAAAAGACGCATTTACAGATCTTTGGTAACTCGTTGATAAGGTAAAATATTTTTTATAACGCAGTTCTAAAAACGTCGTATTTCGTGTCTCCGACGATAAGTAGAAAACTGCCTTTTCTTGAATGCATTGTGTCAAGTTATACTTTGCCCACCATCAGTGCGAATAAGAAAAATAATATAACGACTGCGACCACTAGCCTAGACGAATAAGAAGGAGAGCAAAAAGGATGGAATGAATCAATGTTTTTAACAAGTTTAGTAGCGCCAGTTTCACATAGAATACGCGTCGACATATATATCTGCGAAGCATGAGTTCTCTCACTTTTCCTTCATTCTAAACATCACGTCTGGAATTAATAAAAAAAAGTTTTTTAATTAATTTAGTGTTTTCTAAAATCTCGCTATCGAAATCGATTCGATTGAATGTTAATATTTAAGTACAAAATCTGGCACTGGACTCAACGGTAAGTATTATTAATGAAATTCTATTGTACTACACTTGTTACATATAACATAACCTAAAATTCGAAATCAAAACTATTAATGCTATACATTTTATTGTCAATTTATATTTAAAAAATATATTTCTGTTATTTATTCATTAAAGATAATTTATAATTTACATGTTTTCAAATATAAGCATGTTTCGAATTATATTTCTCTGAACCTTTAGTAGCGTAACCTTAAATTTCTAACTTTCTGTTTTTTTATATATTCCTTAATAAAAATAGAATAAAAAAATCTGAAATATAAATAAAATTATTTTTATTTACCAAAATATATGCTTTTTTAAGAAAATGTCTTCTAACGAAGTTGATGATGAGAACTGCACGCCGCCAGAAATCAGGGAAGCAGCAAAAGAAATATCGAAGGATTTGTTGCCAAAGAAGTCCAGGGATATATATGACGAAACATACAGAAAATTTGTAGAATGGAAAACCGCAAACAAGGCCATTACATCCGAAAACTGCTTGAAAGTTTATTTAAAAATCTTATCGAAAATTATAAACCATCTATAATTTGGTCAATTCATTCTAAATTGAAATCTACAATCCAAAATGAGAACATTTCGATCGATAATTACAAAGAATTAATAGCGCTGATAAGCCAAAATTCCAAAGGGTATCAAAGCAAGAAGCCTAAAATTTTTACGACGGAACAAATAAACTTATTTTTAGAAACTGCACACTGCATTAAAATAAAATAAAAGTGTAAAAAATGATAAGTAAATAAAAAAATATAAATAATCTAATAAACATTTGCACTGTAAAATAATAACGAAAATAATAATTGTAAATATTATAAAAAAATAAACAAATAAAATATAAATAATATAAAAATTTAAACTACAAAAAATGACAAAACTAATTATTCTAAATAAAAAATAAATATAAAACTATAATACAAATAATATAATACAAGTTTCTGTTTTGTTTCAGAGTGTTGTAATTTTTGGTTTGAGTGGATGCTGCCGCAAAGGTGAAATTTATGCAACTAAAGTCAATCATGTTAAAAAGCAAGGAGAGCTTTTTGAAGTTCTTATACCAGACACGAAAAACAAAGTGCCTCGTAAATTTATCATTGATTCAAAATTCGCTTCGCTGGTTGAGAAGTATCAAGCCCTGCGACCGCCAAAGATGGAAAAAGAAAATTTCTTCCTACAATACCATAAGGGAAAATGTAGCTGTCAAGTAATTGGCATCAATACCATCGGCAGTATGCCAAAGAAAATTGCGGAATTCCTGCAGTTAGAAAATCCGGAAAATTTCACAGGTCATTCATTTCGAAGGACATCCGCAACCGTGTTTGCCGACAAAAAAGAGGCTGCGAAAAAAATTACTAACGCAATTTTAGGATCTACGAGGGAAACTTCTCAAAAACGAAAACGAGAATACTGCCGCCAAAAGACTGAAAACTGATGATCTTAAAGATTCATCAGAAAAAACATTTATAATAAATAATTGTAACGTCACTATTAATTATAGTATAAATAAATAATTTATGTTTACTAAAGTTCCAATTTTAAACGATGTTTTAAAATATGCTTATTACGGATGTATCTACTTAATTTCAAATTTAAAAGACTGTTTAAAAATAAAACTGCCATATTTTAAAAAACATTTTTTTCTTTATTTTCTTATTATATTTTATCTTATTATTTTCTTGTTATTAATTTTTTAATTTAAAAACTTATTTTATTCTTTGCAACATACGATTTTGTTTATACATACCGAAAGCGGGGAGTATGATATAGATTTTTATTTTCGTTCTTTTACATTGTGTAATTAATAAATTTTAATATCTTTTGAGTTGGTTTTTTTAGTCGGGGGGCTTCGCCCACCGAACAAGTTGACTGTCCCAATCCAAAAAGCTAGAATGTTCTGGTTGACACGTTCGACCTGACCGTTAGCCTGAGGGCTGACCGTCTGCTTCAATTGTGTGTCAACTTTATTCCATGCGTGTCACAATATTCGCGGAATTTTTCTGTCCCTCTGTCGCAAATAACTCGATTAGGTGCGTCAAATTGTTCTACTACTTTGTTAAATCTTTTGATTGTTGTAGTAGTTTCTGTATTTTTCGCGGGTTCTAGCACAACATATTTAGTTAGGTTATCGACCATGGAAAGAATGTACCGATTTTTTTTTTAACTTACTGGAAAGGGTCCTAAATGGACCAAGTGAACCACTGCAAATGGCCTGTGCCCTGCAGGAGGGATCGGATGTAATTCTCCTGGTTGTTTACCGCGTGGTTTTTTACTCATAAGACATGGTAGACATCTAGCTAGATGTTCTTTAATGTAACCGCGCATATTTTTGAAATAATAATATCTTATCATTTTCGACAAGACTTTATCAAGACCTAAATGGCTAGCTAAATCGTGTTAACGTATTTTTAACGCCTTTCGCATGGACGACGGTATGACGTACAATAAAATTTATTTTTTATCGCGTATGTCAACTCGGTATAATAATCCTCCTTCTAATCGAAAATCACGAACCGCGCCGCGCTCGTCTTTTAATCTTTCCTCTTCAAGTTTTTCGAGAATTTTGATCAATCTGTTCAGTTTTTCGTCCGTTCTTTGGTGTAAAAGTATCTCGTCTTCTCTTATCGTCGAAATTGTTAACACCTCAGGAATTTCTACATTCTGAGTATTATCATCGAAAAAGGACGCTCGCGAGAGGGCATCCACGTGTGCTATTTGTTCCCCTTTTCGGTGTCGAATAGTGAAGTTGTAATCGCATAACGAAATGGCCCATTGAGCCACTTGGGGATATTTTGTTCTGGACGTATTCAAGAAAACTAGCGCGTGACAGTCAGTTACTATTGTAAATTTCAGCGGAATCAAAAACGAACGGAGCCTTTTGGTGGTAGCCCAATAGATTGCAACCAGTTCCAGTTTACTTGAATGATACCGCGATTCTACCTCTGATACGCGTCGACTGATTGTGTAAACCAATTTCAGGTCATTTTTATCATTTCCCTGTAACAACATTGCTATAAGTCCAACAGAGCTGATATCTGCGTGCAGCTCTGTTACTGCAGCTGTCGGAGAATAAAGTTTAAATTGGGTGGCATGGTTAATCTTAGTTTTAATTCATCAAAAGAATTTTTTGTTCAATTGACAGAAGAAAGAAAAGAAAAGAAAGTATTCTTTCTTGTTAGACTGGATAATGGGGCGGCAATTTTCGCGAAATTTGTAACAAAACGCCGGAAGAAATTTGTAAGACCCAAAAACCGTCGTACCGCATACTCTACTTTCTCGAACCCTAATCGACACTTTTTGAGATTCAACGTTAATCCGGCTCTCGCTAGTGACTTGAACACCAATTTTAATCTTTCGAGTAGTTCTTCCAAATTCTTAGCAAAAATAATAATGTTGTCAAGAAAGAATAGTAGAATTTTGTTCCTTAGTTTACCTAATGCTAATTCCATAAGTTTGGAAAAGTAGAAGGGGCATTCATTAACCCATAGGCAACGGGAGTAAATTCGCCCGTTCCATCAGGCGTGATAAAGGCGGTTTTGTGTCTCGCTTCTGGTGATAAAGGGAGATGTATGTAACCGTTATATAAGTCTAGGATCGCAAAAATATTGGCATCTGATAATCTTTCTAGGCATTCGTCAATACTGGGCAGAGGAAATTGAATCCTCTCTGTTTGAGCGTTCAGTCGCTGATAGTCAATTACCAATCGGAATTCACCGTTCATTCTTCGAATTAATAATACTGGGCTTGAGTATGTCGTAGTCATTTCAGTTGCAACTCCCGCTTGTTTCTATTGACCGACTATTTCTGGCATGACTAGTCGCTCTTCATATGTCCCGCGATATGGTTTGGAACATTCCGGGACCGAACCGGGTTTTTCAACAATATCCATCTCAATTAACGGGGTGCGACCTAACTTGTCTAAATTTTTTCGCAAAACAATGCCGATTTTTATTTAACATCTTGAGTCGCGTCCTACGTTGACTTTCTGTGATATTTACATTTGTGATTACTTCCGCGGAAGTAATTGGCTCGATTCGCGGAGTTACCTCGGGTATGACTTCAACATTTAAAACGGAATGTTCTATTTTTGCTCCTTATTGTATTTTAACCAAATGGATGTTTGGGTTCATTATCCCTAACATCGCTTCGTTTTCTCCCATTAAAACTTGTATAAAATTTATGGATTCTGTTAATAACTCTTCGTCATTTGATACAATCGCGTGTTTTGATTCTTCATAATTATCAATTTCTATTTTTGATAAATATATGCTTCCCTGATCGCGAAAAATCAATTGGTCTCCGATTTTAATGTATGCAATATGTGGTAGTTCAGTGTACGATCGCCCAATGATTGCGTCCTATGTTTGGACGTTATCTAGGAATATGCGCATAGGGATGTTTTGACCGAGTATATCGTCGACTTCAATGTTTCCACGTACTATGCCAATATAATATACTACGTTACTTTCGCTTCTAAAACCTCGTAATTCGCTCGGTTTCTTTTCGACTTCAAAGCTCCCTTGAAGGACCGCAGAGGCTTTAATCGTGCATACGGCACTTCCCAATCTATTAATGCAGTTATAGGTTTCCCATTAATTTTAACCGTTTTTACGTATTTTAATGATGTTTCTTTTAAATTTTCTTCTACCGCGTTCACGTCAGTTGCTTCTAACTGTCTCGGTTTCGGGCAATAACGTATACTGTGTCCCTTTTGTTTGCAATTAGTACAATACGGTATGCGTTTGGGCTCGGGACATTCGCGGCCAAAATGTCCCACCTTTTGACAATTGAAACATTTACCCTTACTTTGATTTTGACTTTTATTTTCTTTATTCGATGTATTCTCGTTTGCTCGTGCGTGTGTATCGCGGGATTGTGCATTAATATTTTCGCTTTTTACGTTTGTTTTCGGCTCGGCACGACTATTTTTATAAAAGCCTTTAAAAGTTCTTTCTAGTCTTTCAAGATCTGCAAGAAGCGCGTTCTCATTTTCATGATGTGCCGCGGTGGCTCCTAAGATCAAATCTCGGGATCTCAAACCTGATAATATTTGTTCTTTTACTTGACTAAAGTAATCAAAATTTTTAATGGTATTTAAAAAGTCTGGCCTTACATGAAATTCGAGTTGTATGTCATAGTTTTGAGCAAGTTGCTGCAACAGAGTCATATTTTGCTGCACCATTTGTGTTATTAAAATTAGGAGTTGATTATAATTCGTGGAATTACCGTCCGCATTTGGACAAAAAAATTAGGCGAATGCCCCTGAATGGGAGGCAACCATCCTCGCGTCGGGTTATACGGAACATTTGGTGCTGCAAATTGTGTGTGTGGAAGTGTTACATTTGGATTTGGGAATACATAATGGTTTTGTACCGGCGGATTAATTACAGTGTTATTCGGAGGTAAATTACCGCGTAGAAAGGTAGGATTTAAAAATTGATGTTGAAACGGAACATTTGAGGGTGCCTGTGTATTTAAGTTTTATAAATTTCCATTCGGATGGTTTGACGCATTGACTTGAATACGCGTAGTTTTTACATTATTTTGTACTATCAGTTAAATTGAAACGTGTATCATTAAACGCGTTAGCGTGAACTGAATTGGAACTATACCATTGATAAGAATCATTGGGAAAATTTTGAACGGATTGCTTAAATTGGTATGGCGTTGAGCGCCCGACATTCCTCCCACCTCGATTTTCTCTATTGTACAAACTGCGCTGAAAACGTTCGAAGTCATATGATGTCATTTCTGGATTTGTAGAGTTATGATGTGCCATGGTTGAATTTTCTGCTTTCTGTGATGTCACGGTGAAAGAAAATGGCGTAGATCGCGTTGGTGATGCAAGCTTTTGCTTCCGTGTGATTCAGCTTACGGCGTCCTGGAGATGTAATGGCGGCGTCCTCCTTTCACATGTCGATACATTGATTGACAAGTTTTGGCACGACTTCCGTGCCTCAAAATCCTCTCCAGATCAGGTCTCGTAATTTTAATACAGTTTTTGTTTTCAATTTTAAAGAAAGTTGGTTATTTTCTCGTTATACACACTTCCTTTGTAAACACTCGCGGGCACTCAATAAGCGTTTAGTTTCGATCCCACTTCTAAGATATTAGATATTAAATAATTCGTAAAAGATTAAAAGACTAAAAGAAAATAGTGTTTATTGATAGCAAAATGTAAGAAAAGATATTTCAGCACTTTGTAATACAATTTATGGTTGCTCTCGAAACAAATGAAAAATACAAGCACTCGTGCCTCTCTCTCTGGTCTCAACCATTCTGACTCGCTCTCCATCTCGCAGCTCACATTTCCCCTCTCTCTGGCCAAAGGCCCATCCACATACACATGATCGCATTTCGCTATCACCTCTGTATAATTTTTCCAATGAAAAATTGTTCAGAGGTTATGATAGCTACACATTTAACCATTTAACGGTACAAATATTGCAAGTGTGCTAATAGGGTCTTAATAGGGGCCGCTGTAATTAATAGGGAATTAAAAGAGGTAGTTGTTTCGGACCACATTAGTTTTTCACTGACGGTCCGTACAATATTTTGCGTAACGAAACGAATAGGGGCCACAACAAGTCACCATATTCGGTCCCTAATAATAAAAGGGCAAACGTTAACGGTCCACAATAGCGCCACAGTGCAATTTCTACACGGGAGGAAATAATTTTGTATATGAGGCAAAATTTCTGAAGTGATCCAACTTTAAAATTAAAGGTTTTCGGATCGGGTTGAAATTTGCACAAACTTTAGTACTATGGGTGAGTACTTCACCAACAAATTATTATTAAGTTTTATGCAAAACTGTAGAGGGGGGAGGGGCTTCAAGCTTTTTGGTCAAATGTGAACAATAAATTTTTTAAAAACTCGTAACTTCTATTAAAATGGATAAAAAATTTTGACCAATATGTTTTCGAAAGGTTTTTTTGTGCTCTTTCGAATGGTGAAATTTTTTTTTTAAAAATTCAAAATTTACCCCTTTTTGAAAATTAAAAATATTTTTAATTTTTTCTATCAAAAAGGCACTTTTTTTGTTTTTTTTCCCTCAAAATAAAGACTAAGATATATACTTTCAATTCCAAAAAAACTAGAATGCCTTTTTTTTGTTTTTGAGATATTAATTAATTAATTAATGTTTATAACAAATGGAATATTTTACAAACAAATAAAGTTACCGTAATTCTAAAATTAGCAATTGAAAGTTAACGTAATTCCGCATCCAACGAGCCCTATATGAAGTATTTGGGATAAGTACTTTGTTAATAAACAATTAGTTAACATTGCAATTGTTTATTAACAATCTACTTATCCAAAATACTTCATATATGGCTCGTTGGATGCGGAAAAACCTGAACTTTCAATTGGTAAGTTCAGAATTACCATAACTTTTTTTGTTTGTAAAATATTTCATTTTTTATTGTTATTTAACTAAAATTGAACCAAAATACTTCATATAGGGCTTTTAGATACTTGTTGTTAGGAAAAAATGAAATTTATTTATTTAAAAAATTTTTTATTTAACTGAAATAACTGCTGTTTCGATTTACCCCTTGTTTCTATTTACCCCAACTGACCCTTTATATATTTATTTTATTACTATACATTTATTTATTTATATTTATATTATATTTATTTATATTTATTTATAAGGTTTATATTCATACAATTTATTTTTAACTGCGTTAAAAGGAAGAAGCTTTTTTACAGGAACCTCCTTATCAAGCTCACCCTCACTTGAAGACGAATAGTCAACCATAGAATTCTGCAATTTCGCTCAAAACAGATTTTGCTTTCTCCTGCGAGAGAACATGTAATTTTTCACGAACTCCATCATTTTCAATTTCAGCATTACTACTGCTTTCTACAGCAGCATCTCAGCACATCTTGTCATACCTTCTTTTCACTTGATCATAATTTCCTTTAAATAGTTATAATAATTATATAATATAACACCGTCCGACACGATGTTTCACACACGAAAAAATCAATGATTTTCAGAAACTAGGACCAAAAAAAAGATACCAGTGTCTGGCCGTTTTGCTAGATCAGGTCATTTTTTGCTTTTAGGGGTAAAAACAACCCTTAAATGAAAAGTGATAGGAAATCTTGTACAAAAAAATAATTTTTTATGAAACCTGGTATCTCAGGGTTTTCCGGGTCACTGATTACGAATCTGATGTCAGATTTTCAAAATTCAAAATGACGGATCCAATATGGCAGTCGAAATTTATAAAAATCCACCAATTCATTTGAAAGTTGTTACTTATGGGTTTTTGGGGTCGCTGTTTACGAATATGATGTCAGATTTTCAAAACTCAAAATGGCGGATTCAATATAGCGGTCGAAATTTATAAAAGTTCATCGAATTCGATTTATAAATATTAATTATTTTTTATAAAACTTGATGTCTAGGGGATTTTGGGGTCGCAGATAATAAGATAATAATAATAACAATAAGAACATAATAACATTTATAAATTTCTACCACCATATTAGATCCGCCATTTTGAATTTTAAAAAGCCGACATGAAATTCGTAATCAGCAACCCCAAGAACCTTCAAGTAACTAATTTCAAGTGAATTCGACGAACTTTTATAAATTTCAAACGCCATATTGAATCTGCCATTTTGAATTTTAAATATCTGACTTCAGATTCGTACTCAGCGACCCCGATAACCCATAGACACCAAGTTTTATAAAAAATAATAAATATTTATAAATTTCGACCGCCATATTGGATTTGCCATTTTAAATTATCAAAATATGACATCATATTCGTTATCAGCGACCCCAAAAACCTTCAAGTAACAAGTTTCAAGTGAATTCGATGAATTTTTATAAATTTTGATCGCTATATTGAATCCGCCATTTTGAATTTTGAAAATCTGACATCATATTCGTAATCAGCGACCCCAAAAACCCATAGACACCAAGTTTTATAAAAAATAATAAATATTTATAAATTTCGACCGCCATATTGGATCCGCCATTTTAAATTATCAAAATATGACATCATATTCGTTATCAGCGACCCCAAAAACCTTCAAGTAACAAGTTTCAAGTGAATTCGATGAATTTTTATAAATTTTGACCGCTATATTGAATCCGCCATTTTGAATTTTGAAAATCTGACATCATATTCGTAATCAGCGACCCCAAAAACCCATAGACACCAAGTTTTATAAAAAATAATTAATATTTATAAATTTTGACCGCCATATTGGATCCGCCATTTTGAATTATCAAAATCTGACTTTATATTCGTTATCAGCAACCCCAAAAACCTTCAAGTAACAAGTTTCAAGTGAATTCGATGAATTTTTATAAATTTCGACCGCCATATTGGATCCGCCATTTTGAATTTTGAAAATCTGACATCGGATTCGTAATCAGCGACCCAGAAAACCCTGAGATACCAGGTTTCATAAAAAATTATTTTTTTTTACAAGATTTCCTATTACCTTTCATTTAAGGGTTATTTTTACCCCTAAAAGCAAAAAATGACCTGATCTAGCAAAACGGCCAGACATGGGTATCTTTTTTTGGTCCTAGTTTCTGAAAATCATTGATTTTTTCGTGAAAAAAAAATTTGAATTTTGTCGGACGGTGTAATACATTATATAATTATTATAACTATTTAAAGGAAATTATATATATATATATAATATATAATAACATATAATATATATATATATATATTATATATATATAATAGAATATAAAATAAAACAAATAAACGAAATAAAAATAAATAAAGTCGAATAAAAAAATTTTATTTTATTAAACAATTTAAACAAAGAGGTTAAATGTCAAAGTAAAAATATTGCACATATTAAGTGTGTGAAGACATATTGAAGAGAAAAAATAATTTAATATATTATACTTACGAGTTTCTTTAATCATGATCGCAGGAAAGTCTTCCCAGGATTGAAGAGGACCCATTTCTTTTTTTACCCACATCTCAACTTTTGAGTATTCCAATTCTCCTGGATATTTACAGCGTAACTCCTTTGAATTTATTTGGATAAAATACCCAAGACATGGGCACAAACCTCAATAAATTTTTTTGATTAAAAAGGTTTATTTTTTTTCAATTAATTGAAGTTCTTGGAAACTCCAAAAGCGCGAACTTATAAATATTGTTCATTTTACTTTCTAATACATTTTCGTTTGAATTATTAATTGACGTTTTCTTTTATTAACAAAATGTTTCTTTTCATATTGCTATAGTACCAAAAAAATATAAGTTTATATCTAAAAATCACTGTTGACATTTCTAAATTTTGAATATCTGTCAAATAATATATAATATTGTATAAAATAAATAAATAAATATAATGAAGATATATAAATATAATATAAAATATATTAATATAATATTGTATTTATTTACATCTCTTTTGAATATCTCATCAAATTAATATAGATAATCTTTAATTTCAAATTTAAAAAAATTTGAAAGTTTTGAATCTATTGGTTTTGATGGTAAAATAAATTTTATATTTCTTAATAATTTTTAAATTTAAATACTCTAATTTTTGGTCATGTATAACATAATTAAAAAACGTCTGGTCGTGGTGCAATGAGGGGCAGACGACGTTTAGAAGGTGAGTCCCTATTTGTAATCAAATTATCTTTCAGTCAGATCGGCATTTAATGGATAAATTTAAAATTTAATTAGAAATTTTGATGTTTGTTTAAAATTGATCGCGAGTGAATATCAAATGTAAAAATTATTCGGCCATCTGCCGAATATTCTAAATAAATAGAATCAATCGGTAAATTAAAATTACTATAATAATCTTAAAATTCTTTCATTCGTTCATTCTGTCCGGGCTCGATCAGCTGTGAAGGATAATTTTATATGACTCTTCCTAGATAGAAAGAGAAAAGAAAAAATGCGTTACAGTTCGACAGTAAGAATTTGCTATTGGTTTAGAGAGGAGCCAAGGTACGTTTCATGATGTTTCGGGCGATCATCGATTGCGTCCTTATGGGGAAGTTGTATACCCCTACTCTACCGACCGGGCCATAAATTTGGAGCTCTAGGGACGCATGTACCGAGGGGGGCCTGAGCAGCGTTCTTGGGCCTAATGACATTTTCTATTTATGGCCCTTAATGAGTTTTTCACGAAAATTATAAAATTTTTAAATATTGACATTTTTAATTCCAACAACATATGCTCGTAATCATGAAATTTCGAGGAATAAGAATATGATAAAAAAAATTTCCACAAATTAACTTTTTAAATACTTATTTATCAATTTTAATCATTTATTTCATCATATTTCATTAATTTATTATGATATTTGGCCTCGGACCGAACTGGACCGAGTTGGGACTGAACTCGGTCCAAACACAGTCGACACAATCCGCCAGGGTTTAAGAAAAGATTTTTTATGCAAGTTATTTTCATAAAAAAACAATGTCAAATTCAGAAAGAAAAGGTTGCTTAAGTGCTCTAGATTTTAGAATTATAGATACTGAAGAAGAAATGTTTTTGCACAACTATTGCAAAGAGTATCACAATCAGTTTTCGATATTCAAAACTCATTGTATTTGTAAATTCTTGATTTAATTATAACGATTAACAGAAATCAAAAGCATATTCAAATACTTTTTAGTCGTTCTTGTAGTCTTGGTCATTGGATTTGCACTTATTATGATGGATTGAGACTTTATATTTATGATACTCTTAATAAAGGTTTTTTAAATGAGGATCAAATAAAATATTTAGATAGATTATATCCCTTTAAACCAACCGTAGTTTTTGCAAAAGTTCATCAACAACCGAATGGTGTTGATTGTGAAATATTTGCAATATCATTTGCAACATCTTTATATTTTAAAATAATGCCGATTACTCTTAATTACGTTCATAGCAGAATGAGGCAGCATTTAAGCTTAATGATTAAAAAGAATTGTTTATTTCCTTTTCCTGCAAAAATATGCCTTTATATGAATTTGATGAAAAAAATATTTCTAAAAATTATTTAGGTTTGTTGAATGTTGAATGTAAGTTTTGTAAATCGTTAAACTTTATGTGTGAAAGGTCTTCAGATAATAATTTTAATAGCTGTTGTCACAAAAGGAAAGTAAAATTAAATGACTTAACTCCTTATCCTGAGTATTTAACCAATTTATTATGTGACTCTACCTCTGTGGGTAAAAATTACAGAGAACATATTCGTTCGTATAACAGTTCATTTGCTTTTGCTAGCATGGGACCTAAATTAAAAGTTCTAAAAGGAAAAGGTCCGTATGTTTTTCGCATTCATGGACAAGTATATCATTGTACATACTCTCTTCATCCAAATGATGACGATAGTCGTAAATATGGTCAATTGTATATAATTGATTCAAATGCAACTGTAAAAGAAAGATTAAATAACAAATATAATAATAAATGTTTGATGAAATTATTATCGGAAATTGATATTTTACTTAGAGAGATTAATCCATATGCTAAAGCATTTAAAATTATGCGAGATTTTGAGATTAAAGAAGAAGAACAAGCTTAATCATCAAATAAGTCTGTAAGAAATAGTGAAATGTGGAATAAACGCGACAGGTTATTAGATCAAAACAAGTTTAATGTTCCATCTTTAATGCGAGTGTAACTCGAACTTGTCCGATTTTTTTACTCTAATATACATAAATATTAATCTTACCCCAAAACCAATGAGTATGTTTGATCTTGCTAGTTGTTATAATAAAATTAAGTGAAGTGTTTTAATTGTGTCTCTATCCTTACTCCCCCACTCTCCGCGGGTTATTAGAATATCGCAATAACGTGCTGAGCCAGCAGGCGTAGACTTTAAAAATTAATTATTATTAGAATGGTTTAGTTATTTTCCATAAAAATAACTTGGCGTCTTTAATAAATAATAAAATAGAAAAATCAAATAACGTTATGCGATTGAAGTGAAAAATAGTATTTAAATTAAAATAAAATTAATAGAAAAATAGTATCAAAAAATAAACAAACGTTATACTATATACTGTCATTTATAAATTATATTAAATAAATTTTCTTAATATGAAAAATAATTTTTGATAAAATATTTATTAATAAGATTCAATAACACAAAAAAAATTGGGTTAACTTTTTTGTCTTCCAAAAAAGTTTCATGTAACAAGAACAAATTAATTTCTTTTTCTTTCAGGTGAATATGAATTATGTCTAGTTATTATGGAACGAAAAAATATCGTTTTATGAACTCATTATGTATCAGTTCCTTACAATGATAATGACAATTATAATGATTCAATTGAAGCTGATAATGTTGACTTTTTAAAATAATATATCTTGCGCACTCTAGTCTTATATCTCTATGTAATATATTGAAAATCTCAACGATCAATTTGATAATAACGATGATTCGCTTGAGAATGATGATGAAAATGAAGAGTCAGTGTCTCTGTCTGACACGACACAATCAATATGCGTAAATGAATACAAAGATTCTAGTTCATCGAAAAATTTAAGGATGGCCATTAAATTCAGGAAAAATTTGACTCGTGACTGTATAGAACTTTATTAATGGATTTAAAAACATCAGGATACAGCGAATTGCCTAAGTCCCTAGCTACTCTTGTTCCATCAAATTTAAATTTTGATATAAATGTTATGAGAAGTACGCGAGGGAAACTTAGATGCTTCACATATTTTGTCATTGCTGAGGGCGTAGTACATGGATTAACAGTAAAAAATAGCAGAGTATTTACAGAAATCAATTGTAAACCACGAACAAATGATTCCTTTAAAAATAAAACCCAAATTGATCATCACGTGAATGATTGCTATTTACTGAATTTGATTAATTTTGACCCAGTAAAACAAGTGTTCATAGATCCCATGTATTTGTTTTTCGAAGAAGCTATGAAATATATTTTGGATCAGGTAGTGGGTAGGGGAGACCGGGGCTGAAAGTGTCGGGGGTAAGTTGTGCCGATTGGAATATCTCAAAATCAAAACTTTTTTTAAAAGTGGAAGTGAGAGAAGTATTGTTTTACTTATGCGCATCTTTGGCAAATATTTTGATTTTGTTTGCTTCACGGAATAATTAGCTGTTAGTAATTTGGTGATTTGGCGTCACTTACGTACAAGTTTTCATGTTTACACTTTTTGGTATATTTTTTGCATTTTTAAAGATATCGATACGTATTTTTTTAAAATGGTCCAAATTTATCGAGGGATTCAATGGTGTATGGTTACGCAACGAGGTTAATTGTGCCTTTCGCTTGGAGCTGGTTGTGCCGCTGTCAATCGCTACATAACCATAATCTACTATTGCCTCGTTTGTTCGAATAGTTATTCCAACCCGAAATCAAGAGAAAAGTTGATTCAATGCATAGTTTGCAAAAACTGGGCACATTTAAAATGTGTGAAGGGTAAAAAAGGGTCAGTTATATGTGTGTCGAGAAAATATTCTGGTTTGATAATAAAAGTTGGTATAGTTTTACGAATACCTTTAACTGAAAACATTTTACGAAAACTGAAATTATTATTTCTTAATTCAAATCTACAATTTTCGAATATTGAAAAAACTATAGGAAAAAACAGTATAGGAAGTAAACAGTCTAGTACTTTCTTATTTACTAAATTTATACGAAAAACAAGAACCAACATTTCGTAATTTGCTAAAACTATACGAAAAAGGGTAGCGGGGGTCTTTCTTAATACACACACATAACTGGTACGCTTTGATTGGCTTAAAATTATTCCTAACACATCCTAACTACAATACGCATACATAAACGCAGAATAACGCAACGCATATAGATACATAATTCACGCTGAAATGAGAAATTCTGAACTTCTTTATATACTAAATAGACAGATTTTTCTGCAGTTGTGAGAAGCTTAATATTGCATTGTTAAATATTTGAAAATAAAAATAAAAATAATTATTTATTAAGAAATAATAAAATATTTTATTACCTTTCAAAGAACAATTTTTATCATAAAATCATTTAATTTAATTATAGAAGCAAACTTATAACAAATATTCTATAATTATATTTAGAAAAAGAAATATAGAATAATTAAAAACAATTATTTATCAAAACTTTTTCTAGTCTATATTGCAGAAATAAAAATTATGAGCAAACAAATGAAGTATTTTATTATTAAATATTAATTAAAATTATTTTTAATTCATATTGCAGTATTAAAAATGATTCTAAAATCAGGATGTTCAGCAAGGCTAAAAAAAAAATTCCCTGACTTTTCTCTGAACTGTTTTTTCGTGACTACTCGTTAGTGATCGGTCAAACTCGATCGGACTCACTCGCTTAACTTCGTCAAACTTCGGTGATTTTTGATATTTTTCAATCATTTTTTGAAACAAAAAGTTTCTATTAGTATTATATGTAAATATAAGGATTTAACATCAATCCACTTTCTTATCGACTATATCAAAATGTAAAATGATTATACCAGTTAACGGACTTTTAAATACAGAAAATGAAATATTTTATTCTAATACTTGTTACAGGGCGTATTAGAACTTAACATTTGGAATCTTCATAATACAATTATGAATTTCGCAAAAACCGTTCTAATTTTTGTTTCTTAATATATTAAACTTTATTATTTTTATTTTAGGCATTCTTAAAAAAAGTAACGAAAGTTATTACCACCCCAAAATCTGCAAAATCTTCCGCAATTGTATCTTAATATACTAAATATGAGTGTCAAAATATTAAATATCCTTACAAGATTTCTTTCCGTTTATACAAAATTTCTTTTAGAAAAGTTTTTTGTTTTGATGCCAACATTTTATGGAGAGTGTTGTCAAACAATTAATTTCCACAATTTGATCTATGCCCCTGATGATGTAAGAGTATATGAATATGTCATTATCAGACTTTACATCATTTCCGTTTGAGAATTGTTTATGATTATTAAAATCTCTTATAAAAGAATGAAAAGATATTGTCCCTCAACTTGTGAAAAGGATTGCAGAAATAGAACCAGTAGTTGCAGGAAAAAAGCGTGTGTTTAATGTCATCCACGAGGGATTTATCGCAGTAAACGCATTTTGATGCTTTCTTATTTTAAACCAGTGGAGGTACTGATTGAAGCAACCATGACCTGACAACACTTGTGTCAGGTAGTAACCAACTCCGCCGTGATCTCTGTCAAGCCAGGTGGCGAGGTGAGGAATCAGGCGGTACGTCCACCTTCCTTTCAATTCCTCATCCCATCTCTCTTGCCATTTTTCAACGAGTCTTTTTCTTGCCTCTTTTTAAATAGATATCTTTAGACTATTCCTAACTTCTTGTTCTTGCGAGTTTGCTAGCTCTTGGTTCAGCATATAGACTTACTGTCTTTCCACCGTCAATAGATCTATTGGCGGCATGCTCGCAAGAACTGGGGCGGCACTCGTTGAAACTTTTCTGTAGGCAGAGACCACTCTCCGTGCCGAAGTTCCTTCTACGGAAAGTAGGTCCTTAGAGATGCCGTGGTTCTTAAGGGCTTTATCAGCCCATGCAGGAGCAGTATACAGCTGCTTTGCTTGACCCACGGTCGCCACCAGTCGCCGTTTCTTTTCCCTACAGAATATGAGATTGTTAGAGTCTCTATAACCATTAATGTTCAAAAATCATTCACTTTTCTGTAAATCGGTAATGGATAAACACACTTCAGCGCTCTCTTATATGTGTCGGTTGCACATAGCAAAGTCAGAGCGCGCACTATTTCATCTTGGCATGGGTGTATTGCAATGATTCGCCCAAGCTTCCAACACATTGGTGGAAGATTATCTTCCTTGACCACAACAAAAGTCCCGATCTTGATCTCTTGCTGATTTGAAGTAACCTGCCATTTACTTTTGTCAATCATCTCGTTGAGGTATTCTCGGTGCTATCTGTTCCAAAACTGTTGAAGCATTTGCTGGGCATGTTGCCAGCAATTTAGACGATTGGTTTGAATGTCTTGTAGATCGTCCTGTGGAAAGCTTGTCAAGGAATTACCGATCAAAAAGTGAGCAGGAGTCAAAGGTAAAAAATCGTTTGGATCTGATGAAAGAGGTGTTAAAGGACGAGAATTAAGGGTAGTCTCGATGTTAAAAGCGTATTTCCCGTAACTCGCGTGAAATGATACTTAAACGATTTTACCGATGCTTCCCAAAGACCACCGAAGTGTGGAGCTCTAGGTAGAATAAAATGCCATTTGATTTTATTTGTCAACAAAAAGTCTTGGAAATTCTGGTCTCTTTTCATGATTTGTCCGATGAAACTGAGTTTGGTATTTCTCGACGAGAACAAAATCTTTTGAAAGCGGCAACAAAGGCGTCTGTTGTTAGATCGCTTGCCAATTATAAATGCGCAGCTTTAGTTGCTAAACAAACAAAAATTGAAACTTACGTTTTTACCTTACCTCGATTGCGGTAACGATGCTCTTTAATAAATAATGGACCACAGTAATCGACACCAACGTGCGTACAAGCTCGAGAAAAGGAAACACGATCGTGCGGCAAATTTCCCATAAAATATTCAGGTTCGCGAGGCTTCGCTCGAAAGCATGGGACACATTGTCGAATAATGTGTCGAGTTGTATTACGACCATCGATTGGCCAGTAATTTTCTCGAGTTCCATATAGTGTCGCATTCGTTCCAGCATGATGATGTTTTTCGTGCTCGTTACGAATAATAAGGTGCGTCACATGGTGACCTTTGGGGAGAACGATCGGATGTTTTTGAGCGTTTGGAATCTCAGCGTTTTCTAATCGACCCCCCTACCCTTATAATCCCCCCTTCGAGAAATGGATTGAGTCGAAGAAGGCTGCTTTTTCGTGAAATATCTTTTCCCTGTTCTAACGCATTTATTTCCTTTGAAAAGGATTCCCGCTGCGTTAGTTTTATTATTTGAAGAATTGACTCATTATACTCTAATGGCGAGAGACGCCCTATAACTCGATCAGATTTGTTCTTGAGTTTTGCATTTTTAATGAAACACATAAAATACGCGACCACATTAACGAGCCTGTTCCAATAACTAAATTTTTCTAAAAGATTTTAGTTTTGTTGACTCAATCTTAGTGTGACCAACGGTTGAATTTTGCGCTTTTCGGAAATTTCGCAACGAGTTAACAGAAATTTAGACCACATTCATGTGGGCTTTGACCACTTGAGATTATATCCGCGGGATTGTCATGAGATCACACGTGACGCCAATTGTCGAAATTCGTTTTTTCTTGTATTTGAGACACTCGATTTCCGACAAAACAGTGAAACAGTCATTTTTAGCGATTGAACCACACTTGAATATAATTGAACTAGCAAGGTGGCAACACATAATTCCAATCGCGGGAGAGTCGTGGCCTTTATAGGTGTGACTCGTGATTTTGAGCAAATCAATGAAGATTTGTGCATACCTTGACTTTTTGGCGAACGAAGATATATACACGCTCCGTACACTTTTTCACTTGCGTCGCAAAACCCGTGAATTTGAATATCTGTGAAATCAGGAATCACGAGACATCGATTGAATTTGATTTGGTTTAAATACATTAATTGTTTTGTGTATTGTTTCCAAATTGATCGAATTTCATTGGGAACAGGCTCGTCCCATGTGAGCTCACTTTTCCACAATTGCTGAATTAAAATTTTTGCCACGATAATGACAGGTCCCAATATGCCTAAAGGATCTAATAATTTAGAGACTGTCGAAACAATCTTTCGCTTTGTCAAGGGGTGTGTAGAATTTGGCAATTGGACAGTGTAAACAAAAGACATCTGAATTGGCATCCTAATGCCTTTATTAATTCCAAACTATCAAGAGACATGTGAGTCTTAGGAAATTCTGTTTAAATTTCGCACAATTGGGGATGATTTGACGCCCATTTCCGCAAGTTAATTCCTCCCTTTTTTAACAATTCGATTAGTTGATTTTGAATAAAAAGTGCTTCGTCATAAGTTTGAGCACCTGTCAACCAATCATCGACATAAAAATCGCTTTTTAAAATAGTCGCTGCCAGCGGATTAGAATATTTCTCGTCGTTGGCCAACTGATGCAATGCTATCTTGTTTTAAAACTGCGTGACATAAATCAAATTCTCGATTAATGACTCTGTCGGTCCTTGATTTTCCTGTTCAGATGTTTTATACTGAAATTGACGATTGAAATGAAACAAAATATTATGCCTTTTTTGCATTTACTACAAGTGGGTTTCAGACAATCAATAGTTCGATGATTATTACCAAAACAGTAGTGACAAATGGACGTACCTATGACAAAGTCATGACGTTCTTGTTCGGAAAGTTTGAGAAATTGATTGCATGAATGTAACGCATTATCTTCGGAACAAAACTGACATTTAGAGCGTGAATTTCCTTTATTCGACAGTGTTGCGGTAGATATATATGCTTAAGATGACTTAAAATTATTCCTTGAATCTTTATTGAATTTTGAATTAGGCCTTTTACTGTTCAGGGGTTTTACAGAAACTTGCGGACCTTCAAGTACAGCGCGGCGCTCGAGAAACGCTATCATGTTTGACATGGTAGGAACTTGTGTTGTGCTTAATAATCCCTCCCATTTTTCGCAGGTGTAATCATTTAATTTGCTTTTAATAATATATATCAACAACGTGTCCCAGTGATCGACTGATTCCCCGAGAGCTTTAAGTGCTCGCATTCGTTTTTGAATATTGTACAAAAGAGTACGAATTGAAAGTTCTTTTGACATTGATGGAATTTTGAAAAGTTCTTCTATGTGATTCTCTACTATAAATTTTCTATTATCAAGGCTCGATTTTAATAATTCCCATGCAGTCTCATAATTACTTTCTGATGTTTGGAGCGAAAGAACATTGACTTGAATGAATCGTACAAAGAAAGCCAAGTATCATAGGTACCATAAAAAACTGGTGGAGGAAGCTTTGGAAGTTGAAAATGTGATGAGGACTGAAAATTTTCGTGATTTGGTGAAATTACTTGTGAATCGACTTCGAAACCTAGTGCGGAAGATTGTCCGGGAAGTGTTTGTGAATTTGAAGTTGGCAAAGATTGGCGCTTAGCTTTTTTAAATATTTATTTGCTAACGCGTTTAATTGGTAAAAACGCTCTTCAAATTCTGTTCGTTGAGCATCATGATTTGTAAAGTCGTCAGGTCTTAAAATTTCTATTTGACTTTGAATTTCATCGAATTCGTTCCAAAACTCTTTATGTTTTCTAAGACGCGTTTCTAAGTCAAGGGATTCCGAATCAGTTTCATCGTTAATTGAATTCAACGTTGTTTGAAAATTAGTAGTTTGACGCTTAATATGCGCGCGCTTATTTTTTAACGTTTTAAAATCTGGTTCTGCCATTTTGAAAGAAAGTAAGCAATGAACAACTATTACCTTAGGCAAAGAAATTGGAGACAATAGGAATAAAGAGGGGATAGGATTTTCGATAAATTCCTTGACTTACTCTTTACTGTAGGATTTGACGCTGTTGACTGCTTGGCCCCTGGTAAGAAAATCCTAATTTTAAATAACTAGGTGTTTATGCAAAGAATGGAAGCCTTGCATATTTCACTTATCGAGTCATAAGTTATAGTTTAGAATTCACAAGATTTTTTTTGTGCAAAGGATAAACTTTACGTGTTTATTTTAAGGTCAAAGTTCTAGTTTTAAAATCACTAGGTAATTGTGAAAGGAATGAAATTTCACATGTGTCACTTTTTACAAAGCAATATTTTACACTTTTTTACCGGCGCGATTATTGAATCCCCGTTCATGGTGTAAAATATCCGCGACTCGAAGGACCAAAATGTTTAGTGCAAGGTTTAAAAAATTTGAAGGTCATGCAAATGAATGAATAAAAATGAAGTTTCACTCAATTACGACTACTTTATTCTACACTAAATTTACATTTAAGAATATAACAGTTGAGATGGTTTACATTCTTGTAATGCAGATATACAGTTAATTGACGAGGTGCACAGTTCGCCGTTCCAATAGAATCTGATCTGAGACCTTCGCCAGAAGGGCTCGAAAAGTCCCCAAAAATGACTCTTTTCCAAAGTCGTAGAATTTCTGTTGGTTTTTGAACCAACCTGACACTAGACATTCAAGGCAGGGCCTTATCGGGCAGCCGAGACCTATACACTCAGGTATAAAGCAATAAACTAATTTAAGTTGTCGTTCGCTCGACGCTGGTTAATGAGTTTTTCTTACAACGTGCAGTTTTGACAAACTAAGAGCGTATAGTAATAAAATTTAAACCCGTAAAATAAAATAAGCAGTTGCAGATATTTCAGGTAAATGCGTGTTAATATCTAAAAATCTTAATTTTGTTATGCCTTTGAGAAGGAAAATTTTACAACGTTGTTTTTCTGAAGCCCTGAAAGATTTATCAGAAAGGGGATCTGACATGGGGGCGGGGCCTAAAGCAATATGGCGTAAATTGGGTAACACTTTTAGTGAATTTACATGGGAATAACATGGGATGCAATAGAACAAAATCGTTTAAAAAATATTGCTTAATTTAATAAATGTATAAGTGAATTTTTTTAATACAAAATTACTATTTAAATTCCTATTTACAAACATGAATAAAAATATAAAAGAAATCTTATTTTTATACAAATGATTTTCTCAAATCCAGCGATACATGTGCAAGAAAAGTATTGTATTTTCCTTTATATTTCATGTAATTATATGAAAATTTATAAATGTATATATTTCATTTTTCATTGTAAAAGTCTGTTAACAAGAAGTGAAAAAAAAATTTATTTATCCGTTTTTACAGTGATAAATTAACTTTCAAAATGTTCACATGCACGGGTAATATGAAAGATTATATAACCTCCAAATTTTAAAATCTTAAACTTACCTGGCAAAATGTAATCACTTCTTTTGAAATGCAGAGAACATACTCTCATAGAAGGCTTTATACTGTTTATTTTTAAAGCATTTTTTAGGCCTTTAATTGATCGACTTTCAAAATTATCGAACGTATTTTTCACATCCACTACTCGTTGTTTTGGTTTCGGAAATTTATGGAAAATTACGCTTAAATTTTTCGCTACAGTACTGCTACAGCCTCTCACAGAACACTTAATTCTGCAGGAAGATTTCTCACGCGGTAAAAAATGTAGCTTTATTCATAATGATAAAATAATTAACAATGACAGCGGAACTACAATTGCGAGTGACACAAACAGTTATCCAAAACTAGTTACATTTTTCAACACCAGATGGCATGTGTACGAATGTCAGATCCCAATACATTTAAATTGTTCCTCCGGAATATTCATTTCCAAACAAATAAATATTCGGAATGTTAAGAATTCTATCTAGTACCAATTTGTGCAAATAAAAATTCAGTGAGTTGGAAATTCTAACATTTAAAAATTTGAATGATTTAAAATTCAGAAATAAATAAGTATTTTAATAAATTAAAAAAAATTAAATTAGAATTCTTTTAAAAAATCAGTTGGGTAAAAAGAAATTTTGTAAAATGTTAATGCTTTTTCGAAAAATAAAAATTTGTTTTTTAAAATTATTTTCCAATAATATTTAGTAGTTTTTGGACTAAAATTACTTTAGAAAATAAACTATAATTGCAAAATATTGAACATTTTTTTGGAAAAATCAGATATTAATTTCTGTTAATATATGTAATTTTATTATATAGTTAACTTTAAAAATATATATATATTTACTAATTGTACTTCCACTGCTGTCGCCAAAACTGGATATTCCTTAAAATAATAGTCAATTGATGATGCTTTCTGTCTGTATACTTACTTTCCTGAATTTAATAAGTTCTGTGTGTTCAGGATTGATCGTTCTGAGTTTATTTAAAATTTTTGAATCAGTTTTTTAAAAATTTTTTTTTATGTTTTCTGTTTCTGAGACATTTTTGGTAAATTCTCTTCGAATATATTAAAGTGCAAATTTCTTTCTGTCCTCATTATTTAATAAATTTTTTTAACAAAACTTTACCTGTCCCAATTTTTTAAAATCAATTCTTGCAATATTTTCGTTTCTCAAAGACGTACATCTGTGGAGTAGAGACCTGCTTGAGCATGTCCTGCAAGGTCATTTCAATACATATATAAAAAGTGTAATGAAATATTGACATAACCTCAAATTTAAACAATACAATTTTCTAGAGAAATACAAAGGTAGTAAAATTATATTTTAGTGCGTTTTGAAAATCAACAACTTAATTTTTAAAAAACTGATTTGACTGAAAATATAATTTTTGTTTTAAATATATAGTCAAAAAAGAAATAATTTTGTTCACCTGATCATTTCTCGCTCCTGGTTCAATTGCGATTAATTTCAAAGAAATTTAATTTATAGGACCGACTTTTGGAATCAGTTTCTTAAGTTCGTTTTCATCAATGGAAACGAACATTTCACAAGTTATTTCGTTGTCTATAATAAAAATTAAAAATAAAAACAGTTCTTTATAATAAAAATTGTAATATTTAAAATAAATTTTTCAAGTCTGATTAAAAAATTATCGCGTTATCAGAACACAGAAAGTGAAGTTATATTTAAATTTTTAACATTTATAACCTAATATAATGGAAACAAGTTTTGAGAAACTTACTCAAAAAATTGTTGACGTAATTACCCAAACTCGACTCTACCAATTTGGACACCATATCATCCGTTGTAAACATTTTGTTCAAAAAAAGATTAAAATAAAAAAATTCATACGAAAACACCACTTTGTCGCGTCCCCGAGAAAAGAGAAGACGCAAAATGCCGCGCGCTTAGGCACATGCGGGCATATATGTATAAGAATAACAGCCAAAGAATTAGTTGCTTTTATCGAGAGGCCGGTATTAATTTAACTAATTTTTTTAAATGTTTACTACAGTTAAAATTAATCTAATGTCACTAGTTCCCGAAACTAAATACAAAGTAAATTTAACAAAAGTAATTTCAATCAACGTAACAAGTAAATTTAACTTCATAATATTAATTCACATTACTAAAAATTTAGTTAATCCAACAAAATACAATTTAATTAACGAAATATAGTTAATTTTATAGCAGCAGTTTTTTCGGTGTAGTAATTTATAAACATAGATTATGTTAATGGTAACTTACCTTTGTTACTAGATATTCGTTATCTGACGCTGCAGATAAAAACTTTCCTACTTGTTCGGAACTAAATACTTTTGATTTTTTACTTATAAAAACTTTTGAATTTTGTTTTAAGAATGATGTGAGTTGCCAATATTTACATATAATATATCTGTTTTTTAACGGAAATGACATTTTTTATCATTGTGTAGATGGACCACAGAGATGATACTTTATATTTATGCAATAACTCATGAAAATAAGCTAGCAGAACTGTTTACTTTTTGACGAAGATGATGCTTTTATCTTACTTTTCCATTATTGAAAATTTTCATACGCAGCTTCATAATTTGCATTTGATTTTGCTGGCAATAATTTCTTTTTTGTCAGTTCAACGGCTTCTTTTAATTAAGGAGGTGTGACAAAAGTCTCATCGTCACTGTCCCTCATACTGCCCAGGCATCCCAGTGGGTAAACAACCATGTTCGCTTTAAACACGTTTTTGGAACGTTTCATGTCTGCCAAATAATGTTCTGAAACATTTTAAGAACAAAGATGTTCAAATAATGTTCTAAAACATTATTTGGCAGACATGAAACGTTCTTAAAACGTTTTTAAAACGAACATGAATTTTGCCCACTGGGATGCGACTCATCCCGCCCCTGGATTAGAAATCAATGGGTCACGGGTTCCACCTTTATATCTTTGTTTATATTTATTTGTAATTCACTACACGGAGAAAAATGGATACTTAAATATAGTATCCAAAATATACTTAAAAAATTTTTAATTAAATCTAACATCTATATACTCAAAAATAGTATCTTAGTAAAAAAATATATATTCAGATTTAGTATCTCTAGATATTTAAATGTAACATAAGCGCTTGCGCAAAAGTCACGCCGCACTGCTATATTCAATTCGAAAAACTAACCTAAAATCTCTGTGTTTCACACGTGCAGAAAATCGTTGACAAGTGTATAATATATATATATAATCAACAAAAAAATTTTGAGATTCCAAAATATGTTTAAAAAATTTGTATTTCAAGTTTGTTTATAATTTTATTCCTTATTATGATCGAAAAACTGATTTATTCCATGAAATAATGAGAATAATTGATTGAAATTGATATAAATACCGAAACTTTTACATATAATAACCGTGAATTTCTTTCTTTCATTCTGTCCACACCTAAAGTTGGTTGTTCTTGCGTTTGTTTCGTTTATAGGTTTTGACTTTTGACAATTCTAATTGTGGTCCCTGTTGAAAATTCCTATGTGAGAACACATATGGGATCCCATCCAGGATCTCTTGTGAGTTCTTATGTGGGTTCCCATACAGGTTCACACATAAGATCGTGTATGAAAAGGTTCCTGGGATGAACTTGCGTGAGATCAAGCGCACGATCTTATGTCTCTGTAAAAGCAATAACACAGGATCCCATGAGGTTTCCTGTGTAGGTTCCTATATGAACAACACGATAAATAGGAACACACATGGGATCTTATCCGAGATCTTGTATGAGTTCTTACATAGGTTCTCACATAGGTTCTCACATATAAGAAGATTAATAGCAGCTTAATAAGATTTTATGCTATTAATCTTCTTATATGTGAGAACCTATGTAAGAACTCATACAAGATCTCGGATAAGATCCCATGTGTGTTCCTATTTATCGTGTTGTTCATATAGGAACCTACACAGGAAACCTCATGGGATCCTGTGTTATTGTTTTTACAGAGACATAAGATCGTGCGCTTGATCTCACGCAAGTTCATCCCAGGAACCTTTTCATACAGGATCTTATGTGTGAACCTGTATGGGAACCCACATAAGAACTCACAAGAGATCCTGGATGGGATCCCATATGTGTTCTCACATAGGAATTTTCAACAGGGGTTAACGTATGTTTTGTTTGTTTACATTTTTCCACGTTCATCAAGATTAAGGTTATTCTTAATATTTTATATATAAAAGGTAAATAAAATTAAGATTCTTCTTTATAAAGTTAAAAATTTTTTAAATTTGACATTTTTAAGAATTAATTTTTAATAATTTATGTTATTTTAACAAATTTTGTGTCATTTAAGCATAGTTTCAAATTCTTTATTTATTATTGTTTTTTAAAATAAACATTCTAAATTAATTTTGTACTATAAATTTAAAATTGCATATGAATTACTAGGAACAAATAATTTTCTATATAATATTTTAATATTTTCTACACTAACTAAATCATACGAAAATACAAATGAATATTAAAAGTTTTGAATATAATATTAAAAGGGTAAAAAAATTTTTTATTAATCTTAATTACTTACATATTTTTTATTATCACAGTGAATTATCATATTTTTAATCCTAATATTAAAAATTAATTATTGACAATTTAAAAAAAGTGTTAAATAAAATTTTGCATTATTATTTTTTACAATAATTTAATTATTAATGAAATATTATCTTTACAGTATTTTGTAATATAAAATGTTTAATATAGTTGAAATAAAACATAATTTTATTAAAATTATTTTTCAAAATTAGCAATAATTAATTTTTTACATTAAAATTAAAAAAATAATTCATTATCATAATAAAAATGTATAAACATTCTTATTAATAACAATTTTTTTTCATAGTGTATATTTTAACATTTTTGAATATAAAATGATAAAATACTACATAAAATAATAATAATAATGTATGACTAAAAAATTTTGTTATTAATGAAAAATTATTTTTACAGTATTTTTTAAAAATATAATTTCTATTTATGTTATTAAAGTGTTCGTAAAAAGGAAAAAACTACAAGGCGCTTGCGCGCGCTTTTGTTTAGGTGGTACGTTTTAGTATCTGGGATACTTAAATGTGAATATCTTGGATAGTAGCATTTAATATATAGAATTAAATATCCAAGGATACTAAATTTGAGTATCTACACTGTTAAAAATAAATCAAAAAACAGATTACAACTTTACACCGAGTGTAAAGTTGTAAGCGCCTGGTGTGCAATATCGAGTGTGAAAATGAAGAAAGTAAACCTTTAGCACTAGAACGGTGTAATAATTCGGTAACTAACCTATCTCTACGTATATAGAGTGCGAAAGGACTTTTAATCGCACCAACAAGTGTTATTGTTTTTTACCTGATAAAAATATAATTTTATTTATTTAATTTACAATTCATGTGCTCTTTCGTAGCTGTCAAAGCAACATAACCCAAAAGTTAACCCAAAAGTCTTTCAAAGCCAAATATTTTATGCAATCAACCAATCAAATATATTAGAGATTTTTTACTTTATCAATTGAATCTGTTTTTTTTTAATTATAACATAAATTTACCAAAAAAACACTTAAATCTTTTTTTTTTATTTTAAACAAATTCTATTTTGATGATAAAAATTTACTTGATGTTGACATTTCAGTTCCTTTCAGTGTATTATATTAGTTTGTGAACAATATACTGAACTATTTAAAAACAGTTGATTAAGAGAATTAATTCTAAAACACCATTCTCAATTTCTGAAATTTTTAGGGAAACATTTAATACCAAAGCATCACATACTAGTCCACTATCCACTAGTTCTGAAGTTGATGGGTCCTCTTATTTTCTTGTGGACTTTAAGGTTTGAGGGGAAACATAATTATTTTAAAAATTTAATAAAAACCTCTAAAAATTTTATTAACATCATAAAGTCTTTTGCGGAACAGCATCAAAAATTTATATATGAAAAATGGATGGACAATAATAAGAAGGTAGAACCAACAGCGACAGCAAAAACAGGAAAATATGTTCGATTTGTAGACTTAATTTCGATACACGGTATGAATGAAATCACAAATCCCCTTAACAGTTGGAATATCGAGAATGTTTATGAGGTGAAAGAATTACATTTCCAAATTGATTTTAAAATTGGATCATTCGTTGCCAAAAAAGAGGTTACTTCAGAAAAAAATTATTGCGTTATTTATTGCATCGGACAAGGGTTATACATCACACCTGTATTCCAATCACACTTCACATAATAATATCATCTTTTCAAGTGCGACTTTAAAAAAAATTACACTTTTATAGTTGTAAAGTATATGAATTCGCACTTTTTGGAGTAATTCGAATTCAGATTTTTAACAGTGTATAGATAGTTGTCCCATATTTAAGTATCTAATATATTTACTCGTGAATATACAGATACTAAATTTAAGTATCCATTTTTCTCCGTGTATAATTATACAAATTCAAGTAAATTTAAAAATTATATTAGTTTTTTATTATAAATTGTAACATACTTTTGAATAATTGATAACGAATTTCAAGTATTATCAGGAAAAAATAACTATTTATCATACCGCCCACTCTAACCTACACGCAGTCAACGCGATCTATTAAATTGGTAAAAATCATTTGATAAGTTGTGTCTACATATGCTTTACAATTAATTAATAAAGTTATATTCGTTTTATAATTCTTAAAAAATATTGTGTGTGTTTAATTATATATTTGACAATATTTTATAATATATAAGGGTCATTCTCTAAGAAAGGACAAATGATACGTTCAAGATATTTTTTCTAAAAAATATTTAAAATTAATAAAAATAATTGGTAACATATGATAGTATAAAACATTATTCAATCAAATCATATGAGAAAAATCATAGAAATCTCATATTATCTGAAATATTGATATAGTGTAAAAACTCCATTCCGTAACCGTGCAAGAAACTTATTTTACTGAAACAATAATTATAACTTTCAATTTGAAAACTAATTTTATCTCTTGTCTAGCAATATTTATTAATTATTCTTTATTTTGATCGATTCCAGAAGAGGTAATACAAAATATTTCAATTTATATTTTCAAGAATTAAATTAGTTTTGTGCGTCATTGAAAATTCATTCCGTAACCGGTCACAAATACAAGTATTAAATTTAAAATTAAAACATATTAAAGGAGAAATGCAAATTTAACAGTATTTAGAATACTGGTGCGGTTAAATGTCAATACTTTCCATGAAAGAAAATAAACCATTCAGTATAAAGGATATTTTCAGATGAGTAATTTTCATCGCACCAAAAAAAATTTAATTCTGTAACCTCAGTGAATTCTGAAATTTGTTAAGTAGATGATAAATATTATTAATAACACTGGTCGACAAATTTTGAACTTTTTTTGACACAAGAGCAAACGTTGATGATCCTTATTGGATTATGAATGAAATGAATGAACGAATGAAATCAACAAAACTTGTCCATCCTCAACTTTATCACGTCGTATTAATTTTTTAGAGTGCTTCGAAAAGTGCCAAAAAATGAAATTTTTATACACATACCCTGTTTTTCTGAAAATTGGGGTTGCTAATCACGATTCTCAAGTCAGATTTTCAAAATACTTAATTTTTGATTCAATATGGCTGCCGAAAATTTTGACCCCAAAAACACCTTAGTACTAAGTGTCATGAAAATTTATTCACAGGAAAGTCTTACACACTTTGGTACCATTTCGTTATATTTTAGCTACACACCGAAGGGGTTAATATTCAATACCTTTCTTATATCGCAAAAAAATTCATTTCATGATACTACGGTTCTAAAAGATTTTCCTACCAAGGCGGTACCGGGCCAGTACGACTTTCTTTTTTTTGCTTAAACCCTTCATTTTAAAGTAAAAATAAAGTACCTAAATTTGGTACTTCGAAGTCCTACCAGAATTCTGCACAGTGGTCTCATATCCTGATTTAACTGGACAAAACCTCAAAAAAAAAGTTTAAAAATTGCAAGTTTCACTTGAAGATTAGTTAGTTGGGTACTTGGTGCATTCAGTATAAAAAGGACAAGTCACTAACATGCATAGTTTCTTTGAAACAGAACGTCAAAATGGACATGTCAGCACAGCAGGAAAAAATTTATAAAGCAAAGAAAAATTGACTTCTGTTGAAGTACCCACTACTTTTGTTTGGAATTTTTTTTGGCATTTGTGTAATATGGAGGTTGATCCTAGAAGTATATATAAGTTACGAATTTCTATTTTAAGTCGATTTAATTGGTTTGGACAATTATTTTTAATACTTCCAAGAATTCAGACAAAATCGATGCAAGCCATAAATTATTTTATCGTAATAATTCAATAAGTATTGTGATCCATGGTTCTCCATTTTCTACCCATGATAAAAATGAAGGTAAATAGTTACAGAATCATGTAAAAGCAAATTAAGCTGACTATTTGCAACTTTGTTCTGAAACTTCAATAAAGTGACGCAAAATGGAGAAAAACGCTTAAAAATTTCAAAAATGTTTACTAACATTCCATAATACATTTAAAGACTCACATTGAATACTGTGTAAGAGTTATTAGAGCCAATAATTACGAATCAAAAGTCAGTTTTTCAAAATTCAAAATGGCGGATTAAATATGGCGGACAGAAAGTTTAAAAAATTAATGGATTCTAATGAAAATTATTACTAGAGGCTTTTTTTGGGTCGCTGATTTTGAATTTGAGGTCAGTTTTCAAAAATTTTAAATAGCGGGTCAATATTAAATCAAACCTATTTCAGTTGTTAAAATTTATTTTCGGAATAGTAAATAATGACCCTGAACATTTTTAAAATTAAACTCTTATAAAAATTAATGAAAATTGTCCACTATTTTAAGTTTTCGAAAATTACATGAAATTTTTATCAACTCATTTCAAACATCTTAACTTATGATGGATCCGCCATTTTTAACTTTTAAAAACTGACTTCAGATTCATAATCAGCGACCTCAAAAACCCCCTAGTAACAAGATTCAATATAATCCGTTAATTTTTGAAATTTTCTGTCCGCCATATTGGATCCGCAATTTTGAAATTTTCAAAACTGACCTCAGATTTATAATCAACAACACAAAAAAATCCCTAGTAACAAGTTTTATTAGAATCCGTTAATTTTTTAAACTTTCTGTCCGCCATATTGGATCCGCCATTTTTTAATTTTTAAAACTGACTTCAGTTTTATAATCATCAACCCAAAAAATCCCCTAGTAACAAGTTTCATTAGAAGCTATTAATTTTTTAACCTTTCTGTCCGCCATATTGGATCTGCAATTTTGAATTTTCAAAAACTAACCTCAGATTCGTATTCAGCGACCACAAAAACCCCCAAGTAACAAGTTTCATACAAATTCAGCGAAGCAATTTGGAGAAAACAGTTTTGTCCAGCTAGATTCGGGTCTCAGACCACTGCACTGTGCAGAAACCAAATTTTTTTTTAAGAAATAGGTGCCAAAAATCAGTTTTTTGCAAATTGACGCTTCCCATCTGCAGGATATTTTTAGGATATCTCTCGATAGTGGTCCCCAATATATTTTTATGTCCTGAACACGATCCCGGGTTCCAAAATTAAGTATCACGTCAGGATTTTGAGTAAAGTGCAGATCGAGTTTGCAAAAACCGTGTTTTTGAGAGTTTTCAGTATTTTTTTCTCCTTAACCTGACGTGATAGACACTTCTATGTAGGCTTAAATTAAAGCTTATATATTACACTTTAAGACCGATAATAATCTTCCCTCTATATAGAAGTCTCTATCACGTCAGGTTAAGCAGAAAACAAATACTGAAAACCCTCAAAACTACGGTTTTAGGACACTTTACCCCCACTTTACTATAAATCTTGACGTCATTCGCAATTTAGGAACCCGCGATCGTGTTCAGGACACAAAAATACATTGGGAACCACTCTGATATCTTAAAAAAATTTCTTGTAGGCCTGTGTAATTAATAACGTCCTTGCATAAAAACAATTTGAAAATGTTCTTAAAATTATTTTTTCAATTGGTAACTTCAGAATTAATTATTAATTAATTCAATTAGTTATTTGTATAATTTTATTTTCTATTAACAGTTATTAATTAATTAATATCTCGAAAATAACAAAAAAAGACATCTGAATATTTTTTTTAGTGAGAATGCACATTTTTAACTTTCAAAAAAATATGTAAATATAAAAAGACCGATCTTAAAAAAAAGTCAAAAAAATTTTTCATTTCCAAAAAAAGGGACAAATTTTGAATTTTTTGAAAAAATTTGTGCACTATTCGAAAGAGCAGGACAAAATCTTTCGAAAACATATAGATCAAAATTTTATGCATATTACTGTTTAAAAGTACTCTTCAAGTACTCTTAAAAAATTAACTGTTTAAATTTTTCAACATAATTCAACCCCCTCCCCCTCCTACAGTTTTTGATAAAAACTAACAATACTTCGTGGTTGAAGTAGTCACCCATAGGGCTAAACTATGTGAAAGTTACAGCCCGATCCGACCAACTTTTTTTTCACTTAATACGCTGCAAGAATTTTACTCCATTTATATTTAGCTGAACCCTTATGAAAAGACTTTTGCGTCCGTCCAGCTATGCTTCTACCTAGACGCCTTATTTTTTACATAGAGGGCTAAAAATTGGTACACATATGTATTTTCATCTGCCTCGTCGAGAATGGAAAAAATCAATCAATCTTCTCACTTTAAAAGGAAAGGGTAGCAACATAATTAGCATTATCGATGGTGAAGAATCTTGCGACAGTACTATTGGGAAATCAAGGAATGAGGAAAAGATGATAAGGCGCTAACCATTAGCTACTCGGACGGTAACGCAATTGCAACTAATGTCCATCCATTAGAAATATAGAAACAAACATAAAACCTACAAAACAGAATAAAATACTATAAAAACAATGGGAAAGTAGTACATACACGAAAAGCTTTCCTTATTTGAGATTTTGCATTATTAATAAAATTCTTCTTAATGTTAGATAAAAGACTGTAATTTTTAATTTTGTCTGCTTGTTTTGAAAAAATGTTCACGTGTACGTTACAATTTCCGGAATTTTCTTCGATGTCAGGTTATAGGGACATACACAACGAGGTAATCCCATGAGTTTGCCGCTGTCTGGAGTTTCATATAGAGGTTTGGCTTTGCACGGCCTCATATATAAGGATTTATCACAGCTAAGTCTCCCGTATATTGCTCCATTTCGATCCCATCCAGTATCCTCTCCGAGACACCTCATTCTCCCTTTCATCCCCGCGTTATACTTCACCTACTTTCAGTCCAATCGAAAACCATCTTCGCAGAAACTATTTTTGCACTTTAGTAGTTTTAATTTATTTTCAACCTCCACAGTAAAAAATAAGAGTTATTTTAAATAATCTTAATATAAATTCAGATGCAGATCCAGAATGGAAGCTGAACTTTTTCTGCATTTTGTTACACAGAAAAAATTTTGGTGCATCAGACGCTCAATTTATGATAGAAGTGTTGTACTATGGAACTACCACCGGGACATTTTGTCCCAATATTCATTTATGTTTTTTTTATTACCCGTGTAGAAAAGTTGACTGGGCGCCAATCTGACCCAGATTGGGTTTCCCAATGGCCAAAGTGGGCCTTCCCAAAGAACGCCCAAACATGGCTTGTAACGATGATCCCAATCAATTAACAAGGTTGGGAAGTCCTAAATTTATCCCATTTATAGCTAAATATTCTAATTGTTAAAATAATGCATATATGTATAATTTTCAACAAAAATAAATATTTATTATTATGGCGCAATAAATGTAGAATTTCAGATTTTGTAATGTTCATAGAAACTTTGGGAAAATTTTCACACGGGATTATAATGCATATAGTGTACTTTAAATGTGCATTAATAAATAATTAAATTTGATTAAAAATATCAATTACATATACATATTTATAGGCAGGTCCATGCCAAACCAATATATCGTCGAATTCGACCTCTTCGATTTAGCTCAAATTTTTTTACCATTTTGTACCCTCCAAAAAAGAGATTCATGATTTTTTTCAAATTTTTCATCAAGCCGCTTACGAGATATGAATTTTTCAAAATTGGAGAATTTTAATTATTTTTTATTTTTGAATGTTCATATCTTACATAAAAATGCATCAATTTTAAAAGTCTTTTTCTTAAATGTGTGTTTTTAACACAAATTTTCAAAAATTTCATGCAAAAAATTATATTCTTAATGTATATCAAATATGAAAAAAATTAAACAAGTGCGAGTTGCACTCGCACTAATTCGAGAGTTCCGTACACCGTAAATAATAATCTCTTTTTTTTATATATATATATACTAAATTGCAGTTTTTGATATTCAAAAATGTAGAAGTTAAAGGGGGGACATGGTCATTTTTTGCAATTTTTTCAAAAAAACCTGTAGGGGCCATTCATTAATTACGTAAGGGTCCTTAGGGGGAGGGGGGGTTTATAAAATCTCTACATGGTCTTACGTGGGGGGGGTGGGGGGTAGAAGCTAATCTTACGTAAGATTTTGCCAAGTATTTTCCATTTGTATTATGATGTAATTAATTTTTTAATTACATTAATATTGTTAAAAACTTACGTAAGAAGGGGGAGGGGGGGTCCGAAAAATCTTATGTATCCTTACATGGGGGTAGGGGGGGTCAAAATTAGCCAAAATCGTCCTTACGTAATTAATGAATGGCCCCATACCTTTCCTTTCTTGCTCTTAACCATCAAATCCAATCTGACTCGCTATATTTTTTCTGTAATCTACATGTGAAAATACATGTATTTGTAATACATTTACATAAAAGTCGACATTTATTCACTGTTAATCCTCAAATCAGTCCTAACACACATTAAAAATTATTTTTGATTTTTTACAAATAATAAATTTAAATATAAATTTGAAATATATATATATATATATATATATATATATATATATATATATATATATATATGACTTATTTAAAATAATTTTTTCGTAAAATTTTTTGTACGATTTTAACAGTATTTGTTTTAACAGTAGTATTATTAATAATAATTATCTTTAGCGTTAATAGTTAGCTCATCAAGCCTCATTATTGTATTATGTTCAAATGTAAAACATAGTAAAACTTTTATATTCAATAAATATTTGTTCCTATGAATTTCACTATCTTCTTTATTTATCTTTACTTCTTAAAGACACACATTTTTTACATACCAGAAAACAATTGTTCTTAAACAATGTTACTTTTATTTTATAAAACACTTCTAGAACATTCGCAATGGAACTGTTCTATAACAAAGCAGGAACCATGCTATGGCACAATTCTAGAACAAATCTAGAACTAATGTTCTAGAACATTGCATTACAGAACAGATACAGAACAAATGTTACAGAAAAAATCTATAACACAGTTCTAGAATTGTTCTATAACAAAATGATAACAACTGTTCTAGAACACTGTTACCTTTTTGTTATAGAACAGTTCTAGACCGTGCACACTGGGTAACGACTCAAAAGTTGCAAGTTATGTATTTGTACTTATTTTATATGAAGGCATTAATAACATTTTTGGACAATCGTACCTGCAAAGCAAGAGATACTCGCATTTTAGAATATTTATCAGTGCGAGTATTTATATGTGCCTCTGTCAGCTTTGGATAAAGTCTTTCTCCAGCCGGTAAAAGTTTGTCTACTTCATGTAAAGTCCTAATATGATTCCTCATGACTGGGTTTTCGTCTGGATGAACCTGAAATTAGAAATATATTAACATATTAAAACCTGATTTAAATGGACAGTTTTATAAAAATAAATTTAAAAAAGTTTTAGTATTTATAATTGACTTCATACTTGCAATTGTCCGGAATTCCCTAGACGATTTCTTATTGTTTGTATTAAGTGAGGTGCATCGGAGAATAAAAAAACCCTGCGTTCCTTAACTGTGGGATGGCGAAACCAATTTTTAAATTCCGTGCCCATTTTCCCACTTCTGCCCATTTCTGACCACATCTTCCTATTCGGCTTCCCCCCATCAGCAACAATCCCGTTAATTTTTGCACCTGCCTTTTCTAAAAACACTATGGCTTGGATTAATAACTTTGCTCAGTCTGTCTGTCTGTGGTCAAACATTTCAGGTTCAGTTTCTCTTGAAGTATTCGGAAGTTCACCAAAATCTTGTACACCTTTAAAAGTCATTATTGTTTTCTAGTTTAAGAGTAAGCTCTTCCTCGTCGACATTTCGTCTACATGAATTAAACCTTGTAATTCTTTTGCTGACTTACCTTCGAAATGACTTTTCAAAAAATCCAGAATTAAAACTACACGGGCAGTCCATTTGAAAGAGATATATGTAAATGTTAAAAACGTATAGAATTAATAGAAATTTATTATTTGATTGTTAAAAACTAATACTAGTATTTATGAACAGTTATAAATTAGGGTGGGTTCTAAGAGAGTTGTTTTTTATTATTATCCATATCTGTGAAACTTTGAAAATTCATAATTTGTTTTAATCATTTACAAAATTTTTTATCATCCAAGGGTGGTTATTTTACCTTAGGGTTATTTTTCAGGGGATTACATTGTTTACCTTCACTACCTTTACTTAGTTATCATAGAAAGATTTTTTCGTATTTTTGAAACGTATAGAATTAATGAGAATTATTTTTTTGACTGTTCAAAACTAATATCAGTATTTAAGAATAGTTATAAAATAGAGGTGGGTTTCGTGAGTAGGTATTATCAAAATTATCAGTATCTGTAATACTTATAAATATTTTTTCATAATTTAGAAGCACTTATAATCCAAAAATTTTATTTCATTATTTACAAAAACCTTTATCATCAAAGGGGTGGCTATTTGACTCTAAGGGTGGTTTTCAAGGGGTTATGAATCATTTAGATTATTTATCATTTTTCTGGGGTAGAAACATACCTTAGGGGTGCTATTAAGGGATCAAATATGTTAAACAATTTTTGTTATATTTAATATTGGAATAATCAGAAATAAACATTCTACTTTTAATGTGAAGACAAAAAAAACTCGGCCATTAAAGGGTTAAGATATCGTGTCAGCAAATCACAAGTAGGGGTAGTTTCAGGCAGCTATGATGGCAAGATAATCCATGATAAATAAGAATAAATTTTTTTTAATAGTTTAAAACCCCTTCTTTTAGGTATACAAAGTTTGAAGAAAATAAAAAATAAATTTTGTAATAAAAAAAATGTTTAAGAAAAGTCACAGAGATATGGTACTTATCCCTTAAAGAAATGTAATCCCATTTATTATTATCTACATTGAGATAACAAGAATAAACATTCTGTAAAATTTATTTAATCTAAATAAATACTCTCTGGATTGAAAAATAGGTTCTGTTCCCTTTGGCATTCGGTTTTACGTTTCAGGATCACCACACTACCCTTGCACGCTTTAGCCCATTTTCTTTATTACATTCTTTATTTCCTATCCACCAGACTCTGCAACTGTAATACAAATTCCTATTGTGATTTATGTCGGTATCAATGGCGACCACCCTCGTTCCAAGTGCGGCTTTTACTGGGAGTGAGTTAAAAAGAGATGCAATAAATGACATATAATATACAAAAGAAAGTATATGAAGGAAACAATAAATTATATATTATATTTGAATACTTGAATTATTGTTTTAAAAAAATTAGAGTATTCATTTAGAATGCCACACTTTTTAAAGACTATAAAAAAATAGGAAAAGAACTAGGCGCAATTGCGCCTACATCTAGGGTTTCGTGGCACTTTAAATTTTAATTAAAAAAAAATAAATCAAAAATAAATAATTTAAAAATAAATAATAAAATTTATTTTATAAATTTTATGTACTATTAAATTTTATTTATTTAGCAAAATTTTTATTATAAAAAATAAAATTTATGGCAAAATTTTTAAAAAATGGCAATCAAAGAAAATCAAAAATTGGCAAAAATCAAAATTGAAAAAAAAGGTAAATGAAAGAAAAAAGAAAGAGTGGCTGTGGAGTGGAGGTCTTTCTTCTATCATTTATCTTTTTTGATTCACAAACAAAAACATTAGGTAAAATGTCCATTCGATAATGTCCACTATTAAGACATGTCAACTCTTGGACATGTCAACTATAGAGACATGTCAACTATAAGGACATGTCAACTACTGGGACATGTCAACTATAGGGACATGTCAACTATTGGGACATGTCAATTACTGAGACAGGTCAACTACTGGGACATGTCAATTACAGGGGCATGTTAACTAATGTAATGTCCATTCAGTAAATGGAGATTTGGGATCTGTGGGGTCCCAAAATTCGAATTTGGGATCTGTGGTGCCCCAAAATTCGAATTTGGGATCTGTGGGGCCCCAAAATTTGAATTTGGGATCTGTGGTGCCCCAAAAGTTTAATTTCGAATCTGTGGGGCCCCAAAATTTGAATTTGGGATCTGTGCCCTAAAATTTGATTTTGGGAGCTGTGGTGCCCCAAAATATACTACGGACAGACGGACGCCAAAGTGAAACTATAAGGCTTTCGGCCATGGGCCACGAAACCCTAAAAATTGAACTACTATCTGGAACCCTATATTATCGACTCTCCGAACCTCGCTCATTGCTTTGGGGGGGGGAACTCGTGTAAATGCACGTTTTTTCAAGATTTTTTTACAAAAAAGTAGTAAAGTTTATTGAATTGACATAAAGGATACCATAAAATGTACAGTATAAGCTATATATAATAATTTGTTATATTAAAAATATTACAAAATGGCGGCGTTACAGACGTTTGCGGTTTTGCGCCGTGCAGTCTACTGGTCTCAAATCTCAACCAAAATAAAAAAATAACATTTTTATCGTTAAAATAAACGAATACGCTTTGCATGACAAAGAGAATATAAATAAAATTTTTTTTGAAAATTTGGGACCATTTTGAAAAAAACAATTTTTTTTATAAGCAAACTACAAAAAAAATTGTCTGATATGCATTGCACGGCATGTGAAAAAACACGTTTTGGGAAAAACGGGTTTAAAGTTTTCGATACCATTTCTTCCAAAAAAAGTTTGTCTCACATCCCAATAAAGAGGAGAGATATCGTGCACAAAAAAATATCACTGTGAAAAAATAATTTTTTCTTCAAACTTTCTTTGTAAAAAAATTAATTAATTGGATAACGTAATTATTAGTTACTTAATTTTTTTTACTACGAAAATTTGCCAAAAAAAAAAATTTTTATCGTAATATTTTTTTTGGTCACAAATTATTTTTTTTTTGTCAAATTTTCGTTGAAAAAATTAATTAACTAATTATTAAATATGACATTATGTTATTAATAATTATTTATTAAGATAATATACCGGAAATTTCTGCTCGCTTTTTGTATTCTGATTTATTATTCTTTTACACAATATTACATGGCCTACTAAACTGTTCTGAACTTGTGTCTAAAATTAATCTTTATGTTCCATCTGTTGCGCTTCGTCATTATCAATTACACAGGCCTACAAATTTTAGACCCAGAAATCGGAATAGTCATTTTCGATGTAATTTGTCACGCTGAATCCAAAAATGACAAGGAAATTACTCTATCACGTCAGCATTTTGAGATATTTTAACCTAAAAGCGTGAAAAATGAAGTTTTTGGTAATATTTGACACTCTATAACATCGACAAAAAATTTTTTTAATCATTGGTCCAAATTTCAAAAGAAAGTATTATATTTCCCCTTTCAAAATTTTCTTGGCTTGATCTGATCCAATTTTTTTTCTCTGAGATACAGCCATTTGCGTTTTACATTGCATGAACTAAAATCCCTTTAAAAAAGAAAAATAAATTGCGAAGTACTCATGGCACTAAAAATTGTTACTCAGGGGGTTTTAAAATCGCTAATTACGAATGTGATATCAGATTCAAAAATATGACATTTAATTCGTAATCAGCGACCCTAAAAACCCCCAAGTAATGAATGACAAGCGAATTCGGTAAATTTTTTAAAAATTGTCCGCTATATGGGATCCGACATTTTGAAATTCAAAAATCTGACGTCAGATTCGTAATTAGCGACCTCAAAAATCCCCGAGAAATAAGTTTCAGTGATATGAGTACTTTGCAATTTATTTTTCGTTTTGAAAGGGATTTTAGTTCATGTAATGTAAAACTTAAATGGTTGTATCTCAGAGAAAAAAAATTGGATCAGATCGAACCTAGAAAATTTTGAAGGGGGAAATATAATACTTTATTTTGAAATTTGGACCAATGATTAAAAAAAATTTTTGTCGGTTTTATAGAGTGTCAAATATTACCAAAAACTTCATTTTTCACGCTTTTAGGTTAGAATATCTCAAAATGCTGACGTGATAGAGTAATTTCCTTGTCATTTTTGGATTCAGCGTGACAAATTACATCGAAAATGACTATTCCGGTTTCTGGGTCTGACAAAATCAAAAATTTTGTAGGCCTGTGTTATTTCGTGTACCTACACACAGAACAAACTATGGCAAAAATTCAGTCTTTAGTAGAATATGTATTGAAGCGAATGATATTTCCCAAGATATTGATTTTTTTGAACCTACCATAAATATATTTTGCTTGAGATTACGTGGCTTGTTACTAAACTTATCATAGCACGCTTATTATTTGTTACTATACTCATGTATCTCAAGGGCTGTTGCCCGTATATGTTTGTTAAATAAATAAATAATGAATGAATTATTTATTTATTAAATAATTAATTATATTAATTTTTTTTTTCAAATTTTCTGTATAAAAATATTATTTGTGTCTTAAAAAGATCACGATGAAAATAATTTTGTCTTCAAATTTTCTCTGTAAAAAAATTAATTAACTAAATAACGTAATTATTAGTTAATTAATTTTTCGTACTACGAAAAGAGCCTCGGCAAGCCCCATGCAAAAAAATGCCCCTTTTTCGTACCTCGAATTTTAAAACTTTTTTTATGCCAAATGGTTACATATGGTAACCCAATAATCCCTGCAAAATTTCAAGATGAGCATGTGCCCCCTTTCCGAAATACAGGGGGTCAAAGGGGGCCATGTCGAAAATTAGAATATGCAATATAATCGAATAATAATGTTAAAAAAATCAGACCAAATGGTTCCCTTAAGATTTTCGTCTGCTGATTACGAATATGATGTCCGTTTTTAAAAATTCAAAATGGCGGATCCAGTATGGCGGACGACATTTTTACAAATCGATCCAATTGACGTAAAAATCGTTACTCGGGGGTTTTTGGGGTCGCTGATTACGAATATGATGTCCGATATCAAAAATTCAAAATGGCGGATCCAATATGGCGGGCGACATTTTTGAAAATCGATCCAATTGACTTGAAACTTGTTACTCGGGGGTTTTTGGGGCCGCTGATAACGAATATAATGTCCGTTTTTAAAAATTCAAAATGTCGGATCTAATATAACGAATAAAGGCAAGATTTAAGGGTAAATTCAGCTTGCAAAGGCCAGATGTAATAATTACAAAACCATCTAAAGTAAGATGTAATATTCCAATCAACAAAGATAAGAAGTAGTATCTCAACCAATGAAGGCAAGATGTAATCGACAACCCGATCAGCAAAGATAAGAGATAATAATCCAACCAACAAAGGTAAGATGAAGTTATCCAACCAATGAAGGCAAGATGTAATCGACAACCCGATCAACAAAGATAAGGGATCCGACATTTTAAATTTGTGAAAACGGACATCATATTCGTAATCAGCGACCCCAAAAACCCCCGAGTAACGATTTTCAAGTCAATTGGATCGATTTTCAAAAATGTCGTCCGCTATATTGGATCCGCCATTTTGAACTTTTAAAAACGGACATCATATTCGTAATTAGCGACCCCAAAAACCCCCGAGTAACGATTTTCAAGTCAATTGGATCGATTTTCAAAAATGTCCGCCATATTGGATCCGCCATATTGAATTTTTAAAAACGGACTTCAGATTCATAATCAGCAGACGAAAATCTTAAGGGAACCATTTGGTCTGATTTTTTTAACATTATTATTCGATTATATTGCATATTCTAATTTTCGACATGGCCCTCTTTGACCCCCTGTATTTCGGAAAGGGGGCACATGCTCATCTTGAAATGTTGCAGGTATTATTGGGTCATCATATGTAACCATTTGGCATAAAAAAAGTTTCAAAATTCGAGGTACGAAAAAGGGGTACTTTTTGCCGAGGCTCTTTAACAAAAAAATTATTCGTAGCACAAAAAAATATTACGATGAGATAATAATTTCCTTTTCAAATTTTGCTATGTAAAAATATTATTTGTGTCTTTAAAAAAACCAGGATAAAAACAATTTTTTCTTCAAATTTTCTTAATAAAAAAATGAATTAACTAAATAACGTAATAATTAATTAAATGATTTTTTTACTACGAAAATTTAACAAAAGAATTATTCGTTGCACCAAAAAATACTAGAATGACTTTTTTTGTTGTTTTCGAGATAATAATTAATTAATGTTTATAACAAATGGAATATTTTAAAAACAAATAAAGTTACCGTAATTCTGAAATTAGCAATTAAAAGTTAACCTAGTTCCGCATCCAACGAGCCCTATATGAAGTATTTTGGATAAGCAGATTGTTAATAAACAATTAGTTAACATTGCAATTGTTTATTAACAATCTACTTAATCAAAATACTTCATATAGGGCACGTTGGATGCGGAATTACGTTTACTTTCAATTGCTAATTTCAGAATTACGGTACCTTTATTTGTTTGTAAAATATTCTATTTGTTATAAACATTAATTAATTAATTAATTAATTATTATCTCGAAAACAACAAAAAAAGTCATTCTAGTTTTTTTTGGTATTGAAAATATATATCTTAAGCTTCATTTTGAGGGTTAAAAAAAAGTACTTTTTTGAAAGAAATAATCAAAAATATTTTTGATTTTCAAAAAAAAGGGTAAATTTTGAAATTAAAAAAAAAATTTTCATCATTCAAAAGAGCCCAAAAAACCTTTCGAAAAATTTTAGGTCAAAATTTTTTTCATCCATTTATATAGAATTTACTATTTTTTAAATAATCCATTGTTTACATTTGACGAGAAACTTAAATATTCTTTCAATTTGCTTGTAAATATATATATACACTATACCGTCGGAAATTGTCGGTACGGCTGACGTGGGAGGAGTGGAAATTTGGTGCTGACTTTAAAGCAAGATATTTCAAGTTAGAAAAAAGTTAGTGACTTCTAACTTAGATGGTTGGAAAGTTGATAAAATTCTGTTTCTGAATGTATAGCAAGAAATTTTCTTCTTTTTTATGGTATTTATAACACTGAAAAGATTTTAATACAAAATTATACAATTTTTCTACTTTCGTACTAATGTTTTTGACTCTCGGCATAATCTAGAATAGTGTATAAAAAAATTTGACAATTTTACAACATAATCTTTAAGGTCTTAGCTTTAATTTCCATTTTTGAAACTTAAAAAATATTTTGTGGTTTCTGATATATGATAAAAAAGTTCCGAGCATGTTTTTCAACAACTCAGCCGTCGATCGTCACTTTTCGCCGCCCCGCTGCTGAGTTGTAGAAAAACATGCTCGGACATTTTTTAAGTTTTAAAAAACCCACTGAACACGAATTTGAAGTCTATTTTTTTCCTAGGGGTCTGGATTTCTTCCTCACCTCAAAAAACGTGTAGAATTTTTAGTGATATAAATTAAAAAAAAAATTGTTGGATTTATAGGAAACTTGTTGTTTAGGGGTTTTTGAGGTCGCTGATTGCGCATCTAAAGTCAGATTTTTAAATTTCAAAATGGCGGATCCAATAAGTCGGACGAATTTTTAAATATTCATTGAATCATAATGAAACTTGTTACACGGAGATTTTCGAGCTTAAATATTTTGCAAATTGGTAAGCAAATTGGTTGGTGACTTGGCAAATGTAGAGTATGAAGCCACAACAAAAAAAATTTTATGAAAAGGTATTTAAGAAAATTTCTTAAAAAATCACCAATTTTCAAAATATTTAATCACCATATTGGATCGGCCATTTTAAATTTTCAAAATCTGACTTTAGATTCGTAATCAGTGACCTCGAAAACCTCCGTGTAACAAGTTTCAATCAAATTCAATGAATTTTTGAAAATTTTACCACCACACGGAAAGAAAGTTTGTAGCAATATTTGATATTATGGTGTTACTTTTTAGTATATTTGGTTACAATTGCGGAACATTTTGGCATGATAACGATTTTCGATACTATTTTTAAGAATGATTGAGATTAAAATAAGAATATTTAATATAGTTGGAAAGAAAATTTGATATAATATTTACGAAATCTGAAATCTTTTTATTGAAACACAAAAATGTCAAATTTTAATAAGCTCTTTATCAATTTTTTTAACCAAATATTTCAAATTTCGTAATTAGAATTGTATAAAATGATATAATTATTTCAGATTTTGATATATTTGATATGAAAATTGAAAAAGAAATATCAAAGTTAACGAGATTCGACGAAATTTGCCGAAGTTGAACGTTCGGAATTTCCCGATCCTCACCGAGTGGTAACGAAGACTGACGAAGCTCTTTAGACAAGCCCCTTTTTACTATTATCTTGATACAGACCTGAATTTCTTTTATATAATTAATTTCGAAGATTTTACAATAAATCAGTAAAAAAAATTGTTCTTCAAAAAATAATAAAATATTTAATTATTTCCCAATAAATAATGATTTTTATTTATATTTTTAAACATGTTTTGATATAATTTCACCTTTCTCATAAGCGGTGAAAAATATGTCTGGTTAGTATATAAGAATGGTCACATCAGTTTTTCACATGAGCGTAAATTTGTATATGAAGCGTTATTTTGCGAATGTTATACGTATTATCGTTAGTATAGGTTAGGAATAAAAATAAGCCAATCGATGTAAAACAATGCGGTGTATGTGTGTGTGCATTTAAAAGTTCATATCCTAGTCTATCCTCGAGATGAGAAAGAGATAAAACTTTGGCGTAGAATCTGTTGGTGTTTCTGTTGTCATCTGTCACGACTGAACCACTTCGAATTTTTAGTATAGTTTTAACAAATTTCGAAATAATCTTTCCAAATTTTCATATAAATTTAGTAAATAACGAAGTGCGCGTCGGTTTAACTTACTTCTGGTTTTTCGTATAAATTTATCAATTTACGAAATAATAATTTCAATTTCTGGAATATATTTACTAAAAAGACTATTGGTAAAAATATACCGATTTTCGTTATCAAACCCAAATGTTCCGCGTTTGAAAAAGAGAATACTAAAATTTCCTATCAGATTTATCAAATATTGCTACTAAATTTCTTTCCGTGCATATTAGATCCGCCATTTAAAATTTTAAAAATCTGACTTCAGATTCGCAATCAGCGACCTCAAAAATCCCTAGATACCAAGTTTTATAAATCCAACAGTTTTTGCTTCCTCTCTTCATGCCAATTTTCGATTTTTTAAAAATAGGTTATATGAGCTTATATTTGTCTAGAATGCATATATTTGAAGTTTTAAACAAATGTCCAGATGTATGTGTGAGTGTGTGTGTATGTCAGAAAATCTTGTATACAAATTATCTCTAATACACTTCAATGGATTGTTCTGAAATTTTGTAGTCTTATTACAATCATCAATATCTAAAATTGGACACAAGGATTTCAAAAAATAACCACATAATTTTCTTTCTGTCATTTTTTCAAAAATTCGAAAATACGTTTCTTAACCAAAAATTTTTTTACATTGTAAATATAATTTTTTTTGTCCAACAAAACAAATCGATTGACGTATATAAAGTTTAAATTTTACCAATATTTACAAAATTGATCGGTATTTTTATTTTTAGCAAAAATTTAATTTTTGAATTTTTTTAAAACTAATAATATATGCGTTTATCATGATGAGGAAGCTAAGTGGTCATAAAATGAACAAATTTTTAACTTGTTTAAAAATTGTTTGTACTACCTAAAAATTTCAAACGTTTTTAGAGGTTAGGAAGAAATCCAGACCTCCAGGAACAAAATAGAACTCAAATTCGTGTTCAGCGACCCAAAATGCATAAAGGTAGGGTACTCTGATCGCCAAACCCCGACACTTGTTTTGTGGGGCTGTGTAATTGAAAGAATATGATTTATAGTTGTTATTATTATTAGTTTCGTTATTTTTATTATTATCTATAAATTAATAATTTTTACTTGAAAAAGTAGGAAATGTTTTTCAAATTTATTTTTACAAAAATTCATTAGTTTTACGAAAAATTAGAATGAATAAATATGTTTAAAATATAATAAAATTTATTATTTTTACCTACCTGTTGAATATTAATTGTCTTTTAATAAATTTCAAAATAGCTTTTTATATAAAATTATTTAAACATGTTAATTTTAATTACAAAATTAATTATTTAAATTAATAAATTTAATTTCATTAAATATTATCATTATTTACAGTGATGCAGTCTATTACCAACAAACATAGTATACCCGATGTCGGTAAAGTAGGAAGCCCATCTACTTTTTTCCACGTCACGTATTAGAACCCGTCACTTCACGTATTTCCACTCATATTTTACTTTTAACTTTTATTTATTCCTTTAAACGCGTTTTTTAAACTTTTATTCACTACTTAAAAATCTCACGTATTTAAGGGGTTAAACCACTCTTGAGCGTCAAAAAAAGGCCTAACTTTCGAAATTTTTTTCAAGAAAAGTTTAAATGTACTGAAAAATATGTTTACATATCTTTATTAGGTACACTTTAAAGAGAAAAAAAATATACTTCATTAATTTTTTTTTTAAAATATCAAATTTACAGGTACGTGATAGGAACCCTTTCTGAGAGGAATCACGTCGCGGCTGGAAAGGTTTTAGCTCCAATTTTCATCCTAGAACAAAAAACAAATTTCTTTCTATTTTTACATCTTAAAAGCTAGAGAAAGACGTAGGGGATTTTTTTTCAATTGATTTTTGCAAAAATGGCGAACATTTTAAGGAAAAACCGAGTTTTTTACTTAAAAAATTGACACTAAATTGTTTATAACAAAAAAAATATGCAACATAAAAAAAAAATCCGTACGTCTTTCTCTAGATAATGTTATTGAGAAGCTACAGTTTAATTTTTAAGTAAATCGGTTGAGATTTGTAAAAGTCATGTTTCCGGCCAGCACAAAAAATGTAGTTTTGAGAAAAACGAGTTTAAAGTTTTACTTACGACTTTTTGGATATACCTTCAATCTGCAATGCCTGCGCCGTATAATTGACCTTCCAAATTAAAAAGTGTTTCGACTTATAATTGATATTGTTTCTTATTCTATACACCCTTAGGCGCCTTTTAAAGCAAAAAAAATTTTTTTGATTTTTTGAAAATTCTAGAGTGGTTTAACCCATTAAACTGCCCGAATTCTTCATTCCTCATTTCTTCAAATACATGAATTCTCGATTTCCGTATTTCAACCTCACTACGTCTAATACGGAATCGCGCCACTGCTAATAATTCTTTTTTTACAGAAAAAACCTAATCTTAAATTGAGTAAAAAATTTATACTTAATTTGATACTCATCAAAAATGAGGCAGGCAGATGGCGTCACGTTCTATGTCATTTAAGGGCAAGTCCAACATGTGAGAGGGGGGCACGGTCATTTTTTCGAAAAAAAACATTTTCTTTCCTTTCTAGATCGTTACTATCACATCTAATCGGACTTGCTATATTTTTCCTGTAATCTACATGTAAAAACACGTACGTGTACTAAATTGCAGTTCTTGATATTCAAAAATGTAGAAGTTAAGGCGGGGACATGGTCATTTTTTGTAATTTTGTCGAAAAAAAACTATAACTTTCCTTTCTAGCTCGTAACCATCAAATCCAATCTAACTTGCTATATTTTTCCTGTTATATACTTGTAAAAATACATGTTGTACTAAATTTCAGCTCAATATTTAAAATACTTTAGCCGGAAGGGGGGGGGCACATAGCTGGACGGACGCTAGAGTCTTTTCATAAGGGTTCCGTCGGTACACCGAAGGTGTACGGAACCCTAAAACTACACTGTTAAAAATGAATCTAATATTACACCAAGTGTAAAGTTGTGAGCAGTCGGTATTGAAAATTCGGTACGAAAATGTATAAGCAACCTTATTCCGCACTACGAAAAGTGTCAAATGAAAAAATCGAATTTTTTATACTAAAACGGCGGGAAAGTTTATCCGTTATCAAAATCGACACCAACCGAAGTGTTAGTTTACTCTTAGTCGCGCCAATAAATGTTCTTTTACTTGCGATCACATAACACGGATGCGCTACGTATGTGATTTCAATTTTCTGAAGTGTTGCACTTTTGTTTTTTTTTCCTAATATGCGAAATAAGTAAAATCAAGTTATCGAAAAAATATTGATAGTAAATCAGTGAGTAGTGAAAAAAGAAATGTGTGCTATAAGGGCAATCAAGTTAAATGGATAAATACTCCTTGTGAAAAGGTTAAGATCACTTATAACGAATATATTTGTACTGGTAAGTTGTAAGAATTTTTAACCCTTGTTAATATATTATTAAAGCATTTGATCTTTTATATATATATATATATATATATATATATATATATATATATATATATTGTAACGTAGTTTTTTGACTCTAAAATTATTCTTAAACTTAATTTCTAAATTCTATTATAACAAACGACAAATAATTTTAATTACCAAAATTACTAAACTTGGACGAAATTGGATTCAAACTTTAATGCAAAGTGACTCACTTTTGAAACTTAATTTATGTTACTTTAAATCTTAGAAAAATCAAATAACAAAATAAGTAAAACAATTATAAAAAATGACTTATAGTTATGCTCTGCATTGATGATTGGACATATGGTGGAAAAACGAGTTATTGCAATTAATTTGAAATAAACCGAACTTATTGTTGTTAAACTTTAATAATATTTAATTAGAAATAATTTAGATTTTATTAGTTAAAAATGGAGCTATAGTATTTCAACTGGACTTGTGTCAAGAATAGGAAATTCTCAAATGCGTTAAACATTAAATCGTTATTTACATCGAAACTCAAAAATACAAGAATTCAAAAGTTTAGTTGCGATTATAATTATAATTGATGATAACACTTTTCACTTTTTTGAATACAAGATTATTTTTATTGAATCAAAACAACCGATACGTGAGATAAAAAGTTGGTAAGGTTAGTTCACGTTAACAAATTCTATGTATTTTTGATTTTATAATTAATTTCCTGTCACTGATTGGATTATCTGATTAAATGTATTTACAAAACAAAGTATTCTAAAATTCAGGTAATTTATTTCGAAATTCAAAAAAAATTATTTTTATTAGCTGTTCGAGTTTCCTAATCTAAAATTTAAATTTTTAAAAATTTTATTAGTTTTAGAGTAATTTTTGAATTTCATCTGTTTGTAACATAGAAGAAAACTATCCTCGGAAAACAATTGAATTTTCTTTTTAAAATTTTTTTTTGGCCATATGAAAAGTTCAATATATATTGAATATTGAATACATCAATATTTTTTTCAATGGAATTCAATGGAATAAATTTGCTTTTTCTAAAATATAACAAAAAATAATGTTTTTTATGTAAACAAAACATAAAAATAGTGTTGTTAAATATTTATAAATGTAAGAATATATTTTTTCAATAATAATTTAATTTGTAGATATTCCTGTAATACAATCTGAAAATATTAAATCGACCGTTCTTATTAATCATGGAAGTACAAGTAGAAATCGAGTCAACTCACATCGATACTTTAATACGTTATCGTTGCCACGCAGGGCTTGTGTCTTGAATCATCTTTTCTTTCTCTAATTTTGACACTCACGCTCTTTCTAACTTGCATTGAAAACAGTCACACGTGCATTTGCAGAATAGAAATTGATACATGTCACTGATGGGGGTAACGAGAATTCATGAAGAATGCAAAAAACTTTGCTATATCTTCATGAATTTCTTGTCCTTAGCCGAGTCATTGGTAACGCGTTTTCTATACTTTTTCCAAATATCGGCGCGCCCCTTTTTCACTCCACGCTTTCCACTCTTTTTCCCATTCGCTCTCTCCACTTTCGCCTTACGGCCCATCTCTATTCATCCTTGCACCTCCCACTCTCAACGCGACAGGCCCTTTGCTTTCCTCGCGCCACTTCTTTTAACCTTCTGTTCGCCGGATACTTTTCCGAGCCGAATTTTCAATTATTTATTTAAATAAAAGGTTATGTTCGAAGTTAGATGTGATTTTTTATATCTTGTAGATCATTTATAACATCATTTATTATAAATAATTATTGTATTGCAATAAATTATTATTAACTAATTATTAATTATAATTGTTATTACAATAATTATAATTTGTTAATTGTTAATGGTAGATATTGTTGTCATAGTGATTTGTAATTTATAATGTTAGATATATATATATATATATATATATATATATATGTGTGTGTGTGTGTTAATACGGATAATATTATATTGTTAACTTATAGTAAATAATGTAATATGTTACACATACATATCGGTATTTGTAACATATTATATTAATAAACTATATTTTAATATAATAATATTATTATCATATATCACACTTATTAAGTAAGATTAATTATTAATTAGATATATTAATTAAGTTAATTAGGAATGGTTAAGCAGGGATGTGAGAGAATCTTGAAGATAGAGCAAGTCTCGCGAAAAGACGCGCGACTTGACCCTTGGCTCAAGCGAAACGCGTGAACCGTACGCGCATTCGGATTGCGCCGGGCCTAAGAAACGCGAACGCTGATTTTGCCCTCTCTCTAAAATTCTCCCACTTTGCCGTTTTTGGAAAAGTCGCGGATGATAAAAGTCCATGCACTGGACCAAAACGTCAGTTCTCCTTAGAGCTCACTTGGGGTTGGCTTTCCTCCCCTGCCTAGCCTGACCTACCGCTAACACTACTCAATACTTAGGAAAATTCTGAGTTGTTGGACTTAGAAAAATTTCGAGTCATCGAACTTAGAAATTTTTCCGAATCTCCGACTTAGAATATTTCTTCGATATTGATACTTAGAAATTTTCGCCCTTGTGGGACTTAAACTTTTTCGACCCATTGTACTTTAAAAATAAACGATCACTCATACATTGACTCGTTTCAATCAACTCTACCCCCCCCCCCCGACTCTAACGTTTTACATTTTCAGACGCAAAACACTCTACGTATCGAGTTGGTTTCCTCTCGATACTAGAGCCTTTCTAAACTCATTGTTGAGCTGGCTTTCCTCTCAACAATCCAAAATCGAGCTGGTTTCCTCTCAATATCAGTATATTACACACAAAACCGAGCTGGTTTTCCTCTCGGCTACACTACACATACACAGTGTCGAGTTGGTTTTCCTCTCACACATCACTACTATATCGAGTTGGTTTTCCTCTCAATAGTAGTATATTGTGCAACATAGTACCGAGCTGGTTTTCCTCTCGGATACATAACACACCTACATTACCGAGTTGGTTTTCCTCTCGGCTACACTACAGATACACATAATCGAGTTGGTTTCCTCTCGATATTAGAGTACAAACTACTTTCTCCTTTTTTTTTAAATTAAACAATCAAACAATCGCTCTTCTCTTTCTTTTTACCCAACTTTAATCAATTTAAAGTTCTTTGCCACTATTTCGCTGTACCTTTGAAAAACTCCCCATTGGTTATGAAGCAAAATAGATTTGGCTGTTGCCCAGTTACTCCCTCTACAGTGACCGGTGTCAAAATCACGCCACTTTTGTCCACTCAGGCTGTTTCGGATAACCAATAGCTTTCATAAACACTTAGGCGAATCTCGGGCGCCTTTTCATAAACACTCTTTTAAACTTTAAATAACTATTTTAATTTCGATTCACTTCTATTAGAATTATTTAAACACTTTTTGTGCATAAACTTATTCACTTTTAAAGTCACTATATATTATACTATTCGAATTTGGGTTTGAGAAATATTGAGCAATAAACAGAGACAAAGGTCTTGCAAAACCTTGTACTACCTTTTTAACTTATTTTTCATCACACATGCACGATTTTCATTTTTTTTTAAACTACGCATTTTTCTTCTCACACATTTGTCGTCACCATCTTCCGACGAATTGGATCTACTTCTTTTTTTTATTTGGCATTTTTAACGAACTTTGATATTTTATGTGGTGATGCCGTAACACACAAAAAAATTAGCGTGGTCCGGAGAGGAGAGTCGATGATGTAGGGTTCCAATTAGTACTGCAATTTCTCCAGTATATCTTTAAAAAGTGTGGCGTTAGTGATACACCGAAAGAGTACTACAATATATAATCTCTTTAGAAGAGGTGCAAAATACAATAAAATGTAGATTTCTTTAAGAAGAAAGATAGATATGAACGTAAATCTACTTTGTACATAAAATGACAGTTTAAATTAAATTAATTACATAAATAAAAACATTTAAATGAACAAATTTTTTTGTTACTTTTATGTTTGAATTGTAATGCATAATATTAATTTACACATTGAAAATTCAAACTTAAAAAAAGTAATAACTAAAAAAAATTTGTTTATTTACACGTTTAGTACTTTAGGGCTATTAAAAATCACCTGTGGAAAAATGTTAGGGAAGTCTAGAGTCCAATGTTTTCTCGATCATCATAGGGTGTTTAAAACTAAAATAGTTATGAAAAGTTAAAAATGAAGTAAAATTAAATTATGAAAAGTTTCAAATTCTTTTCACTTTATATAAAAATATGAAATTCCTCAAAAAAATCACTAGGGGTAGACGCAAGCCGTCACACTAGATAAGGTGTAGACGGTCTTAGAAGTAACTCACAAGACTGACAGGCATTGCAACTTTTCTAACCTACAATTGTAGTCGAAAACCAATAGCCTAGACGGTCTACGCAGCGACATACAAGACGGACATATTTGACTTGAAACTTTTTCAAATAAGACCGTATGATTAGTCTATAGTGAGGCCCCTATGCTAATTGAGAAATCATTGGACTCTAGACTTCCCTAATATTTTTCCACACGGGATTTTTAAAAGCCCTAAAGTATTAAACGTGTAAATAAACAATTTTTTTTAGTTTCAAATTCATATATATATATATATATATATATATACCTTACTATATTATAAAAAGATGCCGCCGCTGATTCAAGAATCAACGCTAGGCGAGAATTTCGACGCTACGCGGGAGCTCACAGTACTCGCCTACCATTCAACTCGCACAGCATTTAAACGAATTTTGCATTAATTTAGTTTAAGTTAGTTTTAGGTTGGCAGGCTTTGTTCAATTTCCGGTATGACAGGTTCCAATATTCAAGACTTTCATAAGACACGACAAAAAACAATAATGCCAATGGTACTCAGGACTTACCCACGATCAGTTGTTAAATCGATTTGGGTCAATTCAGTAATCGCTCTTGCCAAACTAGTGATTGATTTAGCCGGCGGTAGCTGCTCAGAGTATGATGGAGGTGGACTAATAATTCCCTCGTCAGATTTGAAGGATTTATCCTGAGTTTCTTTCGCCAATGTAGGACCTTCGACTTGTGTTTCTATTTGGCTTTTGAGTAAAATATTCTCTTCTGTCAATGATAGAGTCACGGTGTAACCCATAGATGATGATGGTGAAGGAATTCTCGGCACCATACAAGCTTTCTCACTCTTGCCAAATATCTCTTTGTTATTACCCAAGGTCACATCCTTCGCCCAAATTGAAGGCAACAGTGGGTTACCCTCCCGTCGCATTATGAAAGGTTGCTGCTTCTTATTCGTCATAACTATACGAATTTGTATTTCGTTTATGGGATTGGCCTGTTTTGAGATATCTCCTTTAACCTTGAGCACAGCGAAGACGAAGGTATCTGCGGTGACATATTTTCTGACACAATTGGTTTCAGTGAGTTTTTTAGGGCAATCGTAGCGTCCGTGCGCTACACCCGTCTTTCTCCAACAATTTTGGCAAACTCGAGGTGGAGGATCGATGTCGGAAGCTGAAAACGGGGACATCGATATTGAGGTACCTCAAGACACGTCGCAAGCGGAAAATATGTCCGATTCTGATGACGATACGGTGGAGTTGGTGGCTCCCCGTATCTCTACACCTCCACCATGGAACCTGACACAACCAGACCAGAACGGACCTGAAGGAATCCCGGGACCACCGGAGGAAGTTGAGGTGAGGCTGGAGGAGGACACATTTTGGGACCCGATCCTGCCGTTCATTCCTTCGCTGGTCTGACTGGATCAGTATCGCCCTAGCCTCTTTCGGTCATTACATGAGATGGTCTTTGGGATAATGAGGAATGTCCAATTCGGTGGAGAACGGACTTCGCCGGACGCTCAACACTACCCGAAGAAATTCGGAAATGGCCACTACAAGAGCCGACGTTGGTGGACCAGCAGAGGGATTACTAATAGCGCTAGTTGCTATGTAGCGCTTTTTGTTATTTAGAATTAAAAATTTACATATTTTTAGTGGTTCCAAATCATGGCCAAAATAAAATACCGTTGACAATTTATTCAAAGCTTAAACTGCAAGATGGTAATTTAGAAGAAACTATAACATAACCCCTCTAAATAAGGACATTGACATAGAATTCATGTCAATTTCCCAAAATATTTTATCTACGTTTGCCAATAACTGTTAGTTTCAAATAAAATAATTAACTAGTGACGAAATAAATTATACTTTAATATTGCAAATAACCTATTAATTTAATAAATAACAACTTTAAAAATATATTATCTAGTTTAATGTTAAAATAATTTATAAAGGGAAATAAATTTTTTAAATTTAATTTAATAAATAAAAATTAAGAAAATTAATCTTATTGCAAGAATTAAAAATAATAATTGCATGAGATTTAAAATTAGGATATTCTTTACCAGCCTAAATTTAAAAATTAATACATTTTTTAAATTAAATTAATTATTTTTTAATTAAATTGATTTAAATTTTCTTTTTTTGAAAAACTCTTTAACTCACAAAAAATGCCCTATACATTTTTTTAGTGAACCCTTGCGTGAGAACAAAAATTCTATTTCTGAGGTTGTATCTTCAAAATTTTTTTAATTAAATTTTTTTCCCATTTTAGACAATGTCTAATAGAAACTTTTAATCCTATGAAAGAGATAATAAATATAAATGCAATAAATATTTAATTATTAATATAAAAAAGAAAAGTAAATAGTTTATTATTATTGGATAAAGTTAAATTATTTTCTTGATTTTTTGTAAGGATAGAAATTGTAAATAAAAGTGTTAATATAATAATATTAATAATTATCATTGCCTCGAATTGCCTTTTTATAACTTTTGAGATTTGAAGTGTTACACTTGAAAAATTTGTCAGCCTTTAGATACTTCTTTTAATTGCTTCATTTCTTCATCGTGGTAAATCCTTATGAATTTGATACATTCTTGATTCTAAAAAAAATTGTTAAATTATAAAATAAAGCAAATATGAGAAAAAAATACACAGAAAAACAATTGTACCAACCTAAATCTATCAAAATAATACCATTTTTTTAAGTCACCCGATAGCAAGAAAATTTTTTAAAGTGAATGCAGCTTTGAATCGCTACGTAGCGAAATCTCCGTAGCGCTGTCGCTATTTGTAATCCAGGACACCCAGACGGAGTTCGTTGCCGTTGAGCGGTCAACGCAAACGGCTCCGCTGACTCTGGAGACAACAGCAACACCTACGCCAACACCAGAAACAATTGCAGAACCTCCGGCCCCAATGGAGCTGGACCAAATATCTTCAGCTTCGAAGGATGCACCGGAAATGGTGTGATAAAAGTTGTCATATTTGTGAAGTAACACAAAAATCTACTAAAAATGATACATGTGTATATATATATGTATATTTGTGTTGGGGTGATTATTTTAAAAATGGTCATATATTTAATTATAAATTATGTAATTAATTTTATTTCATTATTGAAATAATTCATGGGAGGAAAATTAAGTAAAAAATATATTTTGTGAGTCATAACTAAAGTACTGATTTTTTTGTTATTTACATATGTGTAAGTTAACATGTAGACACATTAGCCCAGCGTGCAAAGTTACAGAACAGTTCTGTAACTGTTCTATAACAAAAAAGAACAAGTTCAAGAACTGGTGAGGAACAGGTTAGTAAAAATGTCGTCCCCCTGAGGGCACAAAACAGTAACAGGATCTATAAAAATTCTAGAACAATGTTCTAGATCATTGTTTTAGAACAAATTTGTAACAATTTGATAACAAAATAAATTTGTAAAATTTTAATTCTGTAACAATTTTGTAACTGATCTATAACAATATTCTAGAATTATAGAACTTTTTTTTGTATCAGTTTAATAAAAGCAAAATTGTAATTTGTAGTTTATTTGAGTAAAATTTCCCTGACTTAAAAAAAGTAACCGTGCCCAAATAGCACGGTATGTCACATAAATATCATCGGAATATTTTTTGGAATATTCCTGTGATATATAATGTAGATCAAAATGTCTGCTTCACGATGATAGCTCAGTGATATTGGGAGTATTCTCCCAGTGATATTAAGGGAATATTTTACGGAAATGATTTTTTAAATGTTTTTATAGATTTCTATTTTGACAGTCTTGAGCCCCTCTAGTAGCACCACATTTAAAAAACAGCTGTTCGTTACATATTTGTTAAATCTAAAATACAGTGATAGATCTATTATGTTAAATTTTTGTAACACTGTTCTAGAACGCTGCAGTAACAACGTTACTTAAAAATTCAAGAACTTATTAAGCACAAATGTTCTAGAACGAATGTTATATCTTCCTTATAGAACAGAGGCAGAAGAACTGTTGCAGAACAGGTCTAGAACACAGTTCCAGAACTGTTCTATAACAAAATTGTAACACTTGTTATAGAACAAGTTACATTTTTTGTTCTAGAACAGTTACATAACGTGCACACTGGGTAGTGGTTGATGACATAATAGGCAAAATCATATCGTCTTGAAGACGATTTTCATGCAAAACCGATGCGCGCGCATGCTTTTTCTATTGTCGCCAATCGATTTGTTTTGAAAATCGTCTTCAGGAAGGTACGATTTTGTCTATTGTGAAACCAACCTGTGATAGTACATAAAAATGTTTAGTATTGATTTTCTTGTTTGTTGTAAAGTACATTTGTGTGTGTCGAACTCGTACTGACACGCTTAAAGAATCAGCGCTCATTGGCTGACAATGCGTCATCAGTAACCTGATTGGCCGAAAGAAAAAGGGGATGTAACTTTTCTATTTTCTCAACTAGGTATATAAAGCCAACCTTCGAGCCCAGAACTTCATAATCTTTGAGATTTCTAAGTATTCACAGCTTAAATGATTTTTTTACGTTTGGCAATTTTACTTTAACAAATTTTTCATTATTAAATATTAAAGTGAATAATTATAAATTCACATAAACATTAACTTTACTGAAAATTGTGATTGAGAGTCATTGAAATATGAACTTTTTGCTTCCTCGTGGAGAAAGCTTTGTAGTCCTTTCGTTTATAAAACTTTTCAAAGTGGCGAAAACAAATTTTTTTCTTTATAGAAACATGTTATATGAGATCCTGATCAATTGTCCGGATGTATGTATATGTGTGTATGTGTGTGTGAATCCCTTTTTTGTTTAGAAGATAACTTTAACAGGTTTTAATGGATTTAGATAAAATTTGGTAGGCTCATTTATCATATTAATATCTCAAATCTGACCAAAGGATTTTTAAAAATACCTCAAAAAAAAAATTTTATCGTCTTTTTTCCAAAAAATTTTTTTTAATTGAAAAAATTTTTAAATAGAAAAATTTAAGGTTATATATAATAAAATCGTATTCCTTACGTCAAGACGAATCGATCGATATATATAAAGTATACATTTGAGGTAAATTTACAGAATTAATGAAAGTTAAAAAATAAAAAATTCACATTTTGGCTATAAAATTTTGCTTTCTCCACGAGGAAGCAAATTTTTTTGCTGATCGTAAAGAGGAAGAAAAATGTTCATGTAATGAACATCTGAATTTATAACTTGTTTAAAATTGTAAGTCATCGAAATACGAACTTTTTAAAAATTGTAATTGTGAATTATTAAAATGTCAACTTATTTTGAACTGCAATTGTCAGTCGCGAAAATACAATTTATAAACTAAATTTATAAATTGTTTAAAAATCTATTTAAAATATTTGAAGAATTAAAATTAAGTTCCGTTTTCAAACGGAGAAATTGGTACAAGGATCTAGCCTATTGGTCGAGCAGCGTGGATACAGTGGAAAGATAGTTACGTAAAATCTGAGACGAGACATATATAAAATTTAGGTGACAGCGGTGGGATACCAAACAAAAAAATAAGAATAAAGTAGAATCAAAAGAACTAAAACACGTTCATAAAATTTTTATAATCAACAATCTATCAACATTCATATCAAAGAAAACAATTTTTCGGAATTTCGTCATTAAGGTCCGTCTATAATCCTGCTGATAATCTTTTTCCGAATTAAGGATCCTTTGATTAGTCAGAAGAAGGAGATGAAGAGGAAGTCAAGCAGAAATTCAATTGACAGTTGAAAAACAATTTTTTGTTGTATTTGTTAAGTACACTTATTGTATTAATAACGACCCGATACGCGTATTTTTTAGAAACAGTGAGCATAATGAAAATATTTTGAAACAAATGAAGAAAAAGTGATTTTCTACTTTTTTTCAAGTGTGTTAAATAGGTGTAAATTATTAAGAAAAGGTGAATGAAATTTTTTTGGTTCACTATTTACATTATATTTTGTGGTTTAATTTTGAATTTGCCCAAAAAATAAAAACTACATAAATTGTTGTCTTTTAAAAAAAAAGGTTCATGTTCCGGTCGTGGGCACCCTTTTTTCAATTAATCATTACGATTATGATGTCAAATTGACCGTTGGCAGCTGTCAATTAAGGGTGGGTATGGTTAATTCGGTGTAAAAAAGGCACTTTTTAATAATTTTTTTCGGTGATATAAATTGTGTTACTTTATTAACTTAATTCCACATATTAATAGAATATTTGAAGTATATTTTCCTAAATTCTCATTGAAAAATATTGCAAATTGAACGAGTGTCAGTAAATCTCTTCAGGCGCCTCGTAAAAAAATAGATTTGCGGTGTTCAACGTAAATCGCAACAGAATCATCTAAATCAAAAAAGAAATTTTTTGTTAAAGGAGATGTTTTTCGAGGTAACTACGAGAGGGTTTTTTTTATTTTCGCAGCACTTGAAACCCAAAAACTCGATTTTCGCTGAAAAAATCGATCTATTTTTTACTGTAGGGGAGGATGGGGCAAGGATTGTTAAGGGGTAAGGATAGTTAGTTTCTGTTAACCAATGCAATAATTGATATTTAGAAAATGTTCAAAACATGTTGTTAATACTTGATATATGAATATTGAATAGTCTAAATGCAATAAAATAAAAAAAACTAAAATTTACTGATTTTCTATGACATTTTTATCATTCGGATTCTTTTAACTATCCTCGACCCGGTAATGGGCAAGGATAGTTAAAATTTTTTTTTACTTTTTCATTCGTATCTCGTAGGGATTGCACTCTACAGCAAAATAATGTATAGCAAAATTATAGCCAAATAACCAGGCTTTCCAAAAATACTACTCGTTTGCAGATACAAATTCAGGTTTGGTCGCTAGATTCGAAAACATCTTACCTAAATATTCATGCCCCATCGTCCCCTATAACTAATAATTATTAAAAAAAAAGCTCGCGTAGTTACCTGAAGAATTTAGTCAAGAAGAACTGTGCCAAATTTTAAAACGATTGGTTCAGTAGACTTTGAGATATCGTGAACACGGACATCAAAAATTTCATTTCGAGAAAAATGCAATTTTAAATTTTGAAAATTATTGAAATCTGGCTTCTGATTTGTAATCAGCGACCCCAAAACTTATACATACACATCAACGACATCAGAAAACATTCAGAAATGTCCGCAAAAAATTAAACACAAACTAAATTCAAAATATACGAAAACACAGCCCGCGGAGTAACCGACAGTTGAATGCTTAAATGCTCATAACTTCGTCAATTTTGCTCCGATCGGCTTGAAATTTTTACCCAATATTCGTGAAATATTATACATTCATTTAAAAAAATGCAAAAAAAATTAAATACCATACCTCTCCCTTAAACTGTCAACTTTTCTAAAAAGTAATTATTTTTAACGAAAATGGCAATAACAGGGTTTTTCGGGTCGCTGATTATTATTATATTTTCGCAATAAATAAATAAACCTACATTTTTTTAAGAATGTTGATGTTTTTATTAATATTATAATATTTTTATAATTTTTCATTCGAAAATTCCCACAATATTGGAATGGAATATTTCCATAATATTTCATTGCTTTATTTTAAATAATCCTTTGGAATATTACATTGATGTTCTAAGAAAATAAAAATATCCGACCTTTGGAATGTCCCTTTGGAATATTGTAGAAAAATTCTGTTGGAATATTCTTGTAATTTCGAAAAATATGATGTAATTTTTATTTTTTTCAAGAATATTGATGTATTATTCATATTATATTTTTATAATTTTTTATTTGAATATTCCCAAAATATTCCAATGGAATATTCTCACAATATATCAAAGAAAGATTCCTGTAGTAATCCTATGAAATATCCAAATATTCTTGCAACATTTCAAAAGAATATTTAAAAAAATGGATATTTTTATGCTCCTGGAATGTAAATAGAATATTATTTAAAAATATTCCCAATATTCTAATAGAATATTCCAGGAATGTGATTGGAATATCCCGTGTTATTCAGTAATTATCATTTCCATTTCAATTATAGTTTTTTTGGGATTCTCCTAGGGTGCCCACAACTGGGTACTACTTTTTTTTCACTAAAAGTGATCACTTCACTAAATTTTTAATAAAATCTTTCCAATTAAAGGAAACAATTTAGTTTTTGATTAAACAGTTATCTAAGGCCTCTAGATTGCCACTGATACAAACAAGTCTCATAATATGCATTTAGTTAAAAGTTATGAGCCATAAACAAAAGGGTGCCCACAACCGGAACTTCCCGTAAGGGGAGTCACAACCTTTATTTTGACCCACTTAAATTTAAATTATTAAACGAGGTTATATTTTTTTTCTTGCATCATTTGGGTCCTAAAAACATATAAGGTAGTCAAAAAAAGAAAATTTTATTTTTTGACCATTTTAGAATTTTTATTTTTTAAAAAAATTAATATTTTTGAAAATCCATGCGAGAGATTCTAAAGAATTATTAAAAAAGTGTGGAAAAAATTTGAGGATAAAAAATACTTAAAATTGTAATAGAATATACATTTTAATAGAAGAGTGCAATAATGTTTTAACTTATATTTTTCTTTCTGTTTTTAAAAAAATTAAAATTTTTGAAAATCCATGAGAGAGATTTTTAAGAATCATTAAAAAAGCATGGAAAAAAATTGTCGATGAAAAATAGTCCAAATTGAGAAAGAAGATAGATATTTAAAATATTAATTTTTTTAAGAAATTAATTTCTAAAATGGTCAAAAATTAAAATTTTATTTTTTTGACCATCATGTATGTTTTTAGGACCCAAATGATGCAAGAAAAAAAAATCTTTCTACGATCATGAAAATGTAAAGGATTCAAAATGAAGGTTGTGACTCCCCTTAAGTTAAATAATAAAACATTAGAAAAACATCTAAACGAGATTGAGAATGGAAGTTGCCAAACAGGTATTGCAAAATATAATTTTATTAAAGGATTAGATTTAAATAGGTACTTTTATTAAAATGCCCTAGAAACCTGATTTCACCTTGGATGAAGTAATTAAATTAGCTACTCAAATTGATTTAGAGTTTTCAAGTTGGAGAAGGTTTCATGGCAATGAGCAGTCTTTGATTAATGAAGAAAATCCAAATAAATTAAGTAAAAATAAAAATTTCCCTTAAAAAAGGATCGCTCATTTTGAAGCTCACGGAGCTTCTGGCTTAAAGCAAGGTTTTAAGAAACAAGACAAAAAAATATTAAATGTTATAATTGTAATAAAATGGGGCACATGAAAAATGAATGCAAGAATAGACCTAAACTAAATAAGAAATTAGAATGCACTTATTGCCACAGACCTAATCATCAGTACAATTGAAAGATGCTTTTTAAAAAATAGACATGAGAAGGAAAGGGAATCTCACAGAACTGTTGGGGAAATTAAAAAAGAAAATATAAAAGATGAAAATATAAACGAACCATCAAAAAACTCAGGTTGGGACCAGCAAGTGTGATAGTTGCTGGCCAAGAGTTCGGAAAAATCTCTCAAAAAAGAATCTTCCTCCAAATTGGAGAAAAAAACGAAGTGGAGAAGTCCCCTCAATAGATTTTGAAAACCCTTCATTTCTCAAAGAAAAAATGAATTTTTTAGTAGATACAGGTGTACCAGTAAATTTGATTATAATTAATGCTTTAAATGAGAATATAATTGTTAATAAAACAAAAATATTCAACTTAGTCGGGATAAATTCTAATATGACTAAAACAGTGGGTGAAGCTAAAATAAATATCCATGGAATGGAAACATTTTTCCAGGTTGTTTCATCTGATTTTCCTATCTAATTTCAGAGAATTCTCAGAATAACCTTCTTAAGATAACATAAAACTACTTAAAACTTTATTGATAAATATATTAGAATTAATAGTGTTGATATTTCTTTTAACGAATGTAAGAAAATTGATTTAAAAATTCGATCAAAAACATTAGTCGAATTAACCCATATAATTCACCTTTATGGATTATTCCTAAAAACCCGTTTCTAAGGGAAATAAACGGTGGAGACTGGTTATTGATTTTCGAAAGTTGAATGAAATTATAATCGGTGATGCATATCTAATCCCTAGTATAATTAATATAATTGATCAATGTGGAGGAGCTAAATATTTTTCTGTTCGAGATTTGGCTCTGGGATTTTATCCACTTGTTCCCGAAAGTGAGCCAAAAACTGCATAGTATTGTCTGGTTTACAAGGGGTTGAAATGTTCATTTATATGGATGATATTGTCATATATGCATCGAGCCTTAAAGAACATTCCCAAAAATTAAAAAAATTGTAAGGTACACTTAAAAGTGATAAAAAATTTTTTGTAACCTGATAAATGTATTTTTCCTCGAAAAGAAATAACATATTTAGGTCACTTAATAACTGAAGAAGGGGTTACACCTGATCCCAGAAAGTTCCAAGCTGTAAAAAAGTTTTCAATTCATAGTCCTAGAAAAATCTTAAATAATTTCTTGGCCTTTACTGGATATTCTCGTAAGTTCGTAGACGATTATTCTAAAATAACAAAGCCTCCTACTCTTTTATTAAAAAATGATATTCCTTTTAAATGGCCACCTCTGTATCAGAAATCTTTTGAAATATTAAGAAATCGAATTTGTGAACCTCCTATTCTTCAATATCCAGATTTTTTAAATCCTTTTATTTTAACAACTGACGCCTCTTATTATGCTATTGGTGGAGTATTAAGTCAAGGTCCAATTGAACAAGATCTTACAATAGCATATGCATCTATAGTTTTGCAAAGAGCGGAATTAAATTATTATTCAACTATTCAAAAAGGACTTTTGGCAATCGTCTATTTAGTAAAATATTTTTGCCCATATTTATATGGTAGAAAATTCACTTTGTCACTGATCATAGACCCATAGTTTGGTTACATGGAATAAAAGATCCCGTTTCTAGATTGGCCAGATGGCCAATCCGTTGAGGATGAAAGTGTTGAAAATGTCCTTGGTCAAGGTGTAAATGATGCTCTACGTGCTGCTCGATTAACCAGGAAAATGAAATTGATAATGTGATTGAAACTATGTACCAAAGGAATAATGCTTGCATAATTTATAGTAAAGACAAGTTGTCAATGGGAACTGGTCATATTGTTCACTTTGTTTGAGAAGACTGTATTTTCGAGTCAAATATTAGTAAAGAATGCATAGACAGAAAGTTATTCAATGTAGATGCATTAAAAACAGACGATTTTAAAATTGGAATCGTGGTTGTCCTTCTTCAAGAAAATCGCTATATTTTTAATCTTGTAGTTTAGCATTGAAAAATGCTATAGAACCTTAAAAAGTAACTTTCGTCAGAGTTTCAAAAACAGGAAATGGTCCTGAAGAAGTTTCCTGGTTTTCAATTAAAAAAATGTTTTGCCAACATTTTTCTGATTTCCAAATTAAAATTATGATTTGTTCAGGAGAAATTAAAATTACAGAACCTGAAAAAAGAAAACACATCATTAAAGAATTTCATGGACAAACAAATTATAAACTTGGAGATACGGTTAATTTAAAAATAAGTGTAAGAAATAAAAAAAATTTGATCCTTTTTTTAAAAGACCCTACGAAATAATCGATCTAATTGGAGAATATAATATACAAAATCTAATCTAATCTAAAACAAGCTTAAACCGAAGTCCACTAGTACGAGTGTTCGTTCACACCATCTCTTGACGATGCCTAACGCCTTCTCTGTCAATTCTAAGAGTGTATCTAACGAAAGACCTCTTACAATAATCAGGAAGTCGCCCGCATAGCTTTGCGCATAAAATCCCTGTCAGTTGAGTTCTACTAATAACTTGTCTGCCACCAAGCTCCACAATAGAGGAGATAAAACTCCGCCTTGTGGGCAATTTATTTTGGCCTCTCCGTACTCTGCTTCCAGGGCTCTATTATGGAGCATACCTTTAATCTACCTAATCAGTGAATCTGGTATTCCAGATCTTTTAGCCGCATTGCATATTGCAGGTGTTAAGGAAAGCACCCTCTATATCTAGAAAAGTGCCAACCGCATAACCCCCTGAGTCTAACTCTTCCTTAATTCTGCTAATTGCTGAATTAAGGGCTGTTTCTACAGAACAGCCTGCTCTATACGCGTGCTGTCCCGGATGTAATGGTTGATCCGTCAGACATTCCTGTCTGATAAAAGTATCTATCAGTTTCTCCAACGTCTTAAGGATGAAGGAGGTTAAACTGATTGGTCTGAAGTCTTTGGCTGCTCTATAACCAGCACGCCCAGCCTTCGGAATAAACACTACTCTGGTCATTTTCCATGCCTCAGGAGTGTAACCTAGAGCTATACTTGATCTCATGATTTTAACCAAAGGTAAACGAACATACCGCAGCCGGATGCTCTAGCCTTGTCTATCTCTTTTTATATGAATTACGAGCGTTATGGTACAAAGCCCATGCCTGTTGATTCCTATTTTTCTTTGCTTTATGCAACAACTTCCTCACCTTACCCCAAAGATTTTCCAACTCAGCATTCCACCAAGTAGTTTTCCTGCTAGTTTCAAGTCTTTTTGGGTTCTAGTTTCTCTCCAAAGCGGAAATAATTGAATCCTGCAGAAAATTTGCTGCAAGTTCCAACTCCTCTTCCGTACCATAACTGGTAGGAAAGCATTCCATGGAGCCCCTAAGGTCTTCACAATATGAAGACCAATTGGTACTTCTAGGATTCTTCCTGAGGCAATATCTCCGGCCCTGAATCCCGACTTTCCGAAGAGTGTTCGGTATTCTCGGGCGAAACACTTTTATTTTTGTTATCATTAGTATCCATTTAGATTCCACGAGTACAGGGGAACAGAAGGTCCGTCCTCACAGAGCCCCTTATGCAAGGATAAGACTAAATACTACTGAGATTTCGTCTGCTGTCTCAGAGTCTCCGTTTGTGATACCTTCATCACGACCCCGCAGAGTGCCAGAGCGACCGCAGATCGACCCAGCCCGGTACAGTCGCCCTCGAACTTTACAATATAAAAATTAGAAAAATAACAATAATCAAACAAAAATAGTTCATAAAGATCAATTACAATTATCAAATTAATTGAATTGATTAAGATATATGTTTACGTGATTTCACCTTTAATATTAAATACGTAAAGTACATTAAACATGAATTTCACTATGAAAAATCCCTGTTGTATAGTGTGTTCATTTTCGTAGTACTAGTCCCCTGCCATTTGACATTTCAAAATGGTGGACAATCGAAAAACGTAAACATACGTCCAGAATTAAAAACAAAAAAAAACACTTGTTATTAAAAAAATGATAAATCCCAACATGTATAATAGAGGCACTCCCTACGAATATGTTTCAAAAGAAGAGTGGTTGGGATGTGACACTCTAAGTCAATATAGAATGTCAAGTGTAAGTATACACGTATATATATATATATTGTGTGGATCCTAATTATGAGATCACACGACTCCATACATGAAGGGCAGGAATAAATAATAGGGCAAGAACTCCACTTAATATATTTATTATAAGTATTAAACTTTATATGAAAAGGTGTCCGCCATGACACACTTGGCAACCAGCACGGAAGGCAGTCGATTCGTTTCTCTCTAATTCCCGAATTCTCACATACTCGCGCGCTATCTCCCTAAGAGGGGGAAAGAGGGGGACTCCTTAAGGCATACCCCCACAATATACAAAACAAAGAAAATTCGGTTTCAACTCATATTACTTGGTCTTTCTTTTGATGTTTCAATGCTCTTTTTTGTTGTTTTGATGATAGTGGAGACAATAATATAAAAAAAATATATATAAATGGGCCATTCTCTGACAAACGGACACCCCTACTACCGAAAATTGGTTTGATATTAGAAAGTCATACGATACATAAAATTTAGCTTAAGATAACTTGTTTCATTTGCCGTTTAGCGTTTTTGAAAATATATATATGGAAGATAAATATGGCGCCTGGAATACAAAAATTCAAACAAAAAATATATAATTGTTGTTGTCAAAGCTTCAAAAATTAGTTGAATTATTCAGATAAGATATATTAAGGGCCTCTTGGGGTCACTGATTGCGAATATGCTGAATCTGAAGTTAATTTTCAAAAATTAAAAATATCGGATTCAAAATGCAGGACGATTTTTTAAAACTTTATTAGATTTGATTGGAACTTTTTACTCGGGGATTTTTGGGGTCGCTGATTACGAATTTGAAGTTGGTTTTTGAAAATTCAAAATGGTGGATCCAATATAGCAACTATAATTTTAAAAAATGTAATTTTGTTATTAATTTTATTATCTGGGTGTTTTTAGATATGCCTTTTAAATACTGACATTATATTCGAAATCAGCAACCACCTCTCCAAATGTGAATTAGTAGAAACCTACTATTTAACAGTAAAACCATGAACGAATCATCCCTACTCAAATTTGTAAAAAAAATTAATTTTTAATAGAAAACAACTAATTTAACAGTCAAATTTAATTAATTATTTGTAAAAAAAATTATTGAAATATTTGTGAGAAATAAATCATATCATATTATAATGATATGATAATAAAATTAATAACAAAATTACATATTTTTAAAATTATAATTGCTATATTGAATCCGCCATTTTGAATTTTCGAAAACCAACTTCAAATTCGTTATCACCGACCCCAAAAACCCCTGAGAAAAATTTCCAGGCAAATCTGATAAAATTTTAAAAAATCGTCCTGCATTTTTAATTATTGAAAATTAACTACAGATTCATCATAATCGTAATGACTGACTCACAGAAGCGCTTAATATACCTTGTCTGAATAATTCATCTAATTTGAATTATATTTTTTGGTTGTATTTTTTATTCCAGGCGCCATATTTATCGTACATATTTATATTTTCAAAAACGGCAAATGAAACTAGACATCTTAAGCTACAATTTCATGTATCGTATGGTTTTTTAATATCAAACCAATTTTGGGCAGTTGGAGGTATCCGTTTGTCAAAGAATGGCCCAAATATACATATGAATAATAGGAGTTTTACGTTTGTCATTCTTGTTAAAATATCTGAAACATAAAATGGACTATTGATAAAATGTTAAATATAAATGTATATAAATATATTTATTAAAATGAATCTCTGTACTTCGCTATAACGAAGTTTCTTTTATTATTGGGCTTAAAAAATCTATTTGAAAGTGATCAAACTCCGTATGTTTGCTTAATCGCTAAAATTTGGCTCTCAAATAATCCATTAAATCAGACATAGAGATGTATCGATTGCTTTCAAAATAATTGCCTTCCGGAAAAAGTTGAGGGAAACGTACAAGATGTACACTATTTTATATCTAATTCTAATATAACAGATGGAAGAGGATGTCCTCAATGTGGCAGATTAAATATATTTCTTGTCAAATATTCTGGCAGTTGTTGGCGTTGTCAGTGGGCATTTAAGTAACTCAATTTATGTATCCATAATACAACTTTAAAAATCATTCAAATTATAGATTCTGAGGAATGGTCATATTTGAGATGCCTATTTGTACCTCCCAATTTACAACCACGACCGGAAAATTTTTCTTTTGTCAATTGATATTCTTTAGTCATCAGAGATTGTAATGAAAAAAAAAATTAAAAATCGAATGTGTCTCTCTTTGAGAAAACTTACTTTTTAAGTTTAATTTCTACTTTTTTGTTGCCTCCGTTATAGGTTTGTTATTTTTGAGCACATATTTGAAAAATTTGAGAAAAAATGAACAAATTTATTAAAAAAAAATTTATTAAAAAATACGTATTTCCTTATTTTTCATAGGGGAGTGTAGTCAGGATTGGAGATTGTTTTGACTTTTCTTAATAACTTCCCCTGGGTGTCGATTATGTAATTTGATTTGATTTTGACGTCAAATTTTTTATTTGGACGTCAAAATCAAATCAACAAATGAATTTCTTGAGTTAAATTTGACTTTGATGTCAAAATTAAATCAAATTACATAATCGACTCCCTGTACGCCGAATTTCGAGATTTCTCGCATATGGTTCGTAAGATCTACTAAAATGCAATGTTTTTGCTGAATTTTGTAAAAATAATTGACAAAAACTTTCGGAGTTATAGTCAATTTTAAAAAAATGTAGTCAACGTTGAGCCAGGTAGTCAGGGTTGAGCCACTGTAGAAAATCAATGAAATATGCAGATAAATTATTAATAATGATCTTCAAATGATAGAATGGTGCTTACCCACATAGCACGACATTTTTCAGCAAGTTTGCATTGTAAGTTTGCTGCAAACTTGCAACATGTATGTAAATTTCCTCTCTCTTACAAGTTTGCCATGAAAATTTGCTGCAAAATTGCAATGAAAATTTACAGGAAGTAGAACATGAAAACTTACTGCAAGATTACATAGCAAAATTGCTGAAAATTTGCATAGTAATTTTGCTGAAAATTTATATGGTAAACTTTCTGAAAACTTTAATATTAAATTAAACTGTCTGGATAAAGTTGCAGTAAACTTTTATTATGAATTTGCTGAAAATATCAAGGCAATCTTGCTGAAATGAATTAGAAGAAATTTCCCAACAAGTTTAATATAAAATTTTTAAAAATTTGTCATGTAACATTACGGAAATATGTAAATTAAATTTGACGCAATTTGCAATAAAAATTCTAAAGAAATATTAAATTATAAATTTTAGAAACTTTTCTTCAGAATCAATTTCAAATTTATCAAAAAATTATAAATAGTAATATACAATAATAATATTGGATTGAAATAATCATATCAAAACGATTGATAAAGAATAAAAAAAAATAAAAACTAAAGAATTTTTTCCCCTATTTGCGAAAGTGGTACTTTTAGTTTTTAAATTACTATTTTTGATTTTCTTAGTACGGTTCACAGAATTTAAGCAGTTAGTTTACAAATATAACCTTTTTCCATAAAAGTAATTTTAAAACTAAAAGTACCACTTTCCCAGATAGGAGAAAAAATTCTGAGCACATATTTCAAAAATTGGAGAAAAAATGAACAAATTTCATACATAGCATAATTTTTAATTTATTAGTACAATAGATTAAAAAATGTAATATAAATAAATAAATATAAATAAATAATAAATAGTAATATACAATAATACTATTGGATTGAAATAATCATATCAAAACGATTATTACAATTACACGGTAAAGTTTTTGAATGATCTGCTGGGCCAGCTATAATTACGCTGCGCTACACTAATTTTTACTTGTGGGTGAGAAGCTAACCCACAGCAGTGGTGTTAAGTCTTATGAGCCGTCTGCTCCACCTCTGTGAGACATCAGCGCTCTCACACCATGCACAGCAGTTCCCCCAAATTGAAGTATTGCAGCAATCTGTCAATTTTGGAGAACAACTTACCTGCCAGACAGAGCAGTTCACCCAAAAACTGTTCCGTGTATGTGGTAATTAAAAGTAATTGAACAGAGGAAAAAGGTTATAAATATATATTCAATATAATGTTTATTTTTTATTAATTAACATCGACATGACGGTGATTAATAGTAATACATTAATATACGATATTTAACAATTCTAATAAATAATATTATTTTTGCTTCCTCTCCTCATGAGGAAGCTTTGTATTTGTGACGATTTTCGATTTTTTAAAAGTAGGTTATATGGGCTTTTTTTATCTAGAATGCATATATTTGAAGTTTTAAACAAATGTCCGGATATATCTGTAGTGTCACAAAATCTTGTGTACAAATTATCTCTAATACACTTCGATGGATTGTCCTGAAATTTTATAGGCTTATTACAGTCATCAATACTTAAAATCAGACACAATCTGATGAAGTAAAATTAATTGAAGTTTTAAAAGTCTAAAATTATTGAAAGATTTCAACCGACATTAGAAAACCCCAGAAACAAAAGCACATAATTAGAAAACAAAAGCACTTATTTGTTGATCGAGTTGTGGATGACATCTTGTCTTTGTTAGTTGGATTATTATTACATATCTTTATTGAACGGGTTGTCGATTACATCTTGCCTTTGTTGGTTAGATTATTATTCCTTATCTTTGTTGATCGCGTTGTCGATTACATGTTGTGTTTGTTCGTTGGATTATTATCCCTTATCTTTGTTGATCAGGTTGTCGATTACATCTTGCCTTTGTTCGTTGGATTATTACATATTATCTTTGTCGTTTGTATCATTATACCTTATCTTTCTTGATTGGGTTGCAGATTACATCTTGCCTTCGTTGGTTGTATTATTCCATCTTACCTTTGTTAGTTGGATTATAACATCTAGACATTGCAAGCTGGATTCGGTATTACATCTAGTCTTTATTGGATATATTGCATCCGACATTTGGAATTTTAAAAACGGACCTTAGATTCGTAATCAGCGACCCCAAAAACCCTCGAGTAACCATTTTCAAGTAAATTGAATGGATTTTTAAAATTGTTGTCCGCCATATTGCATCCGACATTTTGAATTTTTGAAAACGGACTTCAATTTCGTAATCAGAAAACGAAAATCTTAAAGAAACCATTTCGTCTGATTTTTTTTTAATATTATTATTATTGGAATATCCAAAAAACTGATTTCTCACATAAACAAATAGATTAATCTATATGAAGTCTATATTTTACTTAAAATCTATAAATTATATCACTTTTCAATTTTTGAAAAAAAAATTTTTTCGTATTTTTTTAAATAACTTTTTTTATTGAAAATTTTTAATAAATTTTTCCAAAACCGTATTCCTGGCATGAAAACGAACCGATTGATGTATTGTTTAAATTTCAAACTTGATTCACTTTATTTTACTTGTTTTTGGTACAACTGTTCATTATAAACTAAACTTTGCCGGAAAATTTCTTCTTCTGCAGGTGGAAAATCCCCTCTTCTTTTGTAGTTGTGAACAGCTACCTGTCTCTGTAATAAACAAAATCTTTCCCTCTTAAGGGTCATGTTAGGCAATTAACATAGTAAATCGTTATTTAATGTATTTTGATATTACTTAATATTTGTGGACACTGACTCTATACTTTTCTTTTGTAAGATTATGTGTCTGTGAGTGTCAATTCTGAGAATTATTTGTTCAACAATACTTTGTGACGTCATCGACGTATGTAAACTTTCCTTTTCTTATAACAATTGTAACGTCATCAGCGTATTTAAATCTTCTTTTCTTTGTGTAAATACTATGCATTGGCGTCGGCATAAACATACCGCCCGCCTCGTTACACTTATTGTAACGAAACAATATTGATTACTACCAATAAAACTGCATTGGTAACTTTATTAAAAATTTGTGAACATTGAAATTGACATTCAAACATAAGAATATTTGTAAACATGATTAAATTTTTTTTAATTAACCGCCCGCCGTGCTATAATGTGTTCACTTAATCTTCTTTAGAAACTGGAAGTTTACATAAATTTGTTATTGGTCTACGGTAAATACCAGATGGGGTTTTTACTGAGACTACTCGTACCAACCCGTCTTTTCCAGGAAGGCAAGATATGATTCTACCCATACACCAATTTGCTTTTGCGTTATCAGCATTGCGTATTAACACTAAATCACCAATTTTTATATTGGTGTTGATTTTGGACCATTTGTAGCGTTGTTGAAGTCCATGAGTATATTCGATTGACCATCTTTTCCAAAAATTCTCTGACATTCGTTGTACAAACTGCCAACGAGTTAAACGGTTTTCATTTAGGTAGAGAATAGATGGCCCGGGTATAACAAGTGGGGGTTGGCCACCTAAGAAGTGACCAGGCGTTAAATATGTAAAATCATCTGGGTCATTAGAAAACGCTCCAATGGGTCTAGAATTTAGGCATGCTTCAATTTGACATAACAAAGTTGAAAATTCTTCGTATGTCAATTTCTGTACCCCAACCACTCTACGAAAATGTTGTTTGACACTTTTAATGCCGGCCTCCCATAACCCACCAAAGTACGGGGCATATGGCGGATTAAAATGCCAAGTTATTTTTTGCAAGGACATAAGGTAAATGTACCAGTTATGGAACAGATTTCAGATAGGGTTAGAAACTTTTATCAAATTTGAACGGATAATAACACCAATGTTCAAAGTTTCTTTCGAATTTCATTGACCTATGTTTTTTATACTAGTAATAATTATTAAAAATTTATTTCGCTTCTTAGAATAAAATAAAATCATGAAAATCTATGAAGGCTCATTTGTACGTATTGTGGAACGCCATTTATGTATATTGTACCAGTTGTTTCATTTTTTTGCCCCTATTATGGAACACTTTATTAGCGCTTAATTTTTCAATGCTAAGAAACATATAATTTGTTTATTGTTTTTAACATTTTTATTAAATATCTTTTGTTAAATAGGAAACATAAATTGAACATGTAAAAAATAGGTTTAAATGAAAAATATATCGCATTCCTTATTAATTAAACAGGAAATTTTTAAATACATAAAATGATTTCCCAACAACACACAGAATTTTTATAATGATTGTTTATTTCTATTAACAAATAATACATTTTCAGAAACTTTACAAATAGATAATAAATTATTTATAGGAAGGTAAATCTTAATTCTGTAAGCACCGCATGAAATTTCATTTCAAGATCTTAATTTTAGTTTCTACTCTAATGCATATTACTTAAATTCTTTTTTTATTGTATCTTGAATTTCTTTCATCTTCTTTTGTAATGCTTTTTTCTCTTCTGCTAATTTCTTCTTTGCGTCTTGTAATTCTTTTTTCTTTTTGGCCTTTTCTTCCTTTTTGTTTTTTTCTGCTTCTTTCGCAAGCTGTAAATTCAACCACGCATCCGATGTCCCGACAGATGGTAATTTGGTTTTGACTTTTCCCTCTAATTTAGCCTTTTTCTTTTTAGATAAATATTTTGTAGGCAGTGTAAAAGCTTCAGAAAAGCTATCAGATGTAGAGTTACTAACTGTAAAATATAATTTATCTTAAATAAATGTTATTTTTATGCATAAAAATAATTTACTACTAACCATCTTGATTTAAATTGGAACAATTCTCTTTATTCGGTTCATCCAAATTATTACAAGGCTTTTTAGGCAAACTAGCAGATTGATCATCCTGGTTTAAATCGATTGGTTGGTTTTGGTTTAAATCGTGTTTTTGAAACTGTCTCATCTACTGTGCTTAAATTTTGATCACTTGCTAAAAAAGAGAATAGAGATCCAGATTAAATGTAATGAAAAGAGTAGAATTGAATATCAAGATATTTGTTACAAACTCCTTGAAATACTTGTAGAAATATTACATATTTCAGGTAATAAATCAATTATATCAATAGGCATTTTATCAATGTCCAGATCTTCCGCATCAATTAGGACATGTGTAGCTGGGTTCATGGACTGTAGATCACATGATGCAAAGTTTGGTTCTTTACTATATTCTTCTATAAACGTTATTTCGTTCCATATATCTTGTTCGTGTAATATAACTTCATTAGAAACTGATTTAAGGTTTTCTTGTGATAAAAGATTATGCTGATTGAGTTTAAGAGTAACATCATCTATTCGAGGCTCGCCTAAGATAATTACTCTATGGTTAACTAAATTTTCAACATTCTTGACCTTGGGCTTCGTCTGAACTGTTTGATCTAAATTAATTTAAAAAATCGTACCACATAATAGTTTTTAAAAATAAATATTACAAACAAAATTATAAAAAATAGTTAATATTAGATATAAATAATAATAGTAAATAATAATAATAATAATAACATAGTTGCTAATCGTAACTTTCAATTAAAAGTTTCATTTTGTAAATGATTCCAATATATTTAAATTAACTGTTCATACCACAAGATTCTTTCTGTATTGCAAGCAAATACTGAAATAAACACTTGTTTTCTATATCACCAGGCCACTCATCAATTTCTTTTGATTCTTGAAACTGTTGTAATAAATTAGAACTTAAATTACTCTTAAAATTTTTTAAATGGCAGTTTTTATCTAACTGGTGATTTGTTTCTTTAGGTGTATCCTCCAAAGCAAGTTGATTAATTTCTACTTCTTGGCAATTTCCCGATTCCTTGTCTTTTTTCGTTAGTTTTCTTTTTTTTGTGAAGAACGTTATAGTCAACTTCTTTGGGATCAAAGGGCATTAGTCCACATGTTCTGAATCCACTTATAATTATTTTTTCTCCTTCAAACGAATCAAGGGTTTCTTTCAGAACTGCAGGAAACAGTTCTTTCGTTATTCTTGAAACGTTATTTTGGACTTTCCACTTGGGTACGGTTATTTTCCAAGCATCTTTGAATGGATGAAAAAATGCTACATCAAGTGGTTGCAAAATATGAGTGGCGTTGGGAAAGAGCGAAACTAATTCTATTTCATGTTTTCTACAAAATTCTACTAAAGGGAGAGTAACATGAGAAGAATGTCCATCCAAATAAATTATCACAGGAAAAACTATTTCCTTTTGTAACAACCACGGATAAAAAATATTTGTAACATATTCGTAGAAAGTTTCAATTGTCATCCACCCTGCTTCGGATATTCCAATACCCCAACCACTTGGACAGATTTCCGCTATTTTTTTGGGCACTTGTTCTGCATATTTATATAAAATCATAGGTGGTGCTCGCTGACCTTTGGCGTTGTACATAAACAGTGCTGTCATACTTTCTTTTTCATTTGCGTCGACTATTTTGTACACTGTACGAGCTCCTCTTTTAGCTAGCACTTTATCAGGCTTTGGACATAGTTCTGTGTTTGTTTCATCACAATTATATACTCTTGAAGGATCGATATCTAATAAGTTTTTGTTCCGTAAATAGTTTTCTACTTCGTCAAACCAATTTTTTAAATCTTCTTCACTTACAGAAGCTCGGGGAAGAGTGAGGTGCTGAGGTGTCCTTAGTGATAAATCCAGATGACGCTCTAAAAATCTCTCATACCAATGGCGTCCGGGTCGGTTATTTGTAAATGGATTCTTTTTTTTGAAGTTATTAAATAAAGCTGTACACTATCTAACAACTGTGATTTGCACACTGGATAGCCATTCTGAGCTCGCAATATAACCCAATCAACGATTTTCTGTTCCTCTAATTCCGATAAAACAGGGATAGGTCCAGGTTTCGATCTACTTTTTTCGTGTTCATTATTTTTTCTAAAAAGTGTTGACAAAGGAACTTTGAAAGTTTTTGCTGCTGTTCTGTAAGAAATTCCAACACTGATGGCTTGGACAGCACGTTGAACGTCATCTTCAGAATAATTTTTAACCCTTGGTAATTTAGTATCCTTTCTAAGATTATAATTTTTATTTGCAACAAAAAGATTCACTTTTTTATTTTTAGCGCGATGTAAACCTTTTTCTTCGCAGTTTTTTTCCTGCACGACTTTTTCTTGACTATTTTCATAATTATCACCACTAAATATTTAGCCTGTTTTAAAAATTAAAAGAAGATGTCATTTTCGTTTATAAAATATATCTATAATTTTATTTATTCTTATTTTAATAACTTTGTTATAGTTTTTATGTAATTCTAATGTTTGTTTATATTATATTTATGGGTTAGGATTTTGTTGTCAAAAGCTCTAAGTATAATTATCAAATAAAAATTACTTACCTTTATTATTTTTTACAAAAATACTATTCAGACGTATTAAAGAACATTATCCAACGTAGAAAACTTCAAAATCGGTTATTTATAATTAATTACGCTAATAAACCTTAATAGAGAAAACTCAATAAGTACTTATAAACGAGTGTTTCACAATAAGCGCACGTATGAAAAACAAATGTACGTAAAATTGGAAAAGTCGATTTTCGCGTTTCATAATTGGGACAAAATTCAAATTTGATGTACGTAATATGAAACAGCTATTTAATTAAAAAATTGTATATTATATTCCTAAGTTAAATATGAGAAAATAAATTATAGATTATAAACTTCCTTTAAGCTTTTAAACGAACACAATATATTACTTTTACTCACTTTATTTCAAAATATTGTGTGTGCATCATTACTGACTGCTTTGAACGTATTCGCTAACGTAATTTTACAAAGCATCGTTTATTATTTTTTCTGTTCGTTCATAATGTCTTAAAAAATTTGAATATTATTAAAATTGCATTATTAATTTCTGAGAACATAACACTATTTTTTTTAATTAAAAATTTGCATTATTATTATATTTAATCACTATTATTTATAAATGTGTTCCATATTTGGGCACCGTTCCACAACTGGTACATTTACCTTATGATTTTGTACGCCTAAATCTTTACAAACTTTGCGAAAATTATCTTTTAGTTCTTTGTCAGCGCCACAAAAGTTTGTACCGTTGTCACTGTATAGATCGGAGGGTAAACCTCTACGTTAAACAAAACGTGTGAAAGCCGCGAGTAAGCCTTTAGCTGTATTATCAGTCATAGCTTCTAAATGTATTGCGCGAGTAGACATACACACAAAAATACAAATGTATCCTTTTTTTGATGCATGTCCTCGACCTTTTCCTTGCCTTATCTGTATGGGACCAGCGTAATCAGTTCCTGTGTGTAAAAATGCTCGTGATGGCGTAACTCTTACGGATGGCAATTCTTCCATTAATTGTATTGGGAGTTGTGCACGTTGTTTTGTGCAAATCACGTATTTGTGAATAATCTGTCATACTATATTTTTGGCACCCATTATCCAGAAATTTTGTCTCAATAAAAAAAGGGTCAGTTGATTACCTCCGTGTAATGATCTTGCATGTGTCTGCTCTATAATTAATTTACTAATTTGGTGTTTAGATAGTATAATAGGATGCTTTGCATCCCACGATATAGAAGCGTTATTCAAACGACCAGTAACCCTTAATAAACCATCTTTATCTAAAAATGGACACAATGATTTCAATGGACTGTTTCCTAGCGAATTTTGTTTAGATATAGAATTAATTTCTTGAGAAAAGTACTTTTTTTGGACTGCCTTTAACCAGAAGAATCGTGCCTCTTTCATTTCAGGAGCAGTAATAAAATTATTTTCTTTACAATTTAATTTTCTCTTACAGAGTTTGATGAAACGAAAACAATATACTGTAATTCTTAGAAGTCGAGGCCATGTGGAAGATGCTGCTACAACGTAATGTAAAGGAAGCTCGTTACTTTCTGTTGCTATTTCATTTACAACACTTATATTTTCAGTAAATTCTGTCTGAAAATCTGAGATAGGTGTTGTAGGCCAATAGGAATAGGGTTTTTGTAACCAAGTTGGACCCTGCCACCATAATTTATGATTCAATAACACCGATGGAGTTAAGCCTCTAGAAGCGCAATCTGCAGGGTTTTCAGATGTGGGTACATAACGCTATTTTACTTCAGGAATCAAAGTCTAAACTACAGATACTCTATTAGCAACAAATACCGGCCAAGAAGAGGGATGTTTATTCAACCATGATAGAACTACTGTTGAATCTGTCCAACCATAAACTGGTATTTCTTTTAAGTTAAGATCATCTACTGTTTTTCTGATTAATTTTGTTAATAAAACAACAGCACATAATTCCAACTTAGGAATTGATAAAGTCTTAAGTGGTGCAACATTGCTTTTAGCGATAAGAAGTGAGATTTTTGGTGGTTCGTTAGGTTCTAATACAGGTATGTATACAGCTCCAGCATAGGCAGATTTCGATGCATCAGCATAACCGTGTATTTCGCATAAACTAGAATTACTTTGTTTAGTCCAACGGGGAATACGAAGATTTTTTGCTTGTGAAAGTTCACTATAATAGGAGTTCCACCTTTTTTGTAACTCTAATGGTAATTCGTCATCCCAGTCAATTTTTCGTAACCATTGTGACGAAGTGATCGTCAAACATCCCCCGTTCAAAATGACGCGCTCGATTGTCGGGTCCAGGAGGTGGCGCCGCCGATCGGAAGAAGTTGTGACTAGCCGCCGGGACGCCGAAATCACATGTTCGCGTCGACTTGACTTGTTGTATACAGTGTTGAGAGACAGTACGTAGTACGAGTATTGTGAGATTTTTGAGAGTAGTTTTAAAAAAGTAAGATTTGTGGTCGAGAGTTCGACAGTTTTGATTTTGCGTAAGGAGTTGGATTTGTTATTGAACAATTGGTCGAGTGACCAAGAGTAGCTCATTTCTTTTGTAAAATTCGAGAATAAAGAAAAGTAACGAGAATATTGACCAATTATTGAATTGACCTGACGAAGATCCTTCATATTGATCGATTTTTGACGAGAGCTGTGGGTAAGTGTAAAATTGTTTATTTCTGTCGTGTCTCAGAAGGTCTTTTCCCTTTTTTTGACTGGTCTTGGCGGAATCTCCTTTGAGATTATTTTTGGGGAATTGTGATGAGGTTTGTGAATTAAAAATTAATAAAGTTGACATTTGTGATTGGTTTGTCAATTCCAATAAAAATTGACTGGCGTCTAACTATTCACGTTTGGGTTTCTTTTTATAACACATAAAAAGGGGAGGTTAATTAATAAAATTTTGATTAATCCAATATTAACGTTATACCATATTTCCTGCATTAATATCTTTGCTACTATTATTACGGGTGTTATCCAGCCTAATGGATCAAACAACCGGCTTATTAGTGAGAGGACTAGACGTTTAGTTGTGACTTTATAAGGATCAATAGACACTGATGGTAGAAACTCATCATTAATTGGGTCCCATACAATTCCGAGCACTGAATGTTTTTGATTTTCGGATTTTGATAAATTAATAAAATTGTTGTCAGCATTGGTATCAGATTTATCAAATAAACAGGGAAAATTGGTGGACCATTTAGTTAAAGTAAAACCACCTAATTTAAGAAGTTCTTTAAGTTCTGATTTTAATGTACGAACTGATTCCTCATCGTCTGCACCAATGAGTCCGTCATCGACATAGAAGTCGTTAATAAGTGACTTTTTTGCAAGTGGGTATTTCGAACCTTCATCTTCTGCGAGTTGCTTTAAAACTCTATTGGCTAGGAAAGGGGAAGAAGCCATGCCATACGTCACTGTTAATAATTGAAAATGTCTGACATTCTCTTTTGGGTCAAGGCGACAGACTATGCGCTGACAGTCAACATCACGAATATCGACTAAGATCTGACGAAACATTTTGGACATGTCTGTAGTGAGAACATATTTATATGTTCGCCAGCGTAGAATAATACTTATAATATTATTTTGCAATTTTGGACCAGTTAATAGTTTTTCATTGATAGAAATAACAGTCGAGGTCTGACTAGAGGCATTAAAGACGACTCTTACACGAGTCGTGGTGCTACCTTCTCGAATAATCGGAAAATGTGGTATATATATCGGAAGCTTAATTTTACTAGGTGTATCAGGATCAACTTCAACCATGTGTTGAAGGTTGCGATATTCTTTAAGGAAAGCATAATAATCATTTTCTAAGCTAAAATTACCTTTTACACGATATTCTGTTTTCGCAAGCATTTTTTTTGCAAGAGGTAACGAAATTCCTAATTCTCTAGTTTCCCTGCTTTTAAAGGGTAGTCGAACTACATACTGACCCTTTATATTGCGAGTGTGAGTATTTTTAAAATGTTCCTCACACTCCAATTCTTTAGGAGTATAAAAGGTTTGTTTCGGAATCTCTTCCATTTCCCAAAATTTTTAAAGATCAGTCTGCACTTCAGATAGTCCGACACAATGTCTGACTGAAACTTTAAACCCGTTTTTTGACAAAGACTCTTTAATGGGACCTGAAATTATCCAACAAAGTAACGTATTTTGACCTGTCGGTGTGCCTGGAGAACCCTTTTTTAATCCTTCTAATAATAGAGAACCGTAATAATCCGCACCAATTAATATATCTATTTTTTCATTATTAAATGGGTCTGGGTCTGCTAGAGGTAAATTTACTAAATGATTCATGAAATTTCACTTGTTAGACGAGGAGGAGTATAACTGTTTAACTGTGGAAGAACCAAGGCGGACAGGGGTATTTTTTCATCTTGATTATAAAGAGATGCGATTGATAAATTTACTCTCGACTTAACTGTTCCTATTTGAACATTATTGATGGTTAAAACCTTTGTTAATTCTGGAAATCTTTTAACACAAAGAGTTTGTACTAAATGGTCAGAAACAAAAGTAACTTCTGATCCTTGATCTAATAAGGCACGAGCTTCTATTTTTCGACCTTCGTGACTGATTATTAAAACTCGAGCTGTAGCTAGTAGAATTGAATTACCTTTTACATGTTGTATCATCACTTGATTTTGTTCATTTGTTTCAGTCTTGCTACACGATTGTGATTGTGTACCTGGTAATGAGAAATCTATCTTTTTTGAAACTTCAGATGCTTTATCATCAAATTTCTTTTGTTTGTAATTTTGATTTGATACTAATGGCTGATCAGAGTGTAGTAGAGTATTATGTTTAAGTTTACAAGTTTTACTACTCATTTTCCAAGTACAATTTCGTGCAGCATGACTAGCTCTAAAGCAATTAAAACAAAGTTTCTTGTCTTTGACGAATTGCTTTCTACTGGCTACGGGTAAATTTTTAAATGAATCACATTGATAAAAAAAGTGATTTTGATCACACATACATTTTGAGTTTGAGGAAGCAATATTGAATACTCTCGTATTCCGTGATCGTGATTTATTTGGCGTACTGGCACTACTCTTTTGTGATTCATGTTTTTGCAGATCGTTAGAGGATTGCAATGCCTCTAAAGTTCTAATTCTAGTAGCGAAAAATTATCTAACTCTTCGTATTTGGGGAAATCAGTTTGATCACCTAAATATTTCTCCCACTCAACCAAAGAAAGGAATGGCCAATTTTTTTACAGTCAGAAAAACTAATAGTTCGTTTTCGATACAGTGACCTAAAGTTTTAAGGGCTTGTAGAGACTCAGAAGTTGTATCACGAAGATACTTTAATTCCTTAACGGTTTCATTGGTAATTATAGGGATTGATACAATTGAATTCAGATGAGCATTAATAATTGCTCGTGGATTATTATAACGGTTGGACAGAGTTGTCCAGGCACTTGTAAAATTAGCGGCAGTAATACCCATATGTTTTATTAATTGAGCTACTTCACCCTTTAAACTTAATTTTAAGTTTATCTCTTTTTAATTTACAAATTAACTCATTAAAGATATCTAAAGTCTCAAAATACTTTTCTTCAACCTGTGAAAATACTTCATTAGCAAAATAAGCAATTAAAGACTTATCCAAATTCTTAGCTGCCGTATTAAGTTCGGCCACAGCGGCACAACTATGATCCCTTCTGCTTGGTCAGTAATTATTTTTTGCAGGGTTTGCAAAACCAGGCAGAACGGGGGAAATGCATAGAAAAAATTATCATACCAGTCTATTGTAAACGCGTCTATTGCTTCCGATTCAGGATCTCTGTGCCATGATACGTATCTAGGGCACTTCGCGTTTACTCTTGAAGCGAACAGGTCTATCGCAGGGTTTCCAAATTTTTTTCGGATTTTTTGAAATGCCCAGTTCGCAATTTCCCATTCTGTCTCTTGAGGCAGAATTCTCGACAGCTCATCCGCATCTTTATTTTCTTTGGATTTGAGATAAGAAGCAAATATTCTTATTCTTCTTTTCTCACACCATTGCCACAGTTCTTTGCTAATCGCTGTCATTTTTGGGAATTGAATTCCTCCCATCCTGTTTACGTAGGAGATTGCAGTGGTATTATCCATTCTAAGGAGAATTTCACAATCTCTGCATCCTTTTGCAAAGCATTTTACACCGTATAATGCTGCTTTCAATTCAAGGTGATTTATGTGGGAAACTTGTTCATTTTCATCCCACCAGCCGTGAGCTTTTTTACCTTCCGAGAATGCTCCCCAACCTGACAGTGATGCGTCAGTAAAGATGACTTTTTTATAAGTGTGTGTGCGAATTGGGTTATTCAGTTTGTGTACGTTAAGTATCCACCACTGCATATCGTCTTTTGCTTCTTTTGAAATGATCATTTTTTCTTTAAAATTGTTGTCAGACTTTTGCAGTGCTAAATACTTTTCGCGTTCAAGGTTTTTCGTATAGAGCCAGCCATAACTCATTGCTGGACAAGCTGCCACCAGTGTACCAGTGAGTTGGGCCAGTTCTCTTATCTTGCACGTGTCTCGGTCTAGAAAATTGTTTACCATGCAGGCAATAGATTCTCTCTTTTTGTCGGGAAGTTCAATGCAGAAAAGTTAACTGTTTAGAACGAAACCTAAAAATTTGCATTTTTTAGAAGGTATTAATTCGCTTTTTTGATAATTAATTATAAAACCAAGTGATTTTAATAATTTTATTGTTTCGTCCGTGTCTTTTTTGCATTTTATTTCCGACTCGGAGATGATGAGAATGTCGTCTAAATAAATTACTAGAGTGATGCCTTTTTCTCGGAGCTTTCTCGCGACAGGTTTCATTAGCTTTGTAAATGTATAGGGGGCTGTGCATAGGCCGAAGGGCATGCACGTGAATTCGTAATTGACTTTATCAAACGTGAATCTAAGATATTTTCTATCTTTTTCTGCGATGGGGATGAGTAAATAAGCGTCTGTCAAGTCAACTGAAGCCATATAACAGTCTCTGTACATAAGTCTGAGTGCTGTTCTTATGTCTTCCATTTTAAAGTGAAGTGGATTAATGAATTTTTTGAGCTTTTTTAAGTTTAGAATGAATCTATCGTCTCCGTTTGATTTCTCTCTTAGAAAAAAGGACGAGTGAAAATCGCCTTGACAAGGTTCGCAGCGAGACAGAGCGCCTTTGCTTTCCAGTTGCTTAATCGCATTTCTGGTTTTAAGGTGCTCTTCTGCTGTCAGATTTTTTGCCTGTAGCTTCTCATTTTGGTTTGGTTCAAGAGTAAACGGGAGTTTATAACCTTTAATGCAATTTAAAATGGACTGATCTGATGATAATTTATTCCAAAAAAATAAGAAGTATTTTAATCTTCCACCAACTAGACTTACCTCTACTTCCTCATTGGTCTGCTCGATGTTCTCGAAGATTGTGTCCGAGACGTTTCTGGGGCTCCTCTCCTCGGGTTCGAGAACTTCTTCCCGGATTGGCCCTTCCAGTTTAAATTGTTGCTTCTATAATTTGTCGTTTTTTCTTGTCTCGTAGTCGATTTCATGTTCGGTTTTGACGGTTGTTTACACAAGAATTTGCCGACTTTTTCAACTTCTTTCGCAGTTTTATATCGTTCGGAAAATTTCTCTCCAAACAATGTTGTGTCGACATTTAATTCGTCTGCTATTGTTTTTATTATCGGGTCTCTGCCGGATATCACTATCGCTCTTCTAGTGAGTGAAATACCGTGATGAATATCCGTGAGAATCTTCCCTGCGTCTCCAAGAACTGATGTGATTTCGTTCAGAAAATCGTTGTTGTCTCTCAATTTCGAATTGTCGAGAAGGAGAGACAATGCTTTTCCTAGTGCACTCAAGCCAGCTCCTAATTGATTCTGAGTGATGCACTGAAACTGGTCTTTTTTGATTCCCGTTGCACCTAAGACAACTTTTATTTCAGGGTTTAGAATTGGCGCGCTCATCATGTTGCAGTTTTCTGCTGGCGCATATTTTCCAGTAAGGAGTTTTCTTTGGTCCTTATTTAATCCTACTTGCAAGATTTTTGACCATAAATTTGCTAAAGTTGGGTTAACAGGATCACTACACGATTTTTCGATAAAGGGATCCCCTCCCAGTTGATCCATGACTGAATTTGATTGATCATTGTCGCCAGTTGTTATTTTTGGTGGTGACGCACCTCGCAGCGACTGATTATTGACAGGTTTGTCTATTGTCTTGCTTGGGTGTCGTTTACCGCCATCTTTTTCGCTTGGCTCATCTCTCGGGTGACGCTCATCCTTGTGACGATCTGAATCAGATGGTCTAGGAGTCGCACTTCGTGGATGATGCTCTGTAGCGCGATTATTTGGGGAAGATGATCTCCGTGTCGCGCCTCGCGAGTCGCCATCTTTGTCACGTGACGTACCTTGTGGATGACGATCACTTTTATGCTTGGATGAGAGAGGTGAAACACTTCTAACACTTTCGTCACTGTAGCGTGAGCTGGAAGGCCTTCCCCTGGAGTAAGATTTCCTCCTGTATGATCTATCTGACGATGAGTTCTGATAAGAACTGTTTGATGAATTTGATGAGTTTGACTCCTGGGACGACGCTGACGAGTCACGTTGTCTCCTCTTTTTATCTTTTATTTTTTGTTTAATTTTCTTGAGCTTCTTCAAGATTTTTCCGTAGTCGTCTCGAGAGTCCTTCCTTTTGCGTTTTCTACTTCGATGCGAATTCGATCCCATTTTTGTCACAAAAAAGAAAAGAGTTTGTTTTTATAAGAGTCGATGTGGACAGGAACGCACAGAAAAACGTAATGGCGTAAGAGAGAGAACACGGCGGGAGGAGAGAGTAGTATATAGCGGCACCTGGAGAATGGCGGGAGAACCATCGAAATTTAAAATATCTGTGGGGGAACGAGCAGTTAGGGCGTAACTACAAGTTTGATCTTGAGGACGAGGCAGCGAAATACAATATTGCATTTTACAGGTATAACGGTTGCAAAAAGTAAGCCTTGATATTTTGAGCAAAATCATAATAATAAGCAAAAGCATAAGCAAATTTTCAGCAATTTTGCTATGTTTTCATGTGCAACACAGAAAGTTTTCATGTTCTACTTTCAGCAAGTTTTCATTGCAATTTTGCAAACTTGCTAAAAAATGTCGTGCTATGTGGGTAAATACACTTGGAAATGAGTGAAGGAACTACGAAATTAAAATACAAAGCCCTTTTTTGTAATTTTCAGATTTTCACTTGTATGGCGAAGCTGGTCTGAAAAGTGAAAAAAATTGGTATTTTCTTTCTTTTCAATGGAAATGAAGTTTTTGATACCTCTTTAAGTCGACAAATGAATTTCCATTGCAAAAACCCTTCATAATTGCAAAATTTTTGGGTGGCTCAACCCTGACTCACGCCTCATTTAGCGTCATATCACATACAAAATAAACGCGTGATCCAAACACCAAGTTAAGTTCCACATTTTCATATAACATCTTAATGAACAATTTGAGTCAACTTTCTTTGCCTTTGACATATTTTTCTGCACTTAATTGTCTTTTTTTGAAACAACAAAAAAGTTTTTTGTTGAGCGTATAGCACTGACTCGCATAATACGTCTTTATTGTCCGTATACTTCACTGCAACACATGTGAAAATTTCTCTGATATTGTTAACAAGTATTTACATACAAAGACAGATGGCGCTAATGTGATAAAACAAAATAAATGCGATGGCTCGACCCTGAACACTGTCCAACCCTGACTACTCTCCCTTATAGATTTCGAGAAAAATGTTTTGAGAAAAAAATTTTTGAATGCAAATTTCCCATGGAATGCCTCATATAGATTCTGCGATGGCATTAAAAAAAACAACAACAAAATGATAATATTAAATATCATGATTAGAAATTATATATTTTTTTATATATATCTTTATAATTGTATTGTGAAATTTGATTTCATCAGTTTTATTGGAGTTCATTTTTGATTATTTTTGTCTTAAACTTATCTAATATACATGTACATATGCGTAGGGGAGAGTGGGGAGTTGTGCCTTTTTGGGGAGTTGTGCTCCACTCTAATATTTTCGATATGGGAATTAATATGACTTTAAATTATTGTCATATTCTTTTATCGTTAAAAACTAACTTTTTAAGTGGTACTCGTTATTTTTAGAAGCATTTTTTGTGTCTTTCCAGAGAGTGAGTTAAAATTTGTTTCTAAAAGTTTTTTTGTCTCTTTATGTTTTGATCATTTCCACTAATTTTTTCAAAGTGATCACAATGTTTAATGCATAAAAATTAGTTGTCATTAATAAATTTTCGACGTACAAAAATGAAATTCGCATAAACATTCGATGTATTAATTATTTTATGACTATTTTGAAAATGTAAAAAGTGGGGAGTTGTGCCTCACATCATATTTAACAGTTTTTAATTCTAATACGCACTCTCTATTTTTATTTTGCATTATTTATGAATAATTAGAATGTTTTATGCAATTTAAATATTGTTTTTTAGTGAAATGAGACTTTTTACATCTGTATTCACTGAAAATGCAATTAATTATCTGTAGATTAATTCAATTATTCTTAAAATAATTTTATGTTATCTTAATTATCTAAAATTAATCTTTAATTGTGTTATTTATTACTTCATTTTATGTAAGTTACCTTACTTTTTCACATTACATAATTTAAATAAAGAATATTCTAAAAGATGTGTCTGTGTCTTCAATTTTCAATGGTGGAGCACAACTCCCCACTCTTTTTGAAAAGTCATAAAACCAGGATTTTTGAAAAACAAGCAAAATTTCTATTTCCGTTTTGAATTTTAATTAATCCATCATGCCAAAAGTTGTGTAATACTATTGTATAAGAAGAGTTAATTTTGTATGAATAGGGGAGAGTCAGTACGGTTGGGCCACGTTTTGACTGGTGACCATAACTTCCGTTCTAAACCAAATTTCGGATTTTCTCACTCTTTCGGAAAGATCATTTCATGTGCAACATTTTCTCTGAACAACAGAAAACGATTGTACCAAAAGTGTAAAAGTTATAGGCATTTCAAAAATAGTATATTACGAGACTAGGCCAGAAAGGTGGATTTCCTGGCGGGCGAGATATATATGGCCAAGGCGAAGCCGAGGCCCTATATATCGCCTGCCAGGGCATCCAGCTTTCTGGTCGTGTGTCGTATACAATTTTTCTTTATCCCCAACCGAAAGTACGTTCAATAATTAATATTAATTAATAAAATGTCATTAATAGCATATCTGTACTGTGTCTAATGTAGCGGATTGTGTTAGCGCGCTCTTGTGGCCATCTCTCGGGACGGGCATCAAAAAAATTTGCAAAAGATAAGAAACATGCAAAAAAAGGAAAAAGTAATAATCAAATGTGAGAAATGTAGTCTTTCTACCAAAGGATCTAACCTCCTGCGTACATTTGTGCTATTAACCTCCAAGAAGTATTGTTTATTATAGTTATACAGTTGACAAAAGGAAAGAAGTTATTTAGTTTAAAAATTAAAAAAATAGAAAAACACTCGTTCAACTGCATTATATTTATACATAAATTTGAAAAATAATTTAGTTATGATGTTATTCATAGCCCATGTCATAACAAAGGCTTTGAAATAAGCGTTGCTATGTGGTTGCTAAGCTTGTTGGCAACGAAAATCTCGTAGACAATCAGAGCGCGCGTTGGCTCGAATTGGCCACAAAAGACGCTGTTCCGGGAAGACCGTACTTTCGGTTAGGGGATACTGAAAAATTAATTTTGTCGTTAAGGTCGGACCAAGGCTTCACAGTTGGGCCACCGTACAAAATCAATGTTATATGAAAGACAATGATTAAAATTGACCCACCACAGAAGACACATAGTATTATTTTCATCCCTAAATTTGTATAATATTTGCCCGCAATAAATTTTACCGTAATTGAGGGCGCCACCGTTTATGTAAACTAGCATTTGTTAAAATAATATTTTTCTCGCATCTTATTCTTTTGTGCAATTCATTTTTTCGGTCCCCACAAAAAATGTTTTCCTTTTAATCTTTAGCGCACTTTTATAAAACACGACTGTACGAATTGCTCATTTCACTGAGACTTGCTAAAAGTGACGACAAAAGTTTATTACCATCGCTAGTAAGTATTTGCATGCAATGGTAGATGGCGCTAATTCGAAAGGGCTTTAAACGCAGTACTAGCCCAACCGTAAAGATGTCCCGATCGTACTAACTCTCCCTATATATACATATGTATATTTTCTAAAACATTTGTTTATTAATAATTTTCTCACCTAATAATATTTCATATTGGGATCTGACATTCGTACACATGCCATCTGGTGTTGAAAAATGTAACTAGTTTTGGATAACTGTTTGTGTCACTTGCAATTGTAGTTCCGCTGTCATTGTTAATTATTTTATCATTATGAATGAAGCTACATTTGTACCGCGTGAGAAATCTTCCTGCAGAATTAAGTGTTCTGTGAGAGGCTGTGGCAGTACTGTAGCGAAAAATTTAAGCGTAATTTTCCATAAATTTCCGAAACCAAAACAACGAGTAGTGGATGTGAAAATGCGTTCGATAATTTTGAAAAAGTCGATCAATTAAAGGCCTGGAAAAATGCTTTAAAAATAAACAGTATAAAGCCTTCTATGAGAGTATGTTCTCTGCATTTCAAAAGAAGTGATTACATTTTGCCAGGTAAGTTTAAGATTTTAAAATTTGGAGGTTATATAATCTTTCATATTACCCGTGCATGTGAACATTTTGAAAGTTAATTTATCACTGTAAAAACGGATAAAAAAAATTTTTTTCAGTTCTTGTTAACAGACTTTTACAATGAAAAATGAAATACATACATTTATAAATTTTCATATAATTTCATGAAATATAAAGGAAAATACAATACTTTTCTTGCACATGTATCGCTGGATTTGAGAAAATAATTTGTATAAAAATAAGATTTCTTTTATATTTTTATTCATGTTTGTAAATAGGAATGTAAATAGTAATTTTGTATTAAAAAAATTCACTTATACATTTATTAAATTAAGCAATATTTTTTAAACGATTTAGTTCTATTGCATCCCATGTTATTCCCATGTAAATTCACTAAAAGTGTTACCCAATTTACGCCATATTGCTTTAGGCCCCGCCCCCATGTCAGATCCCAATACACTAAAATTAAAGAATCCTCAAGAAATAAAAAAATATATATATATATGAGAGATTCTTTTTCAATCGCCCCAGCCCAAAGAATCAATGTTCTGGGATTGGCTTCATACTGTGGTAAATTGTTGTCCTATATGATAGTAATAAATCCCTAAAATATAAACTCATTAAAAAAATATTTGTAGAAAGTAGAGGGGGTTGAAGTTTTGACGTTAAAAAAATGGGACAACAATAATTTTGTGAGAAACAGAATATTAAAGTAGGCGGTGCCGATAAGGGGTATACCTGGAGATCATCTTTGAGGATTTAGGTAGGCACCGCCTAATTTAATATTACGTTTCTCACAAAATTATTGTTGTCTCACTTTCGTATTTACATATCTCATGGGAAAAAACCTCAGCTTTCCAATGAAAATAAAAAAAAAAGAAAAATCCCCGATGGAGTGAAAATCGAAAAATAAGGGTTGATTTTGAAAAAAAGGGGTCAAAAATTTTTTTTTTTAAATTTTGTAAACATTTTTGAAAAGTACGTGAAAAATGCATTAAAATTCATTATAGATAAATTAAAATCCATTAACTTTTGTCATAGTTATACGGATTTGAAAATGCCAATGTTACCCTTAACGTCAAAACTTCAACTCCCTCTACTTTCTAGAAATATTTTTTTAATGAGTGTATATTTTAGGGATTTTTTACTATCATATAGGACAACAATTTACCAAAGTATGAAGCCAATCCCAGAACATTGACTTTTTGGGCTGGGGCGATTTAAAAAGAATTTCTCATATATATATATATGAGGCATTTTACGAGTAATGTCCTGAGTTAGAAGTTGATTTCTCAAAAAAAGTGGAACTTGTGGAAATTGTTGTCCTATCTGATAGTAAAATATCCCCAAAAAATTTTTTAACGTTTTTGAAATTTTTGTGAGATAGAGGGGGGTCAATTTTAACAATTTTCCCTGACACCGTCTACTATTATTATTATTTACGCTTGTCTGGTGAACATTACGTTCATACAAGAGGAGTTACAAACTTGAGTGAGATACATAATTGTCGCTTTATACAAAATAAATTACAAAAGACAAAAAAAAAGAGTATATAAAAATATCTATACGATGGTTCAGCAAATCCTAAAATCTCTCGCATTCAAAATAGTGATAAACATATTAATAAATTTTTTAATTTCTACTATATTATTTGAGGATATTGTGTTTAGCCAATGGTCCGTTGCATCACAATTAGGGTTTCTGAGGAACAATCTTTCATGAACATGTTTCCACGCCGGGCATTCCACCATAATATGATGGAAGTCATCATTTTTCTCATTACAAAAAACACAATTATTTTCCATATCAAAATCATATTTAGAACGATTAACTACAATTCTTGTAACATATTTATTAGAAAGACGAAGTTGTGCTAAAATTCTTTTGTAGAATAGTTTCAGACTTAGAAAAAGATACGGCTGTGTTCCAGTTTGTAAGAAAAGATGAGGAAAAATTAAAAGGCTGTTGGAGGAGAGTCGTCGGTCATTATCCGACTTCCTCAAGTAAGCTTCGTAATTTCTGAGAATGATCCCACTGTCCATAGCCACTGAAGATAGAGAAAAATTATCCCATTTGTCAGTTAAATCAGACAGTATAAAAAATATTCGAATTTGATTAAACCAATTCAGTTTTGCACTTTGGTCTTTTCGTGCTAATGATATTAATCTTTCTAGGCAAAGTCTAGGAAAACGCGACGTATCCATCCGCGATATTCTAGTCAACCATGATAAAACATTCTTTAAAACTACAAAAGAGAGGTGTAAAGAGCCAGTCTCAACTCTCAGTGCATAACTCGGGGTATTTTTAGGAAGAAATAGTAATTGCTTCAGAAAAGAAAGTTGTGTTTTCTCAAGAAGGTCCAGAAAATCCAGCGCCCATACTTGAATAGCATACATTAATATACTCAGTACAAGGCTATCAAATAATTTTTTGTACGCGTTCCACGAGTTAGCCCCAGACAGGTGAATCACTCTCAGAACGCTCCCAATCGCTAAATTTGCTGAACCTGTGAATTTCTTTGCACCCGGTGCAAATGAACAAGACCCAGAGAATAGCACGCCTAAATAAACATAACTGTCTACCACTTCAATTCGTTCTTCACCATATTTAAAAAAAGAAAAATTTTTTGCTGTTCGCGTCTTAGAAAAAATAACAATCTTTGTTTTATTAATATTAACAGTTAATTTGTTTAAGTCACAATATGACCGTAGTGCTTTTAATTTATTACTATCTTCAAGTGGCGAGTCAGATAAAAGAACATAATCGTCCGCATATCCCTGGGTCATAATTTCTGTTTTGCTATCAATGGCAATGCCCCTGCATCCCTGTTTATAAAAATGGTCTTCAAAATCGTTTATGAATAACAAGAACTCAAGGGGGCTAAGAACTTCACCCTGGAGTACCCCCTGAGTGACCGTAACAGATTCTGTAATACCCTTGTTACATTTAATATTTGTTGTTGCCACTGAATAAAACGAGATCAAAATATTATTAATTTTAGAACTGAGCCCCAGTTTGTGAAGTTTGTGCCACAAAATTGCATGAGAAAGGGAAGGAAATGCGCTTTTAAAATCTATGAAAATTGCATAAACTATTGACGACGGATTTCTTAAATGAATTTGGATAATTGAATTGAGGGTAAAAATATTATCAAGGCAACTCCTTCCCCTTCTAAATCCAGACTGAGACTCAGGAACCAAGCCTAATTCCTCCGCCCAAAATTCAAGTCTGCCGCAAATCACTTGTGTGAAAATTTTAGCGATACTTTTAATCAATGAAATTTGTCTAAAATTTTCAGGGTCACTAGGGTCTCCCTTTTTAAATATCATGGTTGTAGTAAGATTGCCCCAAGACTTTGGAACCGATTCATTTGTCATTACTTTGTTAAATAAAGTCTCCATATAAAAAATCCAATTCTGTGGGAGACACTTATAGAACTCATAAGAAACGCCGTCGGACCTAGGGGATTTGCCATTTTTCGAACTCATAATACTTTTAACAATTTCATCGGTAGTAATCGCAGCATCAAGAATCGGGTGGGAACAATTTGCAAATGAAAAATTTGTAGAAGGATCGTTGACACACTTCGGATAACATTTCTCGAGATATCTCTGCCATGACGCAAGGTCTATATTTGAATGTTGCATCGATTTAAATCTGTAAGAATTTACACCGTCTACTATTTGAATGTTTTCTGTCTATAAATGCAATAAAAAAAATATTAGCAGATATGTTTTTTGAAGGTTTTTTTCATGTGGTCGACTCATACCGCGCCGCGGTAGCTGTTAACACTAGCGGGCGCGGACATAAACTCTTTGGCATTTAATATCTCGAAAACCAAAAAAATCGGCATTCTGAAAATTTACATACAGATCGGAAAAAACCTCAGCTTTCGTTTGAAATTATTTATTTAAGAAAAACGCATCCATTTTAGTGAAGATAGCAAATTTATGTTTAATTATAGAACATCAAGGTCAAAATTCAAAAATTTTAAAAAACGAAATTCACCATTGGAAAGTGCATGAAAAAACCTTTAAAAAACTGATAAAATTGACCCCCCCTCTATCTCCCCCAAAATTTCAAAAAAGTCAAAAATTTTTTTGGGGATATTTTACTATCAGGTAGGACAACAATTTCCCCAAGTTCCACTTTTTTTGAGAAATCTTTGTTTTAACTCAGGACATTACACGTAAAATGCCGCATATACATTTGTAATAGTTTATGAAAATATTTAGTATTGATTTCCTTTTTTATTGTATAGTACATTTGTGTGTTGAACTCGTACTAACACGCTTAAAGAATCAGCGCTTATTGGCTGACGATGCGTTATCAGTAATTGGCAATTTTACTTTGACAAATATTTAATTGTTAAATATTAAAGTGAATAATTATAAATTCATATAAACTTGAACTTTATTGAAAATTGTTATTGTGAGTCATCGAAATATAAACTTATTAAAAAATTGTAATTGTGAGTCATCGAAATACGAACATTTGAAAATTGTAATTGTGAGTCATCGAAAATACGAACTTTGCTGAAAATTGTAATTGTGAGTTATTAAAATGCAACTTATTGAACTGCAATTGTCAGTCATAAAAATATAATTTACAAACTTAATTTATAAATTGTTTGAGAATCTATAAATAGTTTATTGTTATTTTATAAATCATAATTATTGTGTTACTTACCGGGATAATTCTTCTTTTTATATTAATTGAATGGACGTTAAAAATGGGATTAAAATAGAATTTTATATTAATGAACATATATTTTATTTGAGATACTGGAAATTACAGTTTGGTTGAATTCTTACAATAATGAACAAAATATTTATTGAATTAGACAATCTCTAAGAAATGAAATTGAAGTTGTTAATCTTACTAAAATCAAACTGCTCAAATTTTGTACTATGTTTCTTAATAATATAAGAAGATCTACATTTGACTTACTTGATTGTTGTAATTATTTTAATTGAAATTAGAATCGGCTCTGGAAATAATCCAATTGAAACAAAAATAAGATAATCCACACCTATTCACAGTCAGGTGATTTCAAACACTTGATACCTCTTCACATTCAGGTATATACTCAGATTCAATAATTTCACAATATTTTCAACTAAACACCTATTCAAATTCAGGTGTTTTTCCCATTCTATGTCGGGAACTTATTTTTCCGCCTATCGGCTTTTCAATTTCAATACTTTCAGGTCAACGACCTTTTTACGCAAGTTCTTACTTGCTACTATTATTCATTTTGAATCCTGCGCGTCACTTTGTCAGTTCTTATTTCATCATTAGTTCGATTATAATTTCTTTTCTTCGCTCTCGTCGAAAACATCCCCCCGCAGTATGGGAGCGTTGTGATTCCATACCCAAATGCATAGGTACAAGGACTATTTATAATATTTTCCACTTCAGTAAATAATATCACTACTGTCTCTTCTTTTGGAGTTCTTTCGTTTAAGATTACTGCTAGGGATATTTTTACACTTCTAACCAAACCCTCCCAGCTTTCACCCATCTGAGGAGCTTGTGGTGGATTAAATTTTCATTTGATTTTTTCGTTTCCCAATTCTTCTCGAAATCTTTTCTGATCAATATTCTCAACGGCTTTCCTTAATTCCTGATCCGCACCTGTGAAGTTAGTACCATTGTCCGAAATTATTTCAGCCAGAAATCCTCGACAATTACTCATTCTTTGTAGAGCCATAATTGCAGAATCTGCCGATAATGATGATACAAGTACAATGTGTATAACACGCGTCGTCAAATAAGTAAACAGCGCTCCCCAACGCTTTTCGTGTCTTCGCCCTATCGTTACATGCATTGGTCCGAAGTAGTCAAGACCGCAAAACGTAAACGGTCGTCGATGATGACTTAGTCTTCCATCAGGAAGATTCCCCATTCGTGGTTGGTTTGGTTTTGCCGATAAAATGTGACACACTTGGCAACGAGACGTTACTGTTCTTAAAGTAGGACGAATTTTGATAATCCAGAACCTCTGTTTAATTTCGTTTACTAAAGTTTCTGGAGATCCATTATGGAAACGTTCGTGGTAATGTTGGATGAGAAGTCGCGTGTAGTAAAGTTTCCCGCCTAATATTATCGGATTTTTTTACAGATTCTGGAATTCCCTCAACCAAATTTATTCTTCCGTCTATTTTTAGGATTTTATCTTTTCCAATAAAGGGAGATAAATTTTTTAGTCGACTATTTTTAGACAAAGATTTTCTCTTTAGTACGTCTTCAATTTCTTCTGCGAAACATTCATGTTGGACCTTTTTTAATTAATGTACTTCAGCTCGGATCAAATCTTCAGCTGTTAATTCTTTAATCCTTTTTTATTTCCAAATTTCTGCCGTTGCAAGTACAATCGCTGTGCTTCGAATTAAGCATAACCATTTACTGAAGTTTATAATTTTTGGTGTTTGATTATTACCATTGTGCATATAGCAGCCACATATTCCCTTTTTATTTCTTCAGTTGGTGCAGTGACGTTACCTTCCCATGTCTGCTTAGGCCATTTTGATTCTTCGAGACTAAGAAATTCTAGTCCTTCTAACCACATAGTCATCGATTTTCCTACCTTCTCGATGTCCTTTGTCGCGCAGTCTGCAGGATTCTGTTTGCTGGGTACCCATCGCCACTCTTCGACGTTGGTCAATTCATCTATTTCTCCAAGGCGGTAAGAGACGAATGTTTGATATTTGCGTGGATCCGATCGAATTCAACTTAGAACTGTGCAGGAATCTGTCCAATATATTTGTCTGTCAATCTCAATATCGAGTTCGTTGCTAATTGTTTCGCCTAGACGGCTCGTTAATAATGCACCCTGTAGTTTCATGCGCGGAATTGAGACAGGTTTCAACGGTGCTACTTCGGCTTTGCCTGCCACAAAAGAAATATTAACGTCACCTTTCTTGTCACGCGATCGTAAATATGCCACTACAGCATAAGCTTTATCACTAGCATCACATAATGAATGAAGTTGTGACCGTCGCTCATTACTTCTTGATGTACTGTAGGCTCTGGGAATATGGTAGCAGTCTACTCGTTGCAGCGCTAATATCCATGGTATCCAGGAAGAGAATTCTCGTTCTTTCAATTTATCATCCCAATTAATACCACTGCGCCAAATATTTTGGAGCAAAATTTTGCCTCGTATGGTGAACGGTAGGAGTTTTTTCAATGGATCGAATATTGACATCAATATACGCAGAATTTCTCACTTCGTCGGGTTTTTACGACCTTCTGCAATACCTTTATATATTTATTCCAATTTAATGCGAACGAGACAGTATCTGTTGATGTGTTCCATTTTAACCCTAAAGTTTTTTCGTATATTTTTTCATCTCGAACAAGGTTTATAGATTTTTCCTTTTGAGATTCATCTGGTAGATTTTTTAATAGTGAGGTGTCATTGCTTGACCAATTTCTTATTTCAAATCCACAGTTTTTTTCAATATTTGACACATCTTTAATGCATTTAATACCTTCCTCAATATCATCGAAGTTATGTAAATAATCATCAACGTAATGATTATTTAAAATCGCATTAGTTGCAATAGGATGAATTGATTCGAATTCTTGGGCATTCCGACGCATTATGTACTGTGCTGTAAAAGGAGATGAAGCTGATCCGAAAATCATTGAAATCATCACGTAAGTCTCAGGTTCCATGTCTCTATTCATTCCCCGCCATAGGAATTTTTGCGCGCATCTGTCTTCTTCTCGAATTTTAATTTGTAAAAACATTTCTCTAATACGAGCTCTAATATATCCCATTATAGAAATTTTCTTTTTGCCTAAATCGAATTAATACACCTAATAAAGAATTTGTCAATACTGGTCCAGTTAGAAGATTATCATTTAGACTGGTACCCTTTGTTTTAGAGGCTCCATCAAAAACAAGACGTATTTTGTTTGGGTGTACTACTCCAAAGTGAGCTTAGTACCATGATCGAGAATTATCATCTGACGCCTTCAGTAATTTTGTGGCGTATCCTGATGAGAGTAAGTGGTCGACGAGTGCACAGTATCTTTTTCCATATTCAATATCTTTATCCATTTTCCTTTCTAATGATTTAAGTCGATTTAAAACCGTCTTTAAACTTTGATGTATCTCTAAGAATTTGTTCCGCTCTTTCTTCTAATTTGGTTTTTCTTTTGTAATTAGTTACCCCAATGCTATCAAAAGTGAAGTGAAATTTAACGAGTTTGTTTAAGAGCAAGTCCAACATCTGAAATTTAAACAAACATGAAAATGTAAGAAATGACGGATATACTTCCGAAGTAGGGGTACCTCCGATCTTAATGAAACTTGGTATACTAACGTATTTTGGTGCGCTGATTACGAAAATGATAGTGAAAATTGGCGCAAATTTGATTATCATGGTAAGAAACATAAAAAATCGGACAAGTGCGAGTTACACTCGCACTGAAATCGAGGGTTCCGTACTCGAAGCGAACTTATTTGGTATAAAAACAAATGTTTAAAAAATATGTGTTGTATGACAACTAATATAAGTGATACAAAAAGGAACAATTTTGTAAAATTCAAGAAAATTGTTCCTCTTCGTATCACTTATATTAGTTGTCATACAACACATATTTTTTAAACATTTGTTTTTATACCAAATAAGTTCGCTTCGAGTACGGAACCCTCGATTTCAGTGCGAGTGTAACTCGCACTTGTCCGATTTTATTTTTTAAAAAATATTTTACTAAAAAAATATAAGAAACATAATTTTATTTCAACTCGCAATATTTTTATTGTATTTACATTTTAAAAATATTAAGAATATTAAATTTTATCTTTCTAAGTCAAAAAGAGATAAAACTTAAGATATTGATATAAGGCTAGTAGCTGCTTGTCAAGGAAAAATCGAAAGTTATCTAAAAAATAAAATTTGTTTATTAATTCCAGAAAAATCAACTCCAATCATCCTCGCTATATTTTTTTTGTAATCTACACGTAAAAATACGTCAAAATATATAAATTTGAATCACTGTAGAAAAACTTTTTTCGTTTTTTGCGGAAAAATACATTTTTTTCTGAAATTTATCATTTTTCTTCAAAAATTTGATAAAAATTGATCATCAACTCCAATCGCGCTTACATTTTTTCCCTGTATTTTTCACGCAAAAATTGAGTTTTACAGCAAGTATGAACAGTCTGGATTGAATATTGTGTGCGCTAGGGAGAATAAATCATTTTTTTCGAAATTTTTGATTTTTCCTTGACAACGCTATGTAAATTAATCCGAATCAAGTTCGCTATAATTTTCCTGTAATTTTCACGTAAAAATACGTAAGTGTGTCAAATTTGAGCTCTTTATGTCAAAAGATGTGGCCGCTAGGGGGGGGTACATACTCATTTTTAGGTATTTTTCGTAAAAATTCATGGTTTTTCCTTGACAACGCTATAATAATCAACTCCAATCATGCTCGCTATATTTTTTTTGTAATCTACACATAAAAATACGTTAAAATATATAAATTTAATTTCCTTTAAATAAAATTTTGTTCGTTTTTGGTGGAAAAATACATTTTTTTCCTAAAATTGTCATTTTTTCTTGAAAAACTTGATAAAAAGTTAATCATCAACTCTAATCGTGACCGCTTTTTTTCCCCTGTATTTTTCCCGTAAAAATACATTTGTATACTAAATATGATCTGTCTGGGTTGAATATTGTGTGCGCTAGGGAGAATAAATTATTTTTTTCGAAATTTTTGATTTTTCCTTGACAACGCTATGTAAATTGATCCGAATCAAGTTCGCTATAATTTTCCTGTAATTTTCACGTAAAAATACGTAAGTGTGTCAAATTTGAGCTCTTTATGTCAAAAGATGTGGCCGCTAGGGGGGGGGTACATAGTCATTTTTAGGCATTTTTCGTAAAAATTCATGGTTTTTCCTTGACAACGCTATGTTAATCAATTCCAATCAAGTTCGCTATAATTTTCCTGTAATCTACACGCGAAAATACATATGTGTACTAATTTTCAGCCCTCCAGATAAATTTATGTGGCCGCTAGGGGGGGGGTACACGATTTCAAAAAAACCGATATTAATAGGGTTCCGAACCGAGTACGGAACCCTAAAAACACCATAAAATCATGGTTTTTTTTACGATTATCTCGTAAAAAACAAAAAATTTCGAAAAAAGTTTTAGACAAAAGTTTTAGATCTCAAAAATACACACATTTTATGTTTTATGCATTTTTTACCAAAAGTCATTATTTTTCGAGAAAAATGGTCCGAAAGTAATTTGCGGAAATTGTGGGGTGGAGTCTACAGCTGCGGTAAACGCAAAACAGTAAACACGGCCTTCGGCCGCGTAATTACTGCTCGCTTCTCTTTTTAAGAAATCTTGGCGAGAGGGGGTGGATGTGTCCGAAAGTATTTTGCAGAATTCGATGGATCCTGAGTAATGGTGAATATACTATATACGAGTCAAATAATATGTCTAACCATGACTGTTGTATATGTTTTCATTATCATGGTGTTTTTGGTTTTTTGGATTTTTCTCGAAAAATAATGACTTTTGGTAAAAAATGCATAAAACATAAAATGTGTGTATTTTTGAGATCTACAACTTTTGTCTAAAACTTTTTTCGAAATTTTTTGTTTTTTACGAGATAATCGTAAAAAAACCATGATTTTATGGTGTTTTTTATGTTTCTTACCATGATAATCAAATTTGCGCCAATTTTCACTATCATTTTCGTAATCAGTGCACCAAAATACGTTAGTATACCAAGTTTCATTAAGATCGGAGGTACCCCTACTTCGGAAGTACACCCGAAATGACAGATTATCTTGTGGACGCCTTTTTTTAAAAACGAACTAACAATTTTTCTTTCTCTCTGCAGAAATGGAAAATTGATATATAAAACTATTAAATGACACATTATTTAAGTAATTATATGAACAAATAATTATAAATATAATAAAATGAAAATGAAATAGACATTTTCTCAAGGTTACGAAAAAATAACCATTTGAATGTATCTGAGGCCCGGACGTTGAGAACCTAGGTGGGAAAAATAGTGTGGGATGGGGTAAAAGACATAGTCTCTGCCTTTTGGTGGGGGTATAATTTCAGAATTTTACCCTTTTCAAGATGTGGCCGTCCGTGACTCAGATATTCTCAAATGGTTTTTCTTCGAAACCTTGAAAAAATTGCTAATACAATTTAATTTTCATTTTATTATATTTACACTTATTTGTTCATATAATTAGTTAAATAATGTGTCATCTTGTAAATTTATATATCAATTATCCATTTCTGCATAGAGAAAGAAAAATTGTTATTTCGTTTTTAAAAAAAGGCGTGCACAAGATAGTCAGTCATTTCTTACATTTTCATGTTTGTTTACATTTCACATGTTGGACTTGTCCTTAATTCTATATCGGAAATTGGTTTTTGATTAATTTCTTTGGTATTATTTATAAGAAGAACATTTTCCCTATCCTTTTTTATATGCTCAGCTGCACTGTAAAAACTTTGGACTGTTTATAATTGAGTACTCTTTAAAAAGCGTCTTATTATAATACTGCACAAGTCTGTTTTAAGACTAGTATGTGGTATCAAATTATCTGCTGACTTCAAGATTGAAAATAGCACCTAAAAGTAGTACTAAATATTTTAATATTTCTTGTTAGGTTATTTATAAAATTATTATTAATCTACTTAAACAAAATTTATAGCAATATTCTGATTTGAAATTGTGAAATATATATCACGATGTGCACAAAAATTTTGCTATTACAGGTTAGACAGGAACTTTACAATATTTTTAATTAGATTTATTATAATGGATGTCAATTTTATGTCCAGCTTTGTTCATGTAAAACTTCAATAGAATTTTTTTTGTAGTCTACAGTAGAAAATTTAATAACAATTTACGTGAAATTTTTTGACATTTTCCTTGGTAGAATACCAAACCTCCCTAAAAGCAATCATTTTGTTTTGAGAAAGGCAAAATGCTTCTTAGGAGAAAAATTCTAAACACGCACTAACACTTGCAAAATACACTAAAATTAATACAAATAAAATTGTTTATGCAATGTATACAAATTTGCATTCGAAAAACTGATTTAACAATCGCCTATTGCTTGTGAAAAGAATAATTTTTTTAATTTGAAGACAGAAACGAAAGTTCCAAATATGCGATTTCCGAAATAAAAAAAAATTCTATGAGTTTTTTAATACAAATAATTATAGATATTTAAAGAATGCCTTTTAGAAAATATAGTGCGGCTTCCTTGCAATGTTTAAAAGTACTTATAATTTATAATAATAATAAACATTTCTAATGCATTCATAACATTTGCTTAAAAAATATTTTTTTTCCTTGTGCTAGATTACAGTACACTCAATTGCATATATATATATGCTGTCCTTCCGGTTTAGTTCTGCGCATCGTTTTTACATTGATTTTTGATGCGCATAACCTAAACGGAAGGACAGCATATATGCATTTGAGTGTAATATAAATAAATACTTTGAAATAAATATATAATTCAGTTAGTAAAATCATTTATTTTACAAAGTAGATTATACAAAAATTGCAACAATCACGAAATTGAATTAAAAGATAAACTGTTGAAGGAAATATGTAGAGTTACAAAAAAATAATCATTGAAGACAATTATTTATAAATTAATTAATTATGAATAAGTACGATTTAAAACGATTAACCTCTAAATAAAGGAAAAATTAATTACGAAGTAATTTTAAAAATTACTACTTCACAATCAAGAATCAGCAGAAAGCCGATCAAAAAACCCAATTGTTAAAAAAAATTTCAGTGTTATTGTTTCGAGGCAAGGGTCAACGACGAAGCACTGAATTACGAAATAATTTTAAAAATTATTATTTTGCAATGAAGAATCGGCAGAAGGCCGATCAAAAAATTTATCTAATGAAAAGAATTTCCAGTGTTATTGAATCGAGGCAAGGGCCAACAACGAAGCACTGAATTACGAAATAATTGTAAAAATTATTATTTCGCAATGAAGAATCAGCAGAAGGCCGATCAAAAAATTTATCTAATGAAAAGAATTGTCAGTGTTATTGAATCGAGGCAAGGGCCAACGACAAAGCACTGAATTATGAAATAATTTTAAACATTATTATTTCGCAATGAAGAATCAGCAGAAGGCTGCTTATAAAAATCTATCTAATGAAAAATATCTGATTGGCACTTAACGAATAAACTCTCATACAGTTTCACGAAATATTTTCTTTTGATAACAATTTAGTAACTGATAAAGCTTTAGCTAAGTTTTGGCCTAATAATGTTGATGCATTTTTGCGGAATAAACATGCTGATAAAAAAAGGAGAGTCTGTTTATGCGCTACATGAAATTTGATATTAAAAATCCAATAGACGGTCATTAAATGTAGTAAGGCTTCAACAGCTCTTTCACAAAACATGGGGATTCCATCTACGTAACCCATAACTGATAATGTTTCATCACTGCTGTTCCCAATGGCACTTAAGCAAGGTGGTTCATTGTCTTTCGGAATAATACTTTGCAGAAGCGTTCCAGGTTTGTGAATAATTAGCAAAGGTTTTTGTTTGTCTTTGCGAACATGAAATGCGCTTGGCAAATTTAATAAAACATGAATTGTCTGGCAGTTCGTATCAATGTGGGATGTTGGTGGCAGTATGGCTAGAATTTTAGGCAGCGCTTCAAACCAATTTCTTCTTATCGTTGCAGCTGTGATGTTCTGTGAACCCGTAAATTCCCACAAGAGCTAAAATGAAAAAGTATAAAGTTATAATTACAAATATATTAATATAAATTATAAATGTCAATTAGTTGATACATTTTTTAATAGAACTCAAGTTTCTTGAAAAATTGAAATTTGGAATTCCTTCATAATTTCTGTTATTTTTCATCGACAATTTTTTACTCTTTTTCCATGATTCTGTGCAGTCAGTCGTATGGATTTAAAAAATTTCAATTTTGTCATAAAATAAAATTTTTAAAAATTAAAAAAATTTAATGGTCAAAAATTACTTTGTTCGTAATAGAATAGGGTTTTAGTTGCAATAGAAATACGAAGTTGAAGTACGCAACGTTTATCAACGAAAACAATTTTTCTAGAAGTTAAATAGGCTAAAATTACATATATATAATCTAGGCGTAATATTTAACTTAAAAAAAATTTTCAGTTAAATATCGCGTCTAGATTACGCATCTAAGCGTAATATTTAACTTAAAATTCTTTTTCGTTGGTAAAAGTTGTGTTCTTCAGGTTCGTAAAAAAATGTCAAATAAATTTGAAACCCCTGAAGAACGTGAACTTTGATTGGTTTTTGACTTCTGATTGGTGAATCTTTTAAAATTCAATTTCTTCCACAATTTTTAGTATTTTTCATAAACAGTTTTTTAAAATACTGTTTTCATGATTCAGAACAAATAATAGATTGTATGCATATGAATTTTGAAAAATTAAAATTTGGATAAGTTTATGATTATAATTAAAACCGATTATTTTCGATGCAATAAGGGTTCGTACACAAACTATGTAAATCACTTTGGGGGAGGGGTTTTTACGGTCATCAGAAAAAATAGCGCTAATGTATACAGAGGGTGCCCGCAAAATCTCATTTTAAAAATTCCCTGACTTTTCCCTGATTTCTCCCTGACTAATTTTTCTTCTTTCTTGATTAATAAATTTTTTAATAATTTAAAAATCTTGATATTTAATTTCCTTTTTTCGTTGGATCAAAATTTCCCTGACTTTTGAATATATTTTTACAAAATTCCTTGACAAATCCCTGATTACTAAAATTCCCTGAATTCTCCCTGATTAATTTTTCTTCTTCTTTGATTAATAAATTTGTTAATAATTGAAAAATCTTGATATTTAATTTCCTTTTCTGTTGGATCAAAATTCCTTCACTTTAGAAGATTTTTAAAAAAATTCCCTGACTTTCCCTGACTACTAAAATTCCCTGTCTTTTCCCTGACTTGGGGACACCCTGAATACAACAGTGTCTTACGTAGGGTGAAAATTTCCAAAAAAGTCATACGCAGTTTGTGTAAGGTTTATAATTTCAACAAATATCACTTCGTATACCATTTCAGATACTCCCAGTGCCGGGTACTTTTTAAGCATTGCTGCTGCAGAATGATTCTTATTGTCTTTACTCCGACATTCTCGGGTCTGATGTAATGTACGTCTAATGAGTTCTTTGCTACCATCCTTTCCCTTCCTTACTTCCCTCGACATTAAGTCTATTTGTTCCTTTTGCCAATCTGAATTTGTAGATTGTGTATTTTTTGATTTCTTAACTTTTTGCCTTTTTAGGCTGTCTTTTAAGGCTTTCTCCACTCCGACCTATATTTTGCATATGCGAATTAGGAGAGTATTTCGCATGAAAAAAGGGATCATGTCTGGTTTATTTTTCAAAATTTGTTAATGAAAGTACTATATAAGTGTACCAAGTTTAAATAAATAATTTTCACATGTTCCTATACTGTATAAATCTTGGGTGCACTACACGCCCAAATGTTTCCATTGAATCAGTGGAAAATTTTGGGTATGCTGAGCAACCGAGACTTCGGGCGTACGGCATTGAGTGTACTATGCGCCCAAAATTATTTTCGTGTAAATTACATTTTAGAGTTATGGAATGCGAACAATTTTTTGTCTATTTATATAACATTTCTTATTTAAAAACCACCGATAACATTGTTTTTATAATTAATAAGAACAAATTTAAAAGTGAAAATAAATTATAAATATTTTTAATGCAAATATTTTTAAAAATGCACTTATTTAGCACTACTATCTCTAAATTAACAAATTTAATTACGGATTTTTACTTGCCTTAATTACAGAATTTACTGTTTATTTTATTGAGTAAAATTTACTATAATTTTATAAAATGCGAATTGTTTATTTATATTATTGGCGTAAACGTAGAAAACTTAGAAATTTTATTTCTTCAAATAGAATTTTTTCATATATAAAAAATTACTACAGTCTAATTTTTTATAAATATTATTTTTTCGAAAGATTATTTTCACTAAATTTTCTAATGCCGAAATATTAATTTTCAATATTATTATTACACCTATTTAGCATTTCTCACAATAATTAATCTCGCGTATTAAAAATTTAAAACAATTTCGACCTTAACAATTTATCACTTACATTTTTTAATTTTAATTAATTAATTTCTGTGTATTTTAATTTTTTTGTTACATAATTCAGTTTACCAAATTGACGTTTCTTGTAATTTGTTAAAGAAGCTACTTTTTAATTACTCATATGTACATATAAAAAATGCTACATTGGTATAAACAATTTTGTGGAAATTTATAAATCCATAGGAGTAAAATTACAAATAAAGCTTGAGAAATTAATTTCTGAATTTTCTATATATGCAATTATATTTTTTATGTAGAATGGTAATTCTGATATTAATAAAATTATAGTAAAATCTCTTTCGAAAGAGCCCACTTTGAGAAAATATAGAATAGAAAAAATAAATAGCGAAAAATATTAAAGTGACCCAGTTTGGAATATTGACTTCAAATTAATATATAACTTCAAATACCCGATTTTACGAAAGATTCGTCACTTTTCTTCAGTTAAAGTTTGGTAGTTTCGTATTTATCGACAAAAAAGTTTAAATTTGATTCAATTAAATTAAATTTGATTTGGTTGGACACAAATTTTAATTTGATTTTAATCAAAATAGTCTACGTTACACCTTTTATAACAAAAAATTATCAGAGTTCATTTGACTATCTTGCTCAGGATTTAAAAAATTCTTTCAAAAAAAACTCAATTTTTTATGAAACATATAAAATTATTTGTTTTAAAAAATATGTAACGAAGCTTCTTGTTAAAATTGTTTAAGTGATCAATTTCTCGTAAAATCAAGCGTAAATATTCCATCCCGAATAGTCTCTAGAAAAATTGTTTAAGTAGTAAATTTCTAGCTAAATTAAACATACATATTCCATCCCGAATACACCTTTGAAAGAAGGAAATTTCTTGACCAAGGCCACAGCAACTTCTTTAATTTGGTGAGAAGCAGTTTTGTCGTGTTGAATTAAATTTGAAGTCACCGTTCTTATTATTTCTGACTGTTCATTGAACATCCAAATATGCGATTTCCGAAATAAAAAAAAATTCTATGAGTTTTTTAATACAAATAATTATAGATATTTAAAGAATGCCTTTTAGAAAATATAGTGCGGCTTCCTTGCAATGTTTAAAAGTACTTATAATTTATAATAATAATAAACATTTCTAATGCATTCATAACATTTGCTTAAAAAATATTTTTTTTCCTTGTGCTAGATTACAGTACACTCAATTGCATATATATATATGCTGTCCTTCCGGTTTAGTTCTGCGCATCGTTTTTACATTGATTTTTGATGCGCATAACCTAAACGGAAGGACAGCATATATGCATTTGAGTGTAATATAAATAAATACTTTGAAATAAATATATAATTCAGTTAGTAAAATCATTTATTTTACAAAGTAGATTATACAAAAATTGCAACAATCACGAAATTGAATTAAAAGATAAACTGTTGAAGGAAATATGTAGAGTTACAAAAAAATAATCATTGAAGACAATTATTTATAAATTAATTAATTATGAATAAGTACGATTTAAAACGATTAACCTCTAAATAAAGGAAAAATTAATTACGAAGTAATTTTAAAAATTACTACTTCACAATCAAGAATCAGCAGAAAGCCGATCAAAAAACCCAATTGTTAAAAAAAATTTCAGTGTTATTGTTTCGAGGCAAGGGTCAACGACGAAGCACTGAATTACGAAATAATTTTAAAAATTATTATTTTGCAATGAAGAATCGGCAGAAGGCCGATCAAAAAATTTATCTAATGAAAAGAATTTCCAGTGTTATTGAATCGAGGCAAGGGCCAACAACGAAGCACTGAATTACGAAATAATTGTAAAAATTATTATTTCGCAATGAAGAATCAGCAGAAGGCCGATCAAAAAATTTATCTAATGAAAAGAATTGTCAGTGTTATTGAATCGAGGCAAGGGCCAACGACAAAGCACTGAATTATGAAATAATTTTAAACATTATTATTTCGCAATGAAGAATCAGCAGAAGGCTGCTTATAAAAATCTATCTAATGAAAAATATCTGATTGGCACTTAACGAATAAACTCTCATACAGTTTCACGAAATATTTTCTTTTGATAACAATTTAGTAACTGATAAAGCTTTAGCTAAGTTTTGGCCTAATAATGTTGATGCATTTTTGCGGAATAAACATGCTGATAAAAAAAGGAGAGTCTGTTTATGCGCTACATGAAATTTGATATTAAAAATCCAATAGACGGTCATTAAATGTAGTAAGGCTTCAACAGCTCTTTCACAAAACATGGGGATTCCATCTACGTAACCCATAACTGATAATGTTTCATCACTGCTGTTCCCAATGGCACTTAAGCAAGGTGGTTCATTGTCTTTCGGAATAATACTTTGCAGAAGCGTTCCAGGTTTGTGAATAATTAGCAAAGGTTTTTGTTTGTCTTTGCGAACATGAAATGCGCTTGGCAAATTTAATAAAACATGAATTGTCTGGCAGTTCGTATCAATGTGGGATGTTGGTGGCAGTATGGCTAGAATTTTAGGCAGCGCTTCAAACCAATTTCTTCTTATCGTTGCAGCTGTGATGTTCTGTGAACCCGTAAATTCCCACAAGAGCTAAAATGAAAAAGTATAAAGTTATAATTACAAATATATTAATATAAATTATAAATGTCAATTAGTTGATACATTTTTTAATAGAACTCAAGTTTCTTGAAAAATTGAAATTTGGAATTCCTTCATAATTTCTGTTATTTTTCATCGACAATTTTTTACTCTTTTTCCATGATTCTGTGCAGTCAGTCGTATGGATTTAAAAAATTTCAATTTTGTCATAAAATAAAATTTTTAAAAATTAAAAAAATTTAATGGTCAAAAATTACTTTGTTCGTAATAGAATAGGGTTTTAGTTGCAATAGAAATACGAAGTTGAAGTACGCAACGTTTATCAACGAAAACAATTTTTCTAGAAGTTAAATAGGCTAAAATTACATATATATAATCTAGGCGTAATATTTAACTTAAAAAAAATTTTCAGTTAAATATCGCGTCTAGATTACGCATCTAAGCGTAATATTTAACTTAAAATTCTTTTTCGTTGGTAAAAGTTGTGTTCTTCAGGTTCGTAAAAAAATGTCAAATAAATTTGAAACCCCTGAAGAACGTGAACTTTGATTGGTTTTTGACTTCTGATTGGTGAATCTTTTAAAATTCAATTTCTTCCACAATTTTTAGTATTTTTCATAAACAGTTTTTTAAAATACTGTTTTCATGATTCAGAACAAATAATAGATTGTATGCATATGAATTTTGAAAAATTAAAATTTGGATAAGTTTATGATTATAATTAAAACCGATTATTTTCGATGCAATAAGGGTTCGTACACAAACTATGTAAATCACTTTGGGGGAGGGGTTTTTACGGTCATCAGAAAAAATAGCGCTAATGTATACAGAGGGTGCCCGCAAAATCTCATTTTAAAAATTCCCTGACTTTTCCCTGATTTCTCCCTGACTAATTTTTCTTCTTTCTTGATTAATAAATTTTTTAATAATTTAAAAATCTTGATATTTAATTTCCTTTTTTCGTTGGATCAAAATTTCCCTGACTTTTGAATATATTTTTACAAAATTCCTTGACAAATCCCTGATTACTAAAATTCCCTGAATTCTCCCTGATTAATTTTTCTTCTTCTTTGATTAATAAATTTGTTAATAATTGAAAAATCTTGATATTTAATTTCCTTTTCTGTTGGATCAAAATTCCTTCACTTTAGAAGATTTTTAAAAAAATTCCCTGACTTTCCCTGACTACTAAAATTCCCTGTCTTTTCCCTGACTTGGGGACACCCTGAATACAACAGTGTCTTACGTAGGGTGAAAATTTCCAAAAAAGTCATACGCAGTTTGTGTAAGGTTTATAATTTCAACAAATATCACTTCGTATACCATTTCAGATACTCCCAGTGCCGGGTACTTTTTAAGCATTGCTGCTGCAGAATGATTCTTATTGTCTTTACTCCGACATTCTCGGGTCTGATGTAATGTACGTCTAATGAGTTCTTTGCTACCATCCTTTCCCTTCCTTACTTCCCTCGACATTAAGTCTATTTGTTCCTTTTGCCAATCTGAATTTGTAGATTGTGTATTTTTTGATTTCTTAACTTTTTGCCTTTTTAGGCTGTCTTTTAAGGCTTTCTCCACTCCGACCTATATTTTGCATATGCGAATTAGGAGAGTATTTCGCATGAAAAAAGGGATCATGTCTGGTTTATTTTTCAAAATTTGTTAATGAAAGTACTATATAAGTGTACCAAGTTTAAATAAATAATTTTCACATGTTCCTATACTGTATAAATCTTGGGTGCACTACACGCCCAAATGTTTCCATTGAATCAGTGGAAAATTTTGGGTATGCTGAGCAACCGAGACTTCGGGCGTACGGCATTGAGTGTACTATGCGCCCAAAATTATTTTCGTGTAAATTACATTTTAGAGTTATGGAATGCGAACAATTTTTTGTCTATTTATATAACATTTCTTATTTAAAAACCACCGATAACATTGTTTTTATAATTAATAAGAACAAATTTAAAAGTGAAAATAAATTATAAATATTTTTAATGCAAATATTTTTAAAAATGCACTTATTTAGCACTACTATCTCTAAATTAACAAATTTAATTACGGATTTTTACTTGCCTTAATTACAGAATTTACTGTTTATTTTATTGAGTAAAATTTACTATAATTTTATAAAATGCGAATTGTTTATTTATATTATTGGCGTAAACGTAGAAAACTTAGAAATTTTATTTCTTCAAATAGAATTTTTTCATATATAAAAAATTACTACAGTCTAATTTTTTATAAATATTATTTTTTCGAAAGATTATTTTCACTAAATTTTCTAATGCCGAAATATTAATTTTCAATATTATTATTACACCTATTTAGCATTTCTCACAATAATTAATCTCGCGTATTAAAAATTTAAAACAATTTCGACCTTAACAATTTATCACTTACATTTTTTAATTTTAATTAATTAATTTCTGTGTATTTTAATTTTTTTGTTACATAATTCAGTTTACCAAATTGACGTTTCTTGTAATTTGTTAAAGAAGCTACTTTTTAATTACTCATATGTACATATAAAAAATGCTACATTGGTATAAACAATTTTGTGGAAATTTATAAATCCATAGGAGTAAAATTACAAATAAAGCTTGAGAAATTAATTTCTGAATTTTCTATATATGCAATTATATTTTTTATGTAGAATGGTAATTCTGATATTAATAAAATTATAGTAAAATCTCTTTCGAAAGAGCCCACTTTGAGAAAATATAGAATAGAAAAAATAAATAGCGAAAAATATTAAAGTGACCCAGTTTGGAATATTGACTTCAAATTAATATATAACTTCAAATACCCGATTTTACGAAAGATTCGTCACTTTTCTTCAGTTAAAGTTTGGTAGTTTCGTATTTATCGACAAAAAAGTTTAAATTTGATTCAATTAAATTAAATTTGATTTGGTTGGACACAAATTTTAATTTGATTTTAATCAAAATAGTCTACGTTACACCTTTTATAACAAAAAATTATCAGAGTTCATTTGACTATCTTGCTCAGGATTTAAAAAATTCTTTCAAAAAAAACTCAATTTTTTATGAAACATATAAAATTATTTGTTTTAAAAAATATGTAACGAAGCTTCTTGTTAAAATTGTTTAAGTGATCAATTTCTCGTAAAATCAAGCGTAAATATTCCATCCCGAATAGTCTCTAGAAAAATTGTTTAAGTAGTAAATTTCTAGCTAAATTAAACATACATATTCCATCCCGAATACACCTTTGAAAGAAGGAAATTTCTTGACCAAGGCCACAGCAACTTCTTTAATTTGGTGAGAAGCAGTTTTGTCGTGTTGAATTAAATTTGAAGTCACCGTTCTTATTATTTCTGACTGTTCATTGAACTTAATATGCCCCAAATTTATTGATTTCATTAAATGAGGACGAAAAACATCAGGAATTAGGTAATCAAGAGTAGCCTAAAAAAATAATATTTTCAATAATGGTGTAGAAAATATAATGGATAAGATTTAGAATAAAAGTAGGAAAAAGAACCTTAGAGATAAAAAAGGTAAAAATTCATAAATAGAAAATAAAAACAGTAGTAAAATGTATTGGAGTAGAAACAGAATGTAATAAAGTAAAAATAAAAATTGATTTTAAAGTGGAGTAAGGTGAAATATGCAATACTCGATTACATTATTAAAATAATAAATCATTATTAAAATTTAATAAATTGCAAATAAATCATTATTTTAAAAAATTCTTTTTTGGTTATATAGTGGAAGTTTTAAACTTTGAAATACGGAATTATATAAGTTAATTTAAAATGAATAGTTTATCCTAAAAACGATAGAAATTTCATTTAATTTTAAAAAAATCTTTTTTTGAGGTCATGGATCCAATAGTCCATCAGCCATAAGAATACATGTAACGAACGGAACTAATACTCGGTCGGGTGCCAACAGTCGATCAGTTTCATTTAATGAAATGCCTAATTGAATACTGTACCTAATCGAGTGTAGGTTCAACTGCCTTAGAGTATCTTCAAGAAAAAGAACTTACATTTTGTTCACATTGAACACAAGTATGGCGCTGGATTTGATATACAGAAGTATTTGATGTAGAAAGCAGTTGATTATCATAGCTGGTTGACTCCAGTTGAACGAAAGGTTGATTTTCAGGAACACCTGATGTAGATGACATATTGGAAGGATCTCGATCAGGCACAGTTGATGTTCCTAAAGCAGCTGCACGTAAATCACCTGAAATCTCCGGTTGTTTGCTATTACCAGGTTGTTGATCAATGACTATGGTAGTATTTTGATCTAAAAATTGGAGAAAATTTAAAAAAAAGATTAAAAACTGTAAATAAAAATAATTTATTCCAAAAGTTTTAATATTTATCATTTGTATTCTACAACTATTGCTTATACGTTGAATTTTAATTAAATTCTATACCGATTATTTTGTGAAGGGCTGGTAAACACCCACAATAAATGCACTGGAATCCTAGATCAGGGATCCATTCATACTCCAGACAGTCTGGATGTTCTTTGCAAGCTCCTCTTAAAACATTTCGGCAATCCTTTCCAGCAACACTCATGATTGAATAATTCAAAAACTAAATTTTAATTTAAACGTATCTGCAAATATATACATCAATTATTAGAATTATGTTAAAATTCGCTAACTGAATAGTAGAAAATATAATGTAATGTATTAAAATATATTTAATAAATAACAAAATCTTCAACGTATAAAATATAATACAATTAACAATTCATGACATTCTTATTTTATTATTTGACAGGTAAAAAGTAATCGCCTTTGTTTTAGGTAATGACTTTTTAATTTTAATAAAACAATACAAGCATTTTTTTACCTTTTAATAATTTTATATGATTCATGGATTGTTTATTCCGAAACGTTGGTCAATTATTATTTATTGAAGTATATTATTGTAATAATATTAATCCTGCCAGCTGTAAAAATATTATTAAATTTAAAAAGAAATTTATTTTTTTACAAAACGTAATGCAAATTAAAAAGTTCGTTAATAAAGGTAGGCTAACCTTATTTTACGTAAAAAGATAATCACCGCGAAGAAATAGTGTACTTATACACTTAATGTAAATCGCCAAAATTTTGCTTCACTATTATGTAGACTTCTTCATTTGAGATATGACTATGGTATACGTTAGGTGCGACAAGATCTTCCAAATTGTATTTAACGAAATTGTTCTTATCAGTACTAACTTTGTAGGCCATTAAGCGTACATTATGTTTAACTGTTGTAACAGGCCGACAAATAAACACAGGCGAATTATTATTTTCTATAATAATGCTAAACAGTTCAGCAAACAATGGAAAGCATTCTTGTCGATCATATCCTACTGGAATGTAGCATCTTTTAGCTTTTACTAATAGGAATCACGAATTTTGAAAGAAATAAAAACCTGCATTTCAAGTTATTTAAAAATTCACATGTCTTAAAAGTAAGTTTTTCATGTTTGAAATATATTTATTATAGGCAATATTAAAAAAAGGTTGTTTTATCTTTATTTAAAAATTTTCTAAAGTTTTAAAAGAATTTTTTCCGATACAATCTTACGTCTAAGCAGAAATAACATTTTATTTCCTACTCTAAAGAAACAATAGAATATTTTTATTTATTGCAAACAGAAAAAGAGTAAGTGTATGAATTTACTCACCTTATTAAATGCAAGCTGGGTGAAAAATCACTTCAATCGACACATTACACTTGTGAATCCATTTTAACCTCGACATCACACTGAATGTCATTGTTTTCTTTGCAATAAATTAATTTCATAGAAATCAAAAAGTCCTTAAAACAAGTACGAAATTGGCACCACAAGTGATACTATATTCAGTTGATACCGCTTGAAGTATTCTTTCAATATCTCTTGGGATTATTTTCAGCGGGTACTGTTTTAATACAAAAAACGGTACTAATATAGGACTTTTTTTTACAGTGTGGTTTCTGTCCGTGTACGACCCATCCCAATCGCGTAAGTGAAGCTACGGGTTGATCTCTTGGAGTATGGCGTGTTTGAATAGCAGTGATTAAACTCCAGTGATCTTGACCGATCAATAATAACGGTTTTGCATTTGTGTAATATTCGAGGGGAAGCGACGATAAATGTTTATATTTTATAATTTCTTCTTCTCTTATGGATTGTGAAAACAAGTTTAAACTTTCTACTGTTGAAGCTCGAAATATTTTATATATCGTGTTACTATCTACTGAACTTATTCTAAAATTTACTGTTTGACTATTAGAATCGAATGCTTCGGCGATACAAGTTAAACTTAGTGGAATACGAGGACCTGATATACCTGTGGATCTTGCAATTCCTGCGTCAATCAGTGTTACTGTTGATCCTTCATCCATGAATGTATAAATGATAATATTTTTGGTAGGTCCGTAGATAGTAATAGTTCTTAAGAAATCGTGGCTACCGTCTTCAAAAATAAAGTTTTGAGAAAACAGCGCTCAAAGCTGAATTATATAAAGGTCGAATTTCCTTTTTTTCCATTAGATTTATTTGAAGATCTTTACTCTGGAGTTTTTGGTGTCACTAATTACAAATTTGGTGTCAGTTTTCCAAAATTAAAAATGTCGGATCCAATACCGCGGACTAAGTAATTAAAAATCAATTGCACTAGATGCCGGTCGAAACAACAAACGTTTTTGAAAATTCTTTCTCTTTCCTAGAGTTTTACTTTAATAATCTTAAAACTTTGGAAAATATTCTTGACATGTGTTATACTATTAAATAAAAAAAATTCAATTTTCTCTTAACCCATGTAACCTATTAACGCAGAGAAAATTTTCCGTCTGCGAATTGGGCTTCATCGTTTCTCGAATTGGAATCACGTTACATTTTCAATACTCATTATTTTATTAAATATTGACAAAATCACTTGAAAAAAAACTCTCATTAATAAGTGATTTGAAACGTTGAAGATATGAGAGTTTATTTATTTACAATGTAAACAAATATGTATGTGCACAGTGACTTGCGACATCACGTTGCCATAAACGTGATTAATATACCCAACTCGCCATTCAAATATACTCTCGCCACAGCCGGAGTAACAAAGTACTTCGCCCTTTCGCTCTCACCGAGCTTATGGTTTCTAAGCTTTCACTTGGTTTTCCCCTAAACAACAACCTTAATTTACGTTTTGCTATCCGTTTACTAATTCAGCACCAGAACATGCTTCGGGGGTCGATTCAGTAACTTTTCCACTTCTCACTTCTCAGTGGGAATTGAGAACTTGGATGTGAGAAGTTGGATGTTGGTTCCGCTTCTGACTCATATTCAACTGTTAAACAATTCCATTTTTGATATTTTATATATGACCATCTGTTTTCTTCGAAATGAATAAATTATCGTAATTTTAATAACGTTTTTATATTTCGCGACGAAGGGAGGTATCCAAGGACTATTTTAATTCAATAGAATTAATTAATTAACTCAAAGCTGGAGCAAAGGAAGCGATTGTCACCTGCTTTGTTTTTTCCGGGCGGCAATCGCTTATTTTGCGCCTACTTTGAGTGCACAAAATGTCACAATATAGTTATTTTCGTATCAAGGGCGCAAATAGGTGATTATAGAGAGCACAAAATTAAGAAAAACAGAGAGAAATGAAGCACCTTAGACGAAGTCGAGTGTGCGAAAGGATCGCCGAGGTTCCCCTAATCTCGCCTGAGGCACAATGAGCTCTGTGGCCAACAAAGTTTTTTTGGCTTCTTTTATTTATGCTCTCAATAGAATACCCAACGTGCTCAGTAAGATTTTTATTTTAATCTGATTTTGTGTGAATTACTACTTTCTTGGCACATTTTTGCTAATTAATTTAAAATTCATAAATGTGATATTTTTTCTGAAGTTGGTATAGGGACACACGGTTATCTGTTTTCACTTCTATGCCTCTTTTTTCTCTCTTGATCGTTGCTTCTCTTGATCAAAAGTATTAACTAGCCGTTCGTGATTTTTGCGGAGTCACGTTACAAATGATTTTAGCTCGTCCTCCTCCCTCGTTACAAAAGTGACATAATCGTCGAAGCGTAATGTATATCCTTCGTAATATCTACGCATGAGACCAAAGCAAAAGATCAATATCTCGTTTAATGATCTTTCGCAGCTTAATAATTCTGCTGTCGATGCGAATATTTATTGTTAGTAAGTAACGAAGGACGGTTCACATTTATGAAAAGAGGTTTTAGTTATATCGCCTCCCCCCATTTTCTCTCTCTCTTGTATATTCATATGGGTATATTCATTTATATATGGTAAAAAATGACAAAGGCTAGTGTAAAACTAGTCCAAGGTTGGCCAAAATATATAAAAACCAGGGTGAAATTTAGGCTAGGGTGCAGCCTAACTAGCTCAAGGCTGACTTATGAACATATTCCATTCAAGCCAATACTGTTAAAACTATAACAAGGAATTTTTCTTTTTTAAAATTTTTACATTTCCAACGCTGCAAAAAGCCTAGCTTCACTTTTTATCGCTTTATATGTTCAAAAATGTAATGGAATGAGAGAGAGAGAGAACTTTCAAATTTTTGTAGAAAAATCTTAGCGGATACAAACCGTGGGAACATCCTGTGGAAAATCTCTATACACAATATTGTACAATAAAATGTACATGCATATGATCTTGTACAAGAAAGCGTATACGTGAGAGCAAGCGAGGGAGGCAGACGACCAATAGCTAAGCAGCTATCTCCAGTGTACTTGCAACGCGCAAAGTTGACGTACAGCGCGAGGGGAACTTCCGAAGACTCTATCTCTTGGAAAATTACTCCAATCGATTTGGAATTTTAGGACAATATTCTTGACATATTAAACAATTTTTTAAGACAAACAAAATTTTTTTCATCAGTTGAAACTTATCTACCCCCTAAAAAAAATTCATTTGATGAGACGAAATGTATTAATTTTGCATAATTGAGAAAAGTCTTGTTTATGCAATATGGTGGCTATATAAAATTTTGGTGCATTTTCCTGAATTTAATTTGTTAAAAACTAATTTTTTGACAAAATGTTAATACTCCTCAGCAAATCACGTATAAATTTTATCAACGTAGCAAACAAATACGACATGAAGGTGGAAACAATTCTCTAACTTCCTCTTTGACAAGTGTTACTTTTAAATATAATAATTTACCAAAAATTATTTGATTATACATTTCGATTATTCGAGTAAATTTAACCTTTAGCGGAATTACGAATAGCAACAGCGCTACAAAGATTTCGCTACGTAGTGATTTGAAGCTAAATCCACTTAAAAAAATTTTTTAGATACTCGATGATTAGAAAAAATTGTATCAGTTTGACAAATTTAAGTTAGTACATTTATTTAAAGAAATTACATTTCGCGCAGAACAAATCACCCCAAGTAGCACGGAATATTGCTAGAATGTCACCGTGATATCAAGCGAAAATATTCCTTTTACATTCAGGCGATATCATAATGTCCGGTTTATAGGGTCATTTTACGATAATATTCTCCTGATATTCATTTGATAGTGAGAGGATATCCCTGTGAAATTGAGGGAATATTCCTGTGATATTGATAGAGTAATTTATAAAATTCTAAAATTGGTTTGTTTTGAATATTTAAATAAATAAAATAATAAAATTTTTGTTTAGAATTTTATAAACTACCTTATTAATATGACAGGAATATTCCCTCAATATCAGAGGAATGTAACGGAAATATTTCCTCATATCATAATATCATATCAAATATCATACGAATATCACCGTGGAATTCCCACTTGAAGCGGACATTATAATATCCCCTGAATCTCACAGGAATATTCCTCAAAATATTGAAAATCCTTAAACACATATTTTTTGGAGACTTTACTCAAAATCCTGACGTGGTGCGTAATTTTGGAACCCAGAATCGTGTTCAGCACACAAAAATACATTGGAAACCCTACTGTTAATTCCTATATGAGATCCTTTATAAGATCGCTTATGGTTTCTTATATTGGATTCTATACGAAATCTAATAAGAATATTTCGTAAGAAGAATCTCATCAGTGTCCATATAGGATATCATATAGGATCTCATATGGGGTCGAAATTTGAAAAATAAAATTTGTGAATATCTTACAAACGTTTTATATAAAGCAAAAATATTTTATGTTTAAAATATGTCTCATATTTAAAAAAAAATAACTACACTGTTAAAAATGAAATCTTATTTCACACCACAAAGTGAAAATTTTGAATGTAACATCCCTGAAAGTGTAACTTTTTTACAAAACACTTTTCAAGATGTCATTCTCGTGTGAAGTGTGATTCGAATTTAAGTGTTAGTTTTGTAACACTGTAAAGTTGTAATGTAAAAACTTCGACATTTGTTGCGCGTGTTTTAGATTATACAAAATGATTCTGTTTTCTTTCTACAAGATACATATTTTTTTAGACATTACTTAAAAAGTACAAAAAATTGCAAAACAAATTAAAATAATTTTATTTTTATTACTTTAATAATGATAATATTAATTTAATGATAAAGTGAAGTAGAATTCATAAAATTATAAATGAAAAATGCACATAAGTATATCAAATTTAAAAAAATTATATTATTTATAAAACAAATAAAAAATACATGTCTTCATATTATAAAATTTTATAGATTATTTTGTGCAAAAGTTAATAAAATAAATGAAATGAAATCTAACAACACGTAAAAATGAACTGAACATATACTGAATTTATTTGAAATATTACAAAAATACATCTTATACCTCTAATTTTATAAAATTCTGTACTTAGGAATTATGTAATAATCAGTGGCATGATATGCCTGATGCAAATCGTATGCCACAACGTGAGATAAATCTTTTAAACATAGTAACTCTTCTTTGGCAGACATATCACGTGTTACTTTGTACCCTACATAAATTTCGCAATATTCGACAGTTTTCCATGGCTTACAAATCGCATACCCTAAATCCGACGCAATAAATAGATCAACAATTTCTACAAAAATTGGAAATTCCGAAGAATTCTCTTTTTTCGCAATGAAAGATCCAATTCGATAATCTATTTGAAAATGCAGTTCTTTAACCCGGTAAACATTTTTAATCGTATCATGAAGAGTAGCACTTGTATCGAGTTTATATTTATAAATAATATCTTCAAATGATACATATTTTCCTGTACTCGCTGTCGCTGTAGGTTCTACTTTTTTATCACAATCAACCCATTTTTCGTACATGAATATTTGATGTTGCTCGGCAAAAGTTTTTATGACATTAATGAAATTATTCGTCCTTTTAATCAATTGTTTAAAATAATTATGTTTTCCTTCAAAACGCATTGTCCATAAAAAAATGATAGGTCCCATTAACAGTAGCACCAAAGGATAGTGAATCAACATATGATGTTTTGGTAGTAAGTGGGTTCCTAGAAATTGTAAAAAGTACGAATGATGCTGTACAATTAATTGTCTCAATTCGGCTATCATACTTGGCGTAACAACGGGTGAAAAAACAATTTGTAGAATTTGAGAAAGGAGCTGGAGAACTTGCCATTTTTGAAATAGACGATTTTTTTTTCTTGAGATTTTTCTATGATATCACTTATTATGAGTGGTAAATACATAAATAAGCAGCGAGCTTGTGCGGCTCGTTGACCAATTGAATACCTCTTATGCAAAGCGACAGGACTAGGTTTATTTTTTATTTGCGCATACCCGTAATTAAAAATTTTTATCCTTTCATTTAATTTTTCTAATGTAATTAACTTTTCTTTTTCAACGACTTCTGATAAAAATAATTTTGTTTCGTACTGCACAAAACCTTCAAGTCCGTCATGCCCTATGTCAACTGATAAACATTCGAATGGATCGAAATATAATAACTCATTAAGAATTGAATCAGTTTTACAGCCAACTTTTCTACAAAAATCTTCGTTATCACAGCGCACATTTAATACCTCTGATCTCAAATACTCCTCTTTTTCTAATATCATTGTTTGTGCTTCCGTATGCGTCGCCGTACATATTCTGCAATAATTTGTGGCATTAAAAGATTGAGGTAAATCGTAAAGCATGTTACCACCCAAATTATCGAAACTAAAAGCGGCTATAGTTCCACGCACAACCGTTTCACCAATTTTTATTCCATTAGTTTCGAGTACTTTGATGTCATTAAGGATAGGTGTTAGGACTTTATTCAAACCAAATTCTTTTGCATCTAGAGAATAAAAAAGAGCAACCAAATGAATATTTTCTAACTGGGCATTAAACTCGTGTGGCAAATTGCGAAACACGCAATAAATTGCTCCAATTTTGTGACCACCAGTTTTACTACCTAGAGGATTCACGGTTTCAAACTCATCGAAGTACAATTGTAAAGCAACATTGAGAACATTTGATTTAAAAAGAGGGTGCCTTTTATAGTATAGCCCGTCCTTGAATGAACTTAAATTTCCGGATGCATCCACACTATTATTAAGCATAACATTTCGTACAGAATCATTTGACAATACAAATTTTACAGTTTCAAGAATTGGTACGTACGCTACTGTACATGGAACTGGTTTAGAATTATATGTTCCCGATTTTTTGTCAAAATACTCATTATTTCGTGCGCCGATAGAAAAATACGTGGGTGCAACATAATTTATATTATTCGAACGAATTTGCTTTCTCTTGTAAGTTGAATTTACTTTTTCAATCGATTTCCTTGTTTCTGTAATGTAATCATTAATTCGTGGAGATAGTGCAACATTATCCTCTAAAGATATTTTAGAGATATTATTTAATATTTCATTAATTATTGTTGACGTTTCACTGACAATTTCATTAACATCTTTTTTCGGTATAGACAACGTATCTAAATTAAAAGCAAATTTTTCAAACGAATTTGTGGAGTTTGTAGTGTCGGTAACTTCAGCTGGCCGTTTTAAACTTTTATCACCGATTTCTTTAGTATTTAAAATGCCTGTTTGAAATCGTCTCACATTTTTAGATGGATCTGAGGTGTTTTGTATATTTAAAGAATTGTTAATTTCCGATGAAGACTGATTTCTTCCGCCTCGAATTTTATCAGTTGTTTCTTCCGGTGGTTTAAAAAGTTGTGTGGCATTTTCCTTTAAAGTATCATTTGAAAATAAACTATTACTTTCAAAAATAGGCGATGAGTCGAAATTTATACGTTGTTTCTTTGGCTCAGAACTATTTTTATAAATTGCACCCTCACGAATTAAGTGACTCCGTAAATGTTGTCGAAAGCTTATATAATTTTTAAATTCCATTTGACATGAATCAAAACAACATTTTAAAACTAAAAGTTGACCATCAAAAAGGCCATGTTTACAACGTAAATGAGAACAAGCTTCATCAATTGTGCAAAGAACGTTTTTACAAATGAAACAGTGGAAGATCATTGTAATACTGTATACTAACTCTTCTTCTTAAATAAGCTTCGATCTGATTTCACGCATACGTGGTGTCAAAAACATATCTTTTGATAAATTGTAAAAAACGATTTCAATAAATCGGAAGAAATTTTTTAAATCTTCGTCGTATGAGGTGTTAAAAACAAAATGAGTTTTCAATAATTGATCCAGGGATTGAGTAGCGTTTTTTGCCATAACTGGCAAAAAGTGACCTTCAAATGCTATGTAGTAAGAAACAATTGTATTTTTTTGGGGACCAACTGCAACTAAACATGGTTGCGTGGTAAACAACTTTACTTCTTTTAAAATCGTTCCAGTCTGAAATAATACACATGAATATTTCAAAAATATATTCAAAATGCTTTAATAAGTAAAAGTTAATGTTTACTCTACCTTTGAGAAAACAAGTAATTTATCACATATACTAGATATAGGTCCTCGTGTTTCTCGACAACGTCCCCTTGTAGCAGGTGGTAATTGCCGTAAAAGTGACAAAATTCCCTTCGTTTCGTTATCCCAGTCTGCAATATGTAAACGGAAATATGTATTGATAACGTTTTTATAATATAAAAAAGACAGGTTACGACTTCAATAGTACTTGTCAAAGAACAGAACAATACTTAAAAAACTCACCACTTTCAACGTTTTCAATTTCGTTTGACAATTTACGTCTCTTATTCTTAGCTACAGTTGGTTTAAAACCTCCAAATCGTTCTAAAATTTTGTCCGTGGAAAAATTTTCGCTCATTTGAATGTTCGGATATATTAAAGAAAAGTCAATATTTATCTGCAAATTAAATAGTTTGTTTTAATTGTTTAATTCAAAAGATGTACATTATTCGTAATTAATCAAAAATTTTTTTCTTAAATACCTTTAATAATTTAATTTTTAGTTATTTTTATATTTTTTACTTTTTAAATTTGATAAAGATAAATAAATATGTACCAAATTTGGTGTGTCTAAAAATCTCGGAAATTTTTCAAGGATTTTTTCAGGATTCTGTCTGCGCAAAGAGAAAGTTTTTTCCATTGCCTTTTCAATCTCAAGTTTCTGAGTATTTGGATCTGCAAATTGAAGAAATTCCAAATTCTCTTCTACTTCATCTGCAGATACACATTTTTCTTGCACGATTTGTTCGACAGGTTTTTCGACTGGTTCTTGAGTAACAATATTTGGCGTTTTCTTATTCTTAGATCTGTTGATTGTTTTTAATCGGTTTGAGAAAAATCCCAAACCTGTATCAGGATTAAAAAATGCTTCCTGTAAGGTTGAGAATAATATGTAAATAAAATCATTAATTACAAAAATAGATTATGTGAAATTAAAAGCATGACCAAGATTTTATTATTAAAAGAAAATAAACTTACGTAACCAAGCTTAGAACTTTTGTCTTTTAAACGCGGAAAAAGTTTGATTAATTCACTTGCGTATTTCATTTTTTCGGCTTTGGGAATTTTCTTTCCATGTTCCTGTTTCATAAGGAAAACTACAATATTCACTAATTTTTTTCTGCTTTTCAAATCCAAATCACAATCTTTTCGATTGATTAATTCAATCCCTCCAGAGACGCTTTCAATTTTAGATTGTAAATTCTATAAAATTAATTAAAGGAATAATTAATGCCATTTTACAAATCTAAGTTTTACATAAACAATGGTAACATTTTTTTAAATTATCTTACAAACTCATCTAATAGTAGAATGTCATTGTTTTCACTCTGAGTTTCATCGGAAAAATTGAGTTGATCTAACTGGACTCCTGCATTTTGATTGCCAGAAAATTGAAGCGATCCTAAATCTTCAGTCCTCAATACGGGAACATCTGTCAATTACATTAAAAAAAGATTAAACGTTAACTGGATTTACATTCCATAATAATAAGAATAATAGTTAAATTATTAAAAGTAAATAAAAAATAATGAAAAAAAATAATTTCAACATTTTTTATTAAATAAACAAAATGTGAAAAACGTTTGTTAACTAACCTTGCCACTCTCTTAATTGGGAAATCTGCTGTTTTGGTTCAACAAAGATGATTTGCTGATCGAAAAAATGAAATGAGTCTTCTTCAATTAACACTCCTTCTTCATCTTTTAGAACAATTTCTGTTAGATTAAATTTTTTTTGAGCTACAACAAAAGTACACATATATTTTAATTTTCTGTTAACACATTTTTAATTAAATATGTGTGCTTGAAATTTTTGACAAATAAAACGACTTCAATTATAAACAATTTCTTTGAGAATTCTCATATAAAAATAGAATAATTTTCCGATTACAACAAAATTATTATAATTAACATATATCAGCTTGTTTTAATTTTCTTATTTATTTACTTATTTATTATTTAAAATTATTTGCAATTGTTCATTACAATTTTGTTCGCGTTAAAATTGATAAAAATCCTTTTTAGTTTTGAGGTTATGTTAACAGTACCGGTCCCCAATACCGGTTATCGCTATCATTTGGCAAACCTCGTTAAAGAATAAAATATAAATATATATAAAATATGAATAATATAAATAAATATAATATAATATACATTGTTTTTGAAATTCGAAACGAAATAAAAGGTAACATAATATAGCTTACCAGCAGCAAGAAATTCGTGATATGTGGGTGGATTTTTCTCGCACGGAACATTCATCCACACTACTTGATTTGCTTCAAAGCAAACTTTTCTTTTTTCACACACTTCTTCCATACTTTAATTGTTCACTTTTCATTTGCATAATCACGAACAGTTATGTGAAGACACAAGGAAAATTTCACTTTCATGCGCGACGTGACGCGTAAACAAATATGGCCATCAAGCTAGCCTTCATCCTTTTTGGTGCGATTGGTGAGACAAAAAATATACTCGCACTCAGAAAGTTGAAAAGTTCGATAAATACCATGCTTTTACACCATTCTGGTGCAAAAATTGCGATTTTTTTAAATTTACACTGGACTCGGTGCAAAATGTGGTTGTTAATGCATTTTTGCACCGAATTATTAACACCGATTGCTTACAACTTTACACTTGGTGTAAAGTTGTAAATGAATTTTAGAAACATTTTTAACAGTGTACTACATATTCCTATCTGGGATCCTATATGAAATCTCATATAGGATTCTCGTAAGATCTCATGTAGTATCTCATATGAGAAACCATAAGTGATCTTATGCGGGATCTCATATGGGAATTTACAATAGGGAACCACTCCGACATCTAAAAAAAGTCTTATTTTGTTGACCTGTGTAATCCCACTCCTGAAGTTTAATTAAAATAAAACCGCTGCACATTATTCTAATTCAACCTCCCCTATTGAAAAAAAACACGTATAATTATACGTATAATAATACGTATAATTATACGTATAATTGTACGTATAATTATACGTATAATTATACGTATTATTATACGTATAATTATACGTATTATTATACGTACAATTATACGTATAATAAGACATACGAATTTGAAACAAGAATTATACGTATAATTATACGTATAATAATACGTATAATTAATTATACGTATAATAATACGTATAATTATACGTATTATTATACGTATAATTATAATTCTATTAAAAATAGAATAATAGAATAGAATAGATTAATTAGTAGCAAAATTGCGCTGAAAATTTTTAAAAATTTTAAAATGCAAATTAAATTTCACAAAAAAAAATATCGTCGAATGTCAATTCAAGCAGTCACCCATCCAAGTACTAACCGCGTCCAACGTTGCTTAACTTCTGTGATCTGATGAGAACTTGTTCCTTCGCCTTGGTGTTTCCGCTGTCTTGTCTTGATTAATAACTTTGTCGTATAAGTATCACTAAAAGTGAGGTTAGGTGCGATACAATACTTATACGACAAAGTTATTAATCAAGACAAGACAGCGGAAACACCAAGGCGAAGGAACAAGTTCTCATCAGATCACGGAAGTTAAGCAACGTTGGACGCGGTTAGTACTTGGATGGGTGACTACTTGAATTGACATTCGACGATATTTTTTTTCGTGAAATTTAATTTGCATTTTAAAATTTCTAAAAATTTTCAGCGTTATTTTGCTACTAATTAATCTATTCTATTCTATTATTCTAGTTTTAATAGAATTATAATTATACGTATATTAATACGTATAATTATACGTATTATTATACGTATAATTAATTATACGTATTATTATACGTATAATTATACGTATAATTCTTGTTTCAAATTCGTATGTCTTATTATACGTATAATTATACGTATAATAATACATATAATTATACGTATAATAATACGTATAATTATGCGTATAATTATGCGTATAATTATACGTATAATTATACGTATAATAATACGTATAATTATACGTATTATTATACGTACAATTATACGTGTTTTTTTTCAATAGGGTCCTTATACACTACCGGTTAGAATTGTGGGACCACCCATTTTTGAAGAATTAATAACATCTTTAATCATAAAATGTATATGGTAAACCAGGCAGAGTATTTCTAATATCATCAGTGTTCGAAATTTAATAATTGTTTTCTTGTTGAAAGAATAACTTCAAACTTTTCGCTTTTTTGGCGCAACTTTGAAAGCCTGCAATATTTTAAAACCTTAAAATATCGCGTCCAAAATATTCAAGCTTTCAGATAATGAAGTTTATTTGCTTTAAATTCAAGATGGAGGATAAAAAATGGCGACCAAAAGTCAATTTTTTTATAATATAACAACCTCGTATAGGAAATTAAAAAAAATGCTCAAATTCAGTTGAAACTATTTACTAGGGGGTTTTTGGGATCGCTGATTACGAATCTGAAGTTAGTTTTCAAAAATTCAAAATGGCGGATCCAATATGGTGGAATATTTTTTAAACTAGGTGTTCATTTCATGACCATTTAGCTTCCTCATCATGATACACTTATATTCAAGATTAAAAGAAGGATTACAACTAAAATAGCGATCACTTTTATAAATATTAGTAAAATGTAAACTTTGTATACCTCAATCGATTCGTTTTTATGCCAGGAATACAATTTTGACAAGAATTAATTAAAATTTTAATATCAGAAAAAGTTATTTCAAAAAATACAAAAAACAATTTTTTTCAAAAATCCAAAAAAATTATTTAATCTATAGATTTCAGTAAAATATTAACTTTATATAGGCTAATCTACTCGTTTTAATGTAAGAAATAAGTTTTTTTAATGAACAGAATTAAATTTACAAAAAAAAAATATTTTGAAACAAATTTTTTTTTTAATTTTGAAAAAATTGTAAAAAATAAATTGTTGTGAATATATTCGGAAATCCTTGTGTCAGATTTTAGGTATTAATGATTACAATAAGCATACAAAATTTCAGGACAATCCGTTAAAACGTTTCTGAGATAATTTGTACACAATATTTTGTGACATACACACACACATACATCTGGACATTTGCTCAGGACTTTATATATATTATTTCTTTATGAAAATGAGTCCATATAACCCAATTTTAAAAAATCGAAAAACGTCACGAATGCAAAACTTCCTCATGAGGAAGCAAAATTTATCCGATTCGACTAATATTTCATACTCGGGGGTTTTTGCGGTCGCTGATTACAAATCTGAAGTTAGTTTTCAAAAATTCAAAATGGCGGATCCAAAGTGGCGGAATATTTTTTTAAAATATATCGGATTCTATAACAATTTGTTTTATTATTTTATTATTTTTATGTATTTTGTGATTTTATTAATGTTATTTGTTATTTAATGATATAGGATCAGTTGGGGTAAATGGGGACAAAATCGCTATTTTTCACAAATCACGTAAGTTTCTTCCTGTAAAAGGTAATATTTGCGGGTTTATATTTTTTTAAGTTGTTATTTACGTTCCCAGGATTAATTTTATGCATCAAAAAAAAAATTTGGATAAGGTTTAAACGCATGAAACTGACTGTCCCCATTTACCCCAAAATTTAGAAAATTTCATAAAATTCGGGGTAAATGGGGACAGCATAGTTTCTAAGAAAGTTTTAAGAAAAAAGTTTCTTTAAGTATATTACTGCATTAAGGGATGAAAAAACTTGAAAAAAATTTGTAGTAGATATTTAATAGTTGAACGAATTGAAATTTTTTTATTTTTTTTCATTTCAGTACTTTGTCTCGCATTTGAAAAAAAACAGACTTAAAAATCATACCAAATTTTTTCTTATTCCTTATGACTCCAATAACATAAATTCACTTAAATTTTTGATTTTTGTTAATTTGGTTAATAATGACAAGCTGTCCCCATTTACCCTGAGTTTTCAAATTTTTGGGGTAAATGGGGACAACTTATCATTATTAACCAAATTGACAAAAATCAAAAATTCAAGTGAGTTTATGTTATGGGAGTCATAAGGAATAAGAAAAAAAATTGGTATGATTTTTAAGTCTGTTTTCTTTGAAATGCTCGACAAAATACTGAAACAGTTTGAGTTTGATTTTCAAGTTTTTATGCATTGAGCGATAACTATTTTTATCTTGCTGCCAATTGTCAAGATAAAAGCTTGGCAATACTCAAAACCTCTTGCAGGTGATCTGAGGTTAAAATATTGACGTTGAACTTAATTTTAAAACTATAAATTAAGCTCCAAAACCTCTTGTCCCCATTTACCCCAACTGACCCTATCATATCATAAATTACCATGATATAAAAAATTATTATAATTATTATAAATTATTACATTATAATAAAATGATATATTTATAGAATAATTATTAATTTCTTTTATGTTAATTACACGTAATTCGCTCTTCTATTCTTTGCAAAGATTTCATTTTTTCAAAAATTCGCGCATTTCAGCTTATTGTTCAATGTTTGTCGGCAAAGTGTCAAGATTTAGATTTTCTCACTAACAAGACGCGTTGAGAAGTATATAAGAACAGATAATTTTTGAGATAGAAGTATTACGAATTTTCGTGCTTTTTACCAGGTAAGTATATTTTTTCAATTCAAACAGTAAAAATCAGTTCTTTTTAGTGTTTTTCATTATTTTTTTCTTAAGTTCTTTCTTTTGTTTATTTTTCTGTTATATTTTTTTTGTTTTCTCTTAATACAATTATTTCTCTTTCTTCATTTAGAGGATTTCCAATTCTTTTTCATATTTTTTTTTAATATTAAAATAATTGAAGGTGTGTATTCCTAGCATTATATAGTATTTCTTAGGTGAGCAATAATATTTTCCAATAAAAAAATGCGGCTAACAAATAATGAAACTTTAAAATTATATCAACCAGCTTTTTTCAAAGCTAACAAATAATAACACTTTAAAATTATATCAACCAGCCTTTGTCAAGACTAACAAATAATAACACTTTAAAATTATATCAACCAGCCTTTGTCAAGACTAACAAATAATAACACTTTAAAATTATATCAAACAGCCTTTTTCAATGCTAACAAATAAGAAAACTTTGAAACCTATATAAATCGGCGTTTTTAAAAGCCACAAAATAATAATATTGGGTCCCCCATTTTGAATTTTTAAAAACTAACTTCAGATTCGTAATCAGCGACCCCAAAAACCCTCTAGTAAATAGTTTCAACTGAATTTGAGCATTTTTTTTAAATTTCCTATACGAGGTTGTTATATTATAAAAAAATTGACTTTTGGTCGCCATTTTTTATCCTCCATCTTGAGTTTAAAGCAAATAAACTTCATCATCTGAAAGCTTGAATATTTTGGACGCGATATTTTAAGGTTTTACAAACAGATTCTGAAAGAGCGATGTCAAAGACGTAAGGAATACCTCTCATGGATTTTTTTAAACCCTTGGTCGACGAGAAAATTACGATAAAAAATTTTCTCTAAAATGTGTCCGTCCCATCCTTAAAGGGTTAAAGGACACCGAAATTTCGGACAGGATTTGGTGTGAAAGCTACTTGAAATCCCATATAGGCTTCCATACGGAATTATACATGGAATTCTATAAAGGATTCAAAAATTTTTAATTTTGAAAATTATATTTTTTTTGATATATTGAAAGCGGTAAGAGGTACACTGAAAAAAAATTTATTTGGATCAAATAATAAATATTTCATCCAAATACATCATTTACTTGTCTATTATCCAATAAATATGTATTTGAACCAAATATACATTTACTAAACCTAAGTATTTTATTTTATCGTATCAAATAAATGGTCATTTGAATCAAATACAAAGTATTCAAATCAAATAAATGGAATATTCAAAGCAATTAAATAATTATTTGAATCAATTATGAAAATTATTTCATTCAATACTGCATGTTTTTTGATTCCAATAAATATTTATTTGCATTAATAAAATATTTTTCTTGAAACAACTAAAAATTTTCTTGAATCAAATATTAGATTATTTGTCATAAGTAATTGTTTTAATTGAAACTAAAACCACTTTCATTGAGGCAATTACTATTTTATTTGATCCAAATACATAATTTATGTGCATAAAATGTAAGAATTTTTTGATTCAAATAAATCAAAATTTGAATTAAATAAATAACATATTTATTTACTAATTCTTCCATTTCTAAATTAAATTCTTACTCAAATAAATAAATTAAAAAATATGTCATTTCTGCATACTATAATCGCATATTTTCATTTTTCAACTAATTCATACATATAATTAATGTTTAAACGCAAACCTAAGAAATAAATAAATCTAACGCATGGGGGGAATCGAACCTACGACATACGGATTATGAGTCTAACGCTTTACCAACTACGCTACGCACGCTACGTGAAAACGAATGTTAACTTCTTGATATCATTTAAACTTGCAAAAGACCTAACTCAGAAAAGTGCTCAACATCATTTAGTTAAAATTAAGATATTAAATTATATTTTCCAATTAAATGCAATTTATAAAATATAATTAATTATATGCTTCATGATTATTATCATGAATCATCCCAGGTGAATTTTCGAAAAAAGTGTAAATATATTTTTATTAAAAACGCGTTTTTCGTTGTTCTGAATCATTGTAAACATTAATTTTTGTTGATGAAAAAATATTTGACTTTTGGACTTAGAATATTAAATAATATTAAATATAATAATCGTGAATATCATTCGTTCATTCTGTCCACACCTGAAGTTAGTATTTGTTATAGGTCTTTTGTTTTTTTTAAATGTGTTGTTTGACATTATTTTATGTTGGTTAAAATTTTTCAATGTTTTGACATTATCATTTGTGCGGTCGTATTTTAATTATTAAAAATTATAAAATTGTTAGAATCGTGCAAAAAAATTGTGAGGATTGTAAGAAAAATTGATTCGATTGCTGTTAGAGTAAGCTGCATAAGTTGATGGTAAGTTTAATTTAAAATATATAATAATTTTATCAAATTTCAAAAATTTATTTAATTAATCACAATAATTTAATTAATTTTAAAAATAATAAAAAAACTTTTATATTACTTATTTATTTATATTATATTTATTATTTATATTATATATTACAAATTAATTTTTTTTTTTTCACAAAATATTTATTTATTTTTGTTATTATAATTAAAAAAATTTATATTATATATACATATAAATTTTGTATTTTGACTAAATATTAATTTTTTTTAATAATTTTTATTTTTAAATATTAACTTAATATAAAATTTTTTAAAATAATTTTTATTTAAAATAAAATTTAAATTATTATATTTTATATATATTTATATATGTTACATTAATTAATTAATTAGGAATATTGAATAATATATATTAAATATTAAATGTAAATTAAATAATTTATAAATTATTTATTTATTAATTTAAATTTATTAATAATAATTATTATTATTTATAATTATATAATAATAAAAAATAAAAAAATTTATTTAACCCTCGGAGCACACACCTCTTTTTTCGAACAAGTAGCACAGTCTGGGTCGCTGTGACCCTGTTTACTTTACAAAACTCCCCCATTTTTGAACTATTGGACTGATCAACACAAAAAAAATATTTTTTTATTCATTGAACCTTGTAAAATAAGAATATGCAGTTTAGAAATATTATTAAATTATTTGCATATTGAAAAAAAATTCGTGAAGTTAACTAATTAAAAAGAAAAAATTGAATTTAAAAAAAAATGTAACTTTTGTAATTTTTAATATTTTAAGCTAAAAATTGGGATTTATATTCTCGAAGTGTGTTAGAATAAGGGAAAAAATACCACCTTATTTTATTTTTTAAAAAAGGTATTTATTTTGTAGTTTAACGAAGGTAACTTTTAAGACGATAAAAATGTGATTTTCGACACAACTTTTTAAAACTATACTTTTTTAATAACATATTTACTTGTATTTTATTATTTTTTTTGGATTATCATGTTACTTATTATTCCTTATTAGTTAGTTACCACTATATGGCCTTAGGTTCGTGTTGTATTGCCGACTTTTCAAATTACACTTCATTGAAATTAATGACAGGGTCTGTGTGACCCAGTATGTGCTCCGAAGGTTAATAACAAATATTTTTATTATTTTTTGGTTATAATTTTTTTTTGCAAAATATTTTTTTTTATTATAGGCAATTGAAAATTTATCTATTTCATATAATAGATTAATAAAAATTATTATTATTTATTATTATATAATAAAAAATAAAAAATTTTATTTAATGATAAATATTTTGATGATAAGAAATTTTTACAAGATCTTTACCGATATATGTTATATTAAAAATTATCAATTTAAATTTTAAATCGAAAATTTTCTTGAAGAATTTCTGAAAAATTATCGACAGATATTTAAATATAAATTTTTATTAATTTTTTAAAAAAGCAAATCACGCGTGCATGATTTTAGACGGTTTTTTTTGTTCCAAAATAATAAAATTATTTTACTTAATAAACATTCTGCCAGACATACAATAGGACTTATAAATTTTTAATCAGATCATTACACGGAGAGAAATCTGGTGCGATTTACGCATGAGCATGTCCTTAGGAATATAGTAACAGACGCTTTCAAGCAAAAATCCTAAGTGAGCGAGGTATTATTGTATGAGTCTCACCTGATATTCAGATGGAATCTTATAGTTTTTGCTTGGAAGTGTCCATGCTATATTCCTATGGACTTGCTCATGCGCAAATCGCAGCAGATTTCTCTCCGTGTAATTATTAAGATAAAATCATTTTTTCTACCTTTAATGTAATAAAACTTAATAAATAAAAATTATTATAAAAAAATTTATTTTCTTAAAGTTTTTATAAATTAAATTTTTTAGAATCTTTGATAAAATAATTTCCTCGATATCATGTTTGAAAAATTATGGATTTATAAAAAAATAATTGAATTTATATATTTAAATATGTAAAATTTTGATTAAAAATAAAGTGGTTTTTCTACAGATCCTCCTTATATTTCGATCAACGATGTCAGCGACATTAAAAAACAGGAAAAAAATGTGGACAATGAATATTTGCGCAAGGGAATTGAGAGAGTTAAAAAAATAAATAAAATAGAAGAAAAAGAAGATGATTCAGAAAAAAAAATTAAATTAAAAAAAAATTGATTATGTAAAATATTTAAATAGAATTTAATTCAAGAAGCTGAAGTACACAACGTTTACCAAGAAATTTTTTTTAAAAGTTGTATATTAAGCATTCTTCAAATAACTATTCCGCCTATGTTAAATATATGTAATTTAGACGTAATATTTAACTTTTTTAAAAAAATGTTTTTATTGATAAATGTTGCGTACTTCAGCTTCGTCTCAATTCTATTAAATATTAATCATATAAAAATATAATTTTCATTATTATTATTAACAATGTAATAATATTATAATAAATTAAAAATATTATTGATAATATTAATTTTAATTTCTTTAAAAAAAATAATTACATTCCTAATTACATTCCTCCTAGTATATAAATAAATGAATAGTATCAAATAACTCATTATTCTCATTACACTTAAATATTTAATTGATAAAAATATTTCATTTTCCTTTAATAAAATAGTGTATGAACATTAAATAACGCATTATTTACATTAAATAATTTAATTAATTAGAATTAATAAATTTATTGTATCAAATACTTTTAATTTGTATCAAAAAAATGAAATATATCAGTAAAATAAATAAATTAATAGTTGCAAGTAACTCATTATTTTCGTTTCAAATTTAAAACATTTAATTGATTAAAATATTTTTTTATTTGTCTTGATAAAATATCAAATTTTTGAGTGAAATAAATAAATTAATTGTTTGAAGTAAATCACCCACCCAGCACTGAAAGTTTAGTAAACATTTATTAAAGCTTTAACTGCAATGTTCGGAATGTTTAATTGCAAACTTGAGTAAAGGTTGCATAAATATTAAAATGTCCGCCATGAATAAATGTTTATCAGAAAAGTTGAGTAAACATTTAAATTAAATATTCGTTAAATGTTTATCAGGAAAGCTGAGTAAACATTTAAATTAAATGTTCGTTAAATGTTTAGTTCGAAAGTTGAATAAACATTGAAATTAAATGTTCGTTAAATGTTTAGTTCGAAAGTTGAATAAACATTGAAATTAAATGTTCGTTAAATGTTTAGCAGGTAAGTTGACTAAATAATTAAATTAAACATTCGTTTAAGTTTTATCGCAAAAGTGGACTGAAAATTTAATTTAAATATTCAGTCAATTTTTGCGACGAACATTTCCTGAAAATTTAAATTACATTTTCAGAAAATAAAAATAAATAATATTTAAGAAGTATTAATTATTATTGTTGTATTAATTTATATTAATAGTTATTAATTATTATTATTATTAATTATTAGTTATTAATTATCGGAGGACAATAAAAAAATGTATTTTTTGGGAATAAAAATAAAATAAATAAGTTTCAACATCGTTGCTCTGCTTTGATGCTTTGTTTCACATTGAATCAAGTATTGCATGCTTGATAAACAACAATTTTTGAAAACAAATTGGGATGTGCTGGGGATTGAACCTACGTTCGCCGCGCGCTAGCTAAAGACCCTAACCACTACACTACAGATATCTGGCTGAAAAAAAAAATCTTCCACACACTCTACAACTTACTGATAGACAAGTGATCCTACTTATCGACTCAAAAGGGTGGGCTAATTTAAAAAGGTTTTCACGGAGATATTTCAATATTCCAAATATTTACATTGTAGATGAATATAAAATTTGAAAGTGTATCGAAATAATACTGTAAAATATTTTTATATAACTGAAAGTCATATAAAAGGGTTATTATAAAATTAATTAATTTTTTAAGAAGATATATGACCATTCAATCATAGGAGTTATAATGACTTTAAAATCTTTTATAGAGAAACAAGCTTGGCGCCCAAGCTTGAATACTGTGAGACTCTGACGCAAGCGCCCATACTTACTAAAAACCCATTTTACTCGGACACTATTTCACCTGCGGAACTGCCGTCAAGCTTCGGTCTTCGCAGATGAGATCCCGTTTTGCCGCTATAGTGACCCTACCGTTACGGAACTTCGTAGCCTACTCTTCCGGCTATTGCTCAAGGCTGGACAGAAGGGGGATATGCCTCCAGGAGTCCACATTTTGGAGCATGATAGAGACCATAGTATCGGGGTTGAATCGAGTCCCAACCGCCGTAAACATGGTCTCTCTATCATCGCTCCAGTGCTCACAGGAAAATAGCGTGTGTTCTGCGTCATCAATTTGAGCATCGCAGTACATGCATTTTGAAGCTTTTCTTATTTTAAATCTGAAGAGATACTGGCCGAAACAACCATTACCTGACAACACTTGTGTCAAGGTAATAGCCAACTTCGCCGTGCTTTCTATCAAGCCAGGTGGCGAGGTGAGGAATCAGGCGGTGTGTCCACCTTCCTTTTAAATCACCATCCCATCTCTCTTACCATTTTTCAACGAGACGTTTCCTCGCTTCTTTGCGAATAGCCGCTTTTAGGCTATTACAGTTCCTTTGTTCTAGCGAGCTCGCTAGGTCCTTTACTAGCATGAAGACCTCCTGTCTTTCTCTCGCCAGTAAATCTACTGGCGGAGTGCTCGCCAGAACTAGGACTGCACTCGTTGAAACTATTCTGTAGGCTGAAACCACTCTCCGCGCGGATCTTCCATGTACGGAAAGCAGTTTCTCAGAGATGCCGCGGGTCTTTATGGCTTTATCAGCCCATGCAGGGGCAGCATAGAGCTGCTTTGCTAGACCCACGGTCGCCACCAATCGCCTTTTCCTTTCCCTGGGGCCGCCGACATTGGGCATCATCCTCGAAAGGTTTCCAACGCATTCGGCGGCCTCGAGTGACTTGATGTTACAGTGTTGGTTGAAGTTTAACCTTCTGTCCAACGTCACTCCCAGGTACTTGAGATTATTTCCCCAGGAGACTTCGGTCTTCCCGATTTGGAGCCGAGGGGTTTCATAAGGTCTCCGGTCTGTGACGAGCAAGGCTTCAGTCTTCTCTATGGCCATTTGAAGGTCATTGAGGTTTAACCAGCGTTTTACTCGTCTGAGACTTTCATTGATCCTTATTTCCAGGATTTCTAAGCTATGCGCGCAACATACTATAATGACGTCGTCTGCAAAGCCGACTACAAACGTGTCTTCAGGTAGGTCGATCCGCAGGAGTTCGTCATACATGACGTTCCAAACGAAAGGACCCACCTTAGCCCCTTGTGGAGCTCCACATGGCATTTCGTATTTGATATGACATGTGTCGCTCCTGTACACAACCCATCTGTTGCTAAGATAGTTGTCTATCATGCGCAACAGATAGGCTGGAACCCTTTTACGTTTCATTGCTTCTATGCAGTGGTCCCACCTTGCAGAATTAAACGCATTACGTATGTCGACGGAAACGAGCGCGCAGAATCCTTTCCTTTTCCCCTCTTTTGCTTTCTGTGCCTTATTGACAACAGTGAGTATTGCATCAACTGTTGACCGGCCTTTTCGAAAGCCAAATTGGTTTTCCGATAGGCTGTTCTCGCCTACCAGGATTTCCTGAAGTCTCTGTAGAACCATACCCTCTAGAAACTTACCCATCGTACGATGTGACCTTATCTAGAGGTTTATCTCCTTTACTAAGGAGGACCAATTTCTGTACCTTCCAGTCATTGAAGAACTCTCCAGCTTCCAAACACGCATTAAAGACGTTGAGAAGAAGCTCTGGATAGGCAGGGGTCACCTCTTTTAGGATCTCACTGGCTATTCCGTCATGGCCTGGCGCTTTGCCATTTTTCAACGTCTTTGCCACCTTTTTTAGTTCTTCAAGCGTGAAGAGCTCCTCCCTCTGTACTACACAGTGAGTATAGTCCTCCCTGGGGATCGGTTCTACGTAGGGAAATAATGCGCTTCTGATTTTCTGGACCCAAATCGGATCATCCAGACCAGGGGTTTTTTGCCTAGCCACCAATTTCTTGGTGACAATCTTGAACGCCAAACCCCATGGATCATTTTCGGATTCACCGATTAGGTCCTTCCAACAACGGCGTTAGCTATTTCGAACCGCTTGCTTGAAGATAAGCCTGGCTTTATGCTATTTTTCTCGCATTCCCTTAGAATGGGTATATTTTCTCCTAGCTGCGTGGCATTCTCTTCTAAGGCAAGCGAGTTCGTCGCTCCACCAGTACACAGATTTCTTCCTTGCTCTTCTTGTCTGCCGGCGAGGCATGGACCGGTTGCAAGCATCCACAATCACACGCCTCGCCTCTTGCACGGTATCTATGAGAGAAACTGGTTTCTTCATCCAGTTGAGATCGTGGATAAGCCTCGACTCTTCCAGAGATTCTACCAGTTTCTCTCTATTTAATCTCCTCATGTTCCAGGAGGGGTATTTTCTGCTTTTTTGCAGTTTAACATTTCCTCCCGTATTTTCCTCGGAGACTAGAAACTCTATGCACCGGTGGTCGCTCATGGTTACTATATCCAGCACTCTCCATTTCTTTATCCTGCGAGCCAGGCGGGGGGATGAGATTGTTATATCCAGGATAGATCCTGATTCCCCCCGTCTAAATGTGAACTCCCGTCCCCGATTTATCACCACCAGGTCACTCGCAGAGACCATGTCGCCAACCAAGATCCCCCTCCTGTCTAAACGGGTCTCCCCCCATTCCGGGGACTAACTATTGAAGTCACTCGCAATGAGGACATCCCCGTCGAAAGTCCTAAAACTTTCCTCAAGAGAACGGATCTCGACGTCGAACTTTGCGATGGGATCGTTCGGAGAGAAGTAGCAGCTGTATACACGTATACCAGCCACCTCCACCCAAACGAAACCATCCCTAGTCTCCAGGAATTCGCCGATGGTGAGTTCCGGGTTGCATATCATTATGCCGGACCTCCCTGATGCATCCCGAAACCAGTTTGAGAATCCTTGCTTTTTATACTGTTCACTCACGATCAGTATATCAGCTCCTCTCTCCCTGGCAGTCTGCATCAGGTCTTTTGCGACGCTACCTCTTCCAAGGTTGACCTGGAGAAAACTTAATTTGCTTTTAGCTTACGAAGTTCCTCCCTGTAGATTGGGCAGGACCCAGATCCTGGGGTGTGGTTTACATCCTTCCCACCTTTATCAGCACAGGTTAGGCATTTATATTGGCTTTTACATTCCTTGTGGGAATGGTCGGAAGAACCACACCTCCAACATGCCTTACTCCTGTCGGGTCCTTTGCAGGACTTTGCCACATGTCCGTAGCAAAGGCACCTAAAGCATCTTTCTAATTCGACCCTAGGCCGGATTCTACAGTTAATCCAGCCTATTTTCACCTTGGCCGTTTTTAGCAGCGCATCCGCGTCTGCTTCGGGGAGCTGCACAATTGCCAGTTTTTCTCCACGGCGCAAGGTGATGAGTCGACAGGACACTTCTATATCGGCCCTGCCCAAAGATTGACGGACCGCCTCGACGACGTCGCTGTCTTCCGTTGTCTCATCGAGATCTTTGATCTCGAGAGACCTTTTCGTCACAATGGGAGTGACTTCCGCCTTTTCTTTGAGGACGTCAGTCAACCTCCTTCCGAAATCCGTCACCCCCTGGTTCCTCCGGAGGACAAGAAGCAACTCCTGTTTCTTTGTTCTCCTGATTGACAGGACCTCGGTTCCCGTTTCGGAGGGATTGACCGACATCTTTAGTTGCTTCAGGATGTCGGCGTAGGATTCATTTCCCTTCGCCGTCACCCTGATAGCCTCCGTATCCCTCAGTTTTTTCGATGAGGCTCTCTCAGCGACCTCTTTTATCACTCTCTTCTTATTCTCTTTCTTCGAGGGTACGTTTACCCTCTTCCCCTTGGCATTCGTTTTTTCCGTCTGAGGCTCACTGGCAGGCAAGGCTTTTGCTTCCTGCTGGATTTCCTCAGACGTCCTCTTTTTGGACACTCTCTCTTTTGGAGAGGCCGAGGCTCCCCTTTTCAGGGCTTGTGCCGAGGGGACTTGTCCCTCCCGCTTGGACTGAAGTGTCCTTGGGGTGCTGGGGGTATTGCGGTGAGCACTTTTTAGGCCTTTTGTCCTGGGTGTACTCGGCTGTCCCAACGTTTCTTGGAGTTTACCAACCGAGGACCCAACGGCAAGCGGGCATTGCCGTATTATAAATCTCCTTTGCAACCTTTACCCTCTCTTTTAATTCATTAGGGGTGTTTTTAATAAAAGCCCCTTCAATGTCGAGGAAGGCCTAATCCAGCGCTTCCAACCTCCCTTTCAGTTCCTCCACAATATCAAGCAAAAGCTTGCATGGCCCTACCCACGGGGGCGTGGAAGAACCTCTTCTCTTTCCTATTGCGGAAACTCTTGCCGTGTTAACGACAGAAGCCCGTGTACGAATTTCCCCTTCGTTATTTACAAGGGGGGTTTGGTACACCTCGGCTGTCACCTCAATTTCTGTTGGAACTTGAGGGAGCAGGACCGGTGGACTTGGTCCATTTCTCCATTGTCAACCGTGATTTCGTTTTCCAAATCAATATTAGTTTGATGATCCATTTAATTTGTTTCACCAGCGCATCGTCTGTGGAGGGGCGGGTCGCCTAAGGTGGGAACGGGTACACCCACGGACAGGTATCCTTCACGGATAGCTGCCCGACCCCCAGTACTCTGGAGCCCACCAAGCGCTTAGCCATTCCCGGAATACACGGACGGACTGGACTCGCCCGTAGCAGTATGGATTCCGACCTCCATACCCACCACAGACTTCCTGATCAGGGTCCGAAGCGGCTGGCTCCTGATTCCATACCTCGGCTTACACCTCGGCAGAGTCAAGCTCACAGCAACCTCTAGGCTGCGCCGACGGAAAACATGCCGAACGCAGCTTCGAGGTACTCCCAGTGGGCCGAGGCAGGAAACGATCAGTGTGTAATAGTGTATTGTGTAGATGTGTGCGTGTATGTGTTGTAAGTGTGTGATGTGTAAGTCTGTAAGAAAGTGTTGATCCTGTAAGTGTCGTGTTGGATCGTTGATTCCATCTCCGTGTCCGTAGTCTGTCAAGGAAGTAAAAAAAAACATACATAGTAAAAAATATAAATAAAACAAAAAATAAAATAAATAACAATTAGAACAAAACAAAATAAATAAATAAGACAGAACAAAATAAATAAAAACAAACGAGAAAAGAAAAGAAAACTGGGAAGTGAAAAAAAAATAATAAAAACAAAATATAAAATAAAAACGAATAAAAAAAATAAAACAAAATAAAAGAAGAAGAGCAGAAATCGACAAGAGACGAAAAGAAGGTTTTTTTTTTTTTTGTGGCCCGGACATCTCAGGACACCAAACCCGTCGACTGCAGGACAGAAACCCGATGCTCGACCCGCCCGAGAGTGCTACGGTCCCTTTCCGCCGACACGGATGACCAGCTTCCCCATCCGCAAGATAGAATTAACTATCGTTCCTTCATAGGGTTGCTGAAACCCCCAGGGACTCCGGGATTTTATCCCCGCGCTAGAAAGGTCTCTGACCTCGTTTGGCAACCAAGTGCTTTATTATCAAAGTCACGAGGTTGATACCGCACAAGCAGCAGAGCATCCGCTGGTCTCAAGGAGGCCGCAGGAGCAAGGACGGGACGAACACAAGAGTCACCAAGTGTCCAACCTTTTTATTTTTATTTATTTTTTTTTTTTTTTTTCTTTCTTCCCGTCTCTCCCCTCATCCTACTCCACCTCACCAATCTTCAAATCTTCCCTTAAATAACCCCCGCTTAAACCGTCCATATTCCTTTCCCTATTCTTCCTCTCCTTTCCCTTGCTGGTTTTGGTCCACTTCGGATTTACAACCAACTTGGTACACCTTGATCACCCTATCCGCCACCCGGGAAAGCGCCCGATGGGGGACCAGCAAACCCCACACGGGCGATAAAACTTAAACGAATGTTTAATTTAATTATTTAGTCAACTTACCTGCTAAACATTTAACGAACATTTAATTTCAATGTTTATTCAACTTTCGAACTAAACATTTAACGAACATTTAATTTCAATGTTTATTCAACTTTCGAACTAAACATTTAACAAACATTTAATTTCAATGTTTATTCAACTTTCGAACTAAACATTTAACGAACATTTAATTTTAATGTTTACTCAGCTTTCCTGATAAACATTTAACGAATATTTAATTTTAATGTTTACTCAACTTTCCTGATAAACATTTATTCATGGCGGACATTTTAATATTTATGCAACCTTTACTCAAGTTTGCAATTAAACATTCCGAATATTGCAGTTAAAGCTTTAATAAATTTTTACTAAACTTTCAGTACTGTGTGGGCATTATTATCGTTTCAAATAAATATTTAATTGATTGAAATATTTTTTTTGTCTTCATAAAATACTGTATTAGCATTAAATAACGAATTATATGTATTAAATAATTCAGTTTATTTGAATTAATTACATAAATTTATTGTGTCAAATACTGTTTATTTGTATCAAATAAACGAAATATTTGAGTCAAATAAATGAATGAATAGTTTGAAATAACTCATTATTTGTATTAAATAAATTCATTTATTCAATTCAATTAATTTTGCTTCCTCGTGGAGGAAGCTTTGTAGTCCTTTCAATTATAAAACTTTTCAAAGTGGCGGAAACAAATTTTTTTCTTTATAGAAACATGTTATATGAGATCATGATGAATTGTCCGGATGTATGTATGTGTGTGTGTGTGTGGATCCCTTTTTTGTTTAGAAGATAACTTTAACAGGTTTTAATGGATTTAGATAAAATTTGGTAGGCTCATTTATCATATTAATATCTCAAATCTGACCAAAGGATTTTGAAAAATATCCCAAAAAAAAAATTTTATCGTCTTTTTTCCAAAAATTTTTTTTTAATCGAAAAAATTTTTAAATAGAAAAATTTAAGGTTATATATAATAAAATCGTTTTCCTTGCGTCAAGACGAATCGATCGATATATATAAAGTATACATTTAAGGTAAATTTAAAGAATTAATGAAAGTAAAAAAATCAAAATTTCACATTTAGGCTATAAAATTTTGTGATTTTTTAAATTGAAGTTTATATATGAAATAATTGTATCCCTTACGTCAAGACGAATCGATCGATATATATAAATTATACATTTGAAGTAAATTTAAAGAATTAATGAAAGTTAAAAAATCAAAAATTGACATTTTGGCAATAAAATTTTGCTTTCTCCACGAGGAAGCAAATTTTTTTGCTGATCGTAAAGAGGAAGCAAAATGTTCATGTAATGAACATCTGAATTTACAACTTGTTTTAATTGAACCAATTACGATTTACTTAGTTCAAATAAATGAGATTTAAATAATTTAAGTTATTTGAATCAAATACATATTTTTTTGATTCAAATAAAAAGTATTTGAACCAATTAAATATTTTTCAAATAATTTAAAGTATTTGAATCAAATAATTTATTTTTCAGTGCACCAAGACTTGATATCAATCGATCAAATCATCTGTTAATATTGCTACACAATATTCAACTACTCAAGTAACTGAAGTTCGATTTTAAATTACTGATTTCCATACTGAAAAAATTCAAGAGGCCTAATTTATAATTTTTTTAACAAATTATTGTTAAATGAACATAACCGAAAAAAACTGGGGTGCGATTTTGTAATTTCACTTTGACTTTCGATTTTATATTGACTTTGACATAGACTTTGACATAGACTTTGACATAGACTTTGACAAAGACTTTGACAAAGACTTTGACATAGACTTTGACATAGACTTTGGGTGTTTTCGGCATTCACTCAGAGTTAACTCTAGAGTTAGCAGTGGTGCTCAAATGTAAATTTTGATTTTCAGTTCGTCTGTTGGTTGTGAACGTTGTTGATTGGCAATTTGGCATAGACGATTCATTTTGATTGGCGCAGGGTTTGCAATTGTAACAATATGTGAAACGGGCCTTTTATTCTAGTAATGTAATGTTAAAATAAAATTTTTTGTTTCTAGATTTCATAAAAGTCCCCAAAAATTTATTACTAGATGACCCAGAGTTAACTCTGTTTTCTTGCGAGAGTAAATAAAAAGGGTCAGTCCTAACCTTTAATGGCCGACAAAATTTGTGAACGGATTGTTTGTTTGAAAAGTGTAAATTGAAACATAATAATTTATTTTTATTAAAAATTATTTTAACTTTTTATTTATAAAAAGCAACTTTAATTAAAATAAATAATCTAGTTTCTTAAACAATTCAGATTAATTAAAGTTAGGGAAATAATGAAAAATTTGAAAATTATAAACTTTAAAAAAATAACACGTTTATGGGTAGCAAAAATATGTTCCATTTTTAAATGAAAAACAAAAAATACGTATAAATTAAAAAAAAGTAAGCAAACAAGGACAACTATCTTCAAACTCAGGGTGATGAAAATAGAAAATCAATTATTTTATTTGGGTAAATAAATTTTCAAAGATAATATCATTGAGCACCACTGTTAACTCTAGAGTTAACTCTGAGTGAATGCCGAAAACACCCATTGACATAGACTTTGACATAGACTTTGACTTTGATATTAACTTTGACTTGAAAATTTATGAAACTACTATATTATGTAATCCAGATAGATTTTTAAACTAATTAATATTTTATTTAAATAAAAATGAGAATATTAATAATTTTTTTAAGTTGAAAAACTAAAGATTAAATAATGAACAAATTTAATAATTTAAATGTTTGTAAAATAAGCATTTATTATATTCTGCCTTACAATTCTTCCCTCTTCAAGTTCATCTTCATTCACCACTTCGTTATCTAATTCATCGTTTCGAAGATTTATTTGAAATCGCTCATATACATTGTTTCGTTTGCGAATATTTTGTACAGCACAACACATGTTTACAATTCTTGCTGTTTGACATAATATATTCGCAAACGATACAATGCATGTATATGAGCGATTTCAAATATATCTTTGAAACAAAGATTTAGATAACGAAGTTGTGAATGAAGATGAAATTAAAGAGGGAATTATTTCGACAAAGTAGAGGAATTTTTGTCATTACCTAGAAATTAACATTTCTTAAAAATATTATTTTTCCAGCATGTATAGAATCATTAAAGAATTATATTTCGCGCCTCCTCCTTCAGATCACCAGGTAGTCCCTCTACTATCCGTCGATGTCGCCACAATATTCAAAGTGAAATGAATTGGAAGTTTCCTTTCCGTTCCTGCGTCACTGCCCTTCCATCCCAATTCTTCATTTTTTATTTTGTGTCGAACACGCCACATCGTGTGTAAAAAACTGTTTACAAATTAAAAAATAAAAATGAATCGCGATAAGCGCAGACACGATTCAAACGAATATGAAGCTGAATATAATCGCATGCATCAAATGGAGTTGGAATTGGAAAAGCTGAGGAAGGAAATTCGACGATAGAAGAAAAAATGTAAGTAACCTTTTTTCACTACAAATACTTCAAAATGGCTGCGCTCTCAAGTAGTACTACTCTCAAGTAGAGCCTTTCGTCACATTCGAAAGCCGTATGCCGAATACAAAAATGTAGACAAAGTCTCTTCTTTCAGTCAAGAACTGACATCTTACAGCAAATACTAATAATTTAGTGAGGAGATTTCGTTTAAGTAACGATATTCTCTGCTGAAACCCGACAAATATTGTCGGGGAGTGGGTGGACAAGTTTCTACGTGTTGAAAACCGAGATGGTTTCTTCTCTCAACTCGCATCATCATGCTGTCTATTTTTTTTCTTTTGAAGTTATATCTACAGCGGTCAATTTGTGTATAATTTACAGATAAAAAGTCTTCTTCCTATGATAATTATGGATTTGAATATTACCAATCGGAACCTCGCTCGCCGGAAGATTTAACTTCCAGATAGTCATCAAGAGAACGCTCATACTCAGCAAGCCATCGCAGCCGATCCAGATATCGTCGCAGCGGATACAGAGATCTTCGTAGTCGAACAAGAGATTATCGTAGCCGATCCAGAGATCGTTATTCTGAGAGAGATTCTCCGAATTACCGCCATCAGTCAAAAGATCAATCACGTTCAATCGATCGTCCTCGTTTACAAGAAATCACAGATGGCTCTAATAATATGCCTCTCCCACCTAAAGACGGACACACGTCCGAAAAAATAATTGCTTCCGGTGAAATTCACAATGAAAATTCATCTCATGATAAAAACACAACCGTAACCTATGGTGATCCGACTAAAGATTCGAATAACCAAGTACGAGAGACAGCTACTGCGGATACCCCACCAACTACAGATCAAGTCACCGTACAGATTAATTATTTAATTTATTATTTATTAATTATTTTATCAAATTTAAATGTTAATTTGAAGACAGCTTTAAGTGCAACCATTCCGGATGAGTATTTGTTCGGAAAAAATCTAGACGAGACTCTAAAATCAGCCAAAGTACTTGAACGCACATCCAGAGATTTAAAACTTGTCTCAAAAAATATTCTACAAAAATCGTCAAAAAACTTGTAGACACCCTCACGTCAACCAGTCCGCCTGGAGGCTTCAGCGAGGAGGTCGAAACCGACGAAACCTTATATTTACCCCAAGAAGGAGTACAATCATTCCAAGAATTGGACACCATCCACGAGGCAGGACAAGAGTTACCAGAAACACCGTTAGATCCACCATTGGTAAGCATTCTAGCTGGCAGATTAAAGTTCTTTGCCTACACTTGGCGTTCTTTTTGCTCCGATAAAGTTGTTCTAACTTCGATCTCTGGATATAATATCCCCTTCTCGCAGCCTGTCACTCAATTTTTACCTCCAATAGAACCATCTTGGTCTCCAGTAGAAATTGCTCTTGCTTCTGCGCAAATCAAGTTATTAATTCAGAAACGTGCCATTCGCAAGTGTCTCGCAGTACCTGATCAATTTCTTTCAAAAATTTTTCTTACCCAAAAGCGAGACCGTTCTAGCCGCCTCATATTGAATTTAAAAGGCCTAAACAAGTTATTACCATCGAGCATTTCAAACTAGAAGACATCAGGGCAGCTAGAGATCTAATGTACCAAGATTGTTTCATGGCAACAATAGAGCTCCAAGACGCTTACCACCTCGTCCCGATCGCCGAGGAGTTCACGAAATTCGTCAGGTTCTCTTTTCAAGGTAAATTCTACGAATACACTTGTTTGCCATTCGGTTTGAACACTGCTCCGTACGTGTTAACAAAAATAATGAAACCCGTCGTGACCGAGCTTCGTAGGTTAGGTTTTCTATCTGTTATATATCTAGACAATTTGTTATTGTTTGGAGATTCGTTCGAAGACTGTTTGAACAACGTGAACACGACTATTGTCTTCTTAGAAAAACTAGGATTCATAATTAACAGGCCAAAATGCAACTTAATTCCCAGACAAAAATGCAAATTTCTTGGCTTCATTCTTGACTCTAAGCTAATGCGAATTACCTTACTCGAACACAAAAAATTGAACGTATTCAATTTAATCAAAAAATTTGAGAAACTACAACAATGCAAAATCAGAGAATTTGCATCTTTCGTGGGAACCCTTGGTTCTTGCTGTTCTGCAGTCAAATTTGGTTGAGTCCATTTAAAAGGTTTAGAGCGTGAAAAATTATTGGCCTTGAGAAGAAACGACGATTTTGAAGCAAAAATGACCATAACTCCCGAGGTTTGGTCAGATTTGGCCTGTTGGAAAGCCAAAATCTACCCCCACAGCAGCCAATCTTTACTAGAAATTTCGTACAGATTTCCTTGAAATCTTGGGAATATTTAATTGAAAAGTTTAATGAAAATTGCATAAAGATTTAAATGTCCCACCAAAATAAATATTTGGCGTAAAAGTTGACTAAAAATTTAAATGAAATTTTCAGGAAATGTTCGTCGCGAAAATTGAGTAAAAATTTAAATGAAATTTTTATGAAATGTTTGGCGTAAAAGTTGAGTAAAAGTTTCAATGAAATTTTCAGGAAATGTTCGTCGCGAAAATTGAGTAAAGATTTAAATGAAATTTTCAGGAAATGTTCGTCGCAAAAATTGAAATGAAATTTTCAGGAAATGTTGGACGGAAATATCTGTAAAAAATACAAAAATAATATTAATAATAATAATAATAATAATAAATAGATAGATAGATCTTTATTATTATTATCAATAAAAAAAATTTACTATCTGGGAATAAAAATAAAATAAATAATATACAAACATTGTTGCTCTGCTTTAATGCTTTGTTTCACATTGAATCAAGCACTGCATACTTGATTGAGCAAGAACTTTTGAAAACAAATTTTGGGGTGCTGGGGATTGAACCTACGTTCGCTGCGTGCTAGCAAAAGACCCTAACCACTAAACTACAGATATCTGGCAGAAAAAAAAATCTTCCACGGGCTCTACAACTTGCTGATAGACAATTAATCCTACTTATCGACCTAAAAGGGCGGGCTCATTTGAAAATGTTTTTCACAGAGATATTTGAATATTCTGAATATTCACATTGCAGGTGAATATAAAAATTAAAAGTGTATCGAAATAATGCTGTAAAACCATGACTGAAGGTCATGTGAAAAGGTTATAATAAAATTAATTATTTTTTTAAATATTATCTATTAATTAAAAATTCACAAATTTGCGAAAATTAATTTAAAATTTTTTTATTTATTAATAAACAATTATATTAGTATTGTTAAAGACAAGAAAAAACGTTTTAAAAATAATTAAGAAAATAATTTCAATATATTAAAATAAGAAATGAAAGTGAACACAAAAATTCTATTTTTTAAACATTTAAATCAAAATTATTATTCAAAAATTATTTATTATAATTAAAAATGTATTAATTAATGAAAAATTAATTTTTTAATATTTTATTTTTTGTAAAAGATTGTGGCCTTTACAAAATGGTTTTTAAAGTTGAAATAAAATTTTTTAAAAATTAATATTTCGATTCGAAATAAAATTGACTAAATAGACTTAATTTTTGTAATAAATGTGTTTATATTAATTGTTTAATTTACTTATCCTATTTCTAATTAATATAATTTTTTTGTATGTATTTAAAATTTTTTTATTTAAAGTGGTTATTTAAAAAAATTAGATTTTAAAAAATATTTTAATTCAATTCTCTTCAAAATAATTGAATTTTCAAAAATAATTAATTTTTAATTAAATTTAGTAAAATTTAAAAAAAACGAATTTTTAAAGAATTGTAATTCAACATTTTGAAAATAATTAAATTTTACAAATTGTCACAAATAAATATATTACAAGCATTATTTTCTGTCTATTTAGTCAATTTTATTTCGAATCGAAATATTAATTTTTAAAAAATTTTATTTCAACTTTAAAAACCATTTTGTAAAGGCCACAATCTTTTACAAAAAATAAAATATTAAAAAATTAATTTTTCATTAATTAATACATTTTTAATTATAATAAATAATTTTTGAATAATAATTTTGATTTAAATGTTTAAAAAATAGAATTTTTGTGTTCACTTTCATTTCTTATTTTAATATATTGAAATTATTTTCTTATTTATTTTTAAAACGTTTTTTCTTGTCTTTAACAATACTAATATAATTGTTTATTAATAAATAAAAAATTTTTAAATTAATTTTCGCAAATTTGTGAATTTTTAATTAATAGATAATATTTAAAAAAATAATTAATTTTATTATAACCTTTTCACATGACCTTCAGTCATGGTTTTACAGCATTATTTCGATACACTTTTAATTTTTATATTCACCTGCAATGTGAATATTCAGAATATTCAAATATCTCTGTGAAAAACATTTTCAAATGAGCCCGCCCTTTTAGGTCGATAAGTAGGATTAATTGTCTATCAGCAAGTTGTAGAGCCCGTGGAAGATTTTTTTTTCTGCCAGATATCTGTAGTTTAGTGGTTAGGGTCTTTTGCTAGCACGCAGCGAACGTAGGTTCAATCCCCAGCACCCCAAAATTTGTTTTCAAAAGTTCTTGCTCAATCAAGTATGCAGTGCTTGATTCAATGTGAAACAAAGCATTAAAGCAGAGCAACAATGTTTGTATATTATTTATTTTATTTTTATTCCCAGATAGTAAATTTTTTTTATTGATAATAATAATAAAGATCTATCTATCTATTTATTATTATTATTATTATTATTAATATTATTTTTGTATTTTTTACAGATATTTCCGTCCAACATTTCCTGAAAATTTCATTTCAATTTTTGCGACGAACATTTCCTGAAAATTTCATTTAAATCTTTACTCAATTTTCGCGACGAACATTTCCTGAAAATTTCATTTAAATTTTTAGTCAACTTTTACGCCAAATATTTATTTTGGTGGGACATTTAAATCTTTATGCAATTTTCATTAAATTTTTCAATTAAATATTCCCAAGATTTCAAGGAAATCTTTACGAAATTTTCAGTAAAGATTGGCTGCTGTGGGGGTATAAAGCTTTCAATCTTGTCAGAGTCTTTCATCCTAGCCTTGAAATTTTTTCCGCCATTTCCCTAACGGGTTGGGGAGCACATTGCGAAAATAATAGGACTCACGGGTTTTGGAACGCTTCTGAACGCACGTGCGCAATTAACCTTTTAGAACTGAAAGCCGCTTTTTTTGGTCTAAAATGTTTCGCCAGTGATTTCTCAAACTGCGATATCCTCTTACGCATTGATAATACTACGGCAATAGCATATATCAATCGCATGGGAGGAACACAGTTCAAAAATGTAAATTCAATTACAAAATAAATTTGGCGTTGGTGGGAGAGTCGCAATATTTTCATTTTCACCTCTTATATTCGATCCAAAGACAATGTCATCGCAGACGCTGAATCCGGAAGCTTAGAACCCGAAACAGAGTTCAGTATATCATTAGACGCTTTTCAAGTGATTTTTGACACTTTTGGGTTCCCCGAAATTGATTGGCCCTTGCAACCTTGGTTCCCTTGGTGTTGGAAACTATTTGGAAAAACCCCGATTGTATTTAAGCCTATAAATTAGTCCATAAATTACGTAAGACTTTTAGGGGGGAGGGGGGGTCAAATATTTCTTACGACCAATAGGAAAAATGGCGCTAATGCATGTAAAAAATCTCACATAGGGGGGGGGGGGTTCAAATGACCAGAAGAAAGTCTTACGTAATTTATGGACGACCCCTAATCATATACATATCCTTCTTGCCCCAGTTCCGGATGTAATACGATTTTTAACAAACGAATTGGAAAATGGCGCTTCTTATGGCACCATCAACTCTTTAAGATCAGCGTTATCCTTGATTTTAAATAAAGATTTGGGACAAGATGAAAGAGTCAAGAGATTTTGCAAAGGTGCGCCTCGACTACGACCACCTTCAGCTAAATACGAGTCAACGTGGGATCCTAAAGATGTTCTAATGCACCTGTCATCTTGGTCTCAAAATTCCGATCTGTCATTAGAACAACTAAATAAGAAATTGATCACTTTACTGACTTTAGCAACCGGACACCCGATGCAAACACTTTATTTAATCGACATCCGAAATATTTCAAAAAAGGAGGACTGTATAGAAATAAAGATCCCCAGTCCTATAAAAACTTCTCGACCCGGAAAACTACAGCCCAATCTGGCATTGCCGTTTTTCGCGGATAACCCGCCTATCTGCGTAGCATCACTATTAGAAACCTACATTAAGAAAACCAAGGATATCCGAGGAAATGAAAATCGTTTGTTCTTATCGGGAAAAAGTTCTCACAAGGCCGTATCGAAATAGACCCTCCGTCGTTGGGTTAAGAGTGTGCTCTCAGATAGTGGAGTAGACACTTCCATTTTTGCAGCTCACAGTAACAGGTAAACCTGCCTCTACATCTACTGTCAAGGGGTTACATTAAAAAAAAGTCTACAAATAAATGAATTTAACCCAATTCAAAAGATAGTAATCGAAAACATACGAAATTCTGGAATAAACACCACAATATAAACTATTTTAGAATAGAGGACTTTTTAAAATCAATTACAATTTTTGGAAATGGAAAACAATGGAGATTCACAAGAATTAGAGATGGTTCAAAATCGGGCAAATGTAATACTTTCTCATTATAATGAGAATGTAAAAACAAATTTTTAATTAAAAATATAAAAAAAAATTCGGAATTTTATGAGTAAGTTACAGTTATTTGTGTTAATTTAAGGTGGTTTAAGCAGAGATAATACATAGTTGCATATATTTTTTCAAAATATAATAATTTTGCCCTGCATTTTATCCATTTTTCATCCGTTTTTGTCTTTCTTTTTTAAAAAAAGAGGTATAACTTTTTTTTGATCACTATTAAAAAATGTCTAAAGAAAAAATTGTTTATGTTTACTCGTGTTTTTCAAAAAAAATTGTAAAATTTTTTTTTTTTTAAATAAATTTTTTTTGGAAATTTAAAATTAAAAAAAATAGTGTAACTTTTTTATTTTCACTCCAATCAAAAAATCTTAAAAGAAAAAAGTGTTTGAATAATTTATTTGACATAACATTTATTTGTCATAAAAGTTACTTCGTCTGTCCTTTTCCCACACACAGAAGCTTATATGTAAGACAATGTTAGCCAATGCTATTTTGATGACAAATGAGTTTTATGTCAAATCAATTTTATATCAAATAAGTTTTATGTCAAATGAAATTTATGTTATATGAATTTTGTGTCAAATGAAATTTATGACAAATGACTATTATGTAAAATTATAATTATGATAATTGAAAGTTATGTGAAGTGAGTCTTATGTTAAATGAAGTTTATATCAAATGGAATTTATGTTATATGAAATTTATGTCAAATGAAAACGACAAGTGACTATTATGTCAAATAAATTTTATGTCAATGTACAATTATGTTAATTTAAATTTAAGTGAAATGAGTTTTATGTGAAATGATTTAATGTTAAATGATATTTATGTTAAATGAAATTTGGGGTATGCTTCAATGTTTTAAAAAAATACTAATTTATCTTTATATTATTTATTTATAATTAATATTTCTTATAACTGTATTACCAGCAATAATTTCACTGCTTGTTGGCATTACTGTCATTTTTAAATACGTTAACTGCGCAACGCGCCGCAAAGGTAACCTAATCTTTTTGTTGACGTTTCTCTAACCTCCATTCTCATGGACAGCTTAATTAATTAATTTCTAGTTAACTTTAGTTAATTTTTAGTCGTGTTTAATCAAATTAGTTAAGTAAAAAGAAAAATGGATAGTGAAAAAATGAAAAACGAACGAAAAAGACAAGAATTTCGTATTCAAAAGAAACCTTAGCTCTCGCCCTCGAGGAACTTCGACACGGGAATTCTTGTGACATGCGCAGCTCGACATGCTGCTCGATTTTAACAGTAATGCCGGCACAGTAATTGCCGTTTTGTTAGTAATTACCGCACAGAAATACCGACATTTTAACAGTAACACACGCATTTGCCATTATTTTTTAAATGGATGTTTTAAATAAAAAAAGTGCCAAACTAATCTCGAGTTTAATGATTAAGTAAAATTTAATAATTAAACTTTTATCTACAATTGGAATAACAACATTTGATGTATTTTGAGGTTAAATTGAGCTTTGCAAAGTTAGCATATACAAAAAAGCACAGTAATACCCACAGTTACCCTATAGTAGTTTCATAAATTTTTAAGTCAAAGTCGAAGTCAAAGTGAAATTACAAAATCGCACCCTTAACTGTTTTTATGTGTTAAATACTCTTAACTAGAATCTTTAACTAGAATTCCACATAAAAGTGTAGAAACTGTATATGCGAGAGAGGTTTGGAGAGAAAAACTTCATTTTACATTTATGGCGTTTTAGTGCGTGAGAGAAGCGTAGGCACCGCTTGCAAAATGGCTTCGTGACTTTATGGCCACGTGAAAGAAAAACAATTAAATGCCTAATTAAAAATGGATGTTTTTATTAGTCTCCCTCCACCCCACCCTCAAACCCCTTGTCTGTATAAGGGGCGATAAGAGTGAAGGTAAATGGGTTGAGTTCTCTCGCTTGTGCAATTGCGTTGCTTTTACTGGGGATCTAGAGTGTTGCAGGGGAGGAAGGGGTATGGATGGGTGAGGAGCGGGTAGTTTTAGAAGTTGTGGAATGGGAAATTGTAATGAGCAGCCTGACAGTTACAAATGACAGGACGGAATTCGCGAACTATGGTGGTATCCAGTTTCGTTGCCCAAAGACAGGATTGCACAAAACACCAAAAGGAGATCACTCAAACGATTATTTTCTGTTCATGATTCTCTTTAAAAAAATGATTCTTGCTTACTAAATATTTTCTTAGATAAATATAAATATAATATTAATATAAAGCCTTTTTTGTAGCAGGAATTAATCATGACAAAGTCTAATAAAAAATGCACTTATAGTGAAGATTATATCAAACAATTTCCTTGGGTTAAATCAGTACACTCTTGGCCAGATATGCCTACACATTTTTGTCCTTTTTTAACTCACATGTTGTCATGGCAACACGTGCGTTAGAAAAGAACAAAAATATGTAGGCATATACGACCAAGAGTGTACCTGATAATGGACATTCTGCATTTTGCATCTAGTGCCATGCAACTATTCGCATCGATAACATGGTAAATTCAGCTTTGGAAATTCATGAAAAAGAAAAAAACATTTATGGCAAAATGTAATTCCCGTAATACGAATGCTTCACTGTTTAACTTTAACATCGAAAAAAGCTACTCTGTTAAACAAAACAATCTGAAGACAATCTGAAATTTACAATCAGCTATTATTATCGATGCGAATAATAACTGTAATAATTGTCCAATACATTGTAAGTCTAATACTATCGAAAAATTTTTGCTCTCTGATGCGGTAACAAAAGCAGATGTTGTCTCAATGGAGTGATATATAATCAATTATTTCTGTTTCTAATGTTATATTTTATGACAGTAAGATTATATAACAAATGAGATTTGGAAAATATAAGGCATCTCATTTAATTAATTACAGCATAAGCAAATACTTCCAGAAAGAGTTAGAAGCAACACTTAAAAAATGCGAAGGTATTGTTGTGGGGTTTGATGAGTGTTTAAATTCTGTTAGTCAAGGAAATCAAATGTACATTTCAATTCATTATTGGGACGACCAGTGTGATGAAGTAACTACTCGTTATTGGACTTCAGCGTTTTTGGGTCACTTAAGGGGGCACTCGCAGTTGTAACTTTCAAAGAATCGATTTTTTTTCTTGCATTTTCTTAGAGTATATGTAGTCAGAAATATGTCTACAAAATTTTAAGATGATCCGGTGAAAATTGAATGAGATGTACAGACTGAAGGGGAGACGCGTCAGGTCGGTCGAGAAAACGGCCATGTGGGTCTTCATACCTTTATATTTGAATTGGGATGTTGGAAGCAGCTTCATCTGCGGAAGAATTATTATATGGTCCGAGAATTGATGATTCTATCTGATTTAAAAAAAAATTCCATCTTCTTGTAAAAGTAAGTTAAAACTTTAAACACTTTTTTCTCAAAAGTAATGGAATAGTTCCGGTTGTGGGCACCCTTTGTTTATGGCTCATAACTTTTAACCAAATGTATATTATCAGACTTGTGTGTATCATTGGCAATCTAGAGGCCTTAGGTAATTGTATAAACAAAAACTAAATTGATTCCTTTAATTGGAAAGATTTTATTAAAAATTTAGTGAAGTGATCACTTTTAGTGAAAAAAAGTAGTACCCAGTTGTGGGCACCCTAGGAGAATCCGCGAAAAAATGAAAAAAAATTGAAGAAAACCACCATATTTGAAATGAAAATGATAATTGCTGTATAACACGAGATATTCCCATTACATTCTTGGAATATTCTAAAATAATATTCCATTTACATACCAGGAGCATAAAAATATCAACTTTTTGAAATATTCTTTTGAAATGTTGCAAGAATATTTGGATATTTCATAGGATTACTATACAGGAATATTTTTTGGAATATTTTGGGAATATTCAAATAAAAAATTATAAAAATATTATAATATGAATAATACATCAATATTTTTGAAAAAAATAAAAATTACATTATATTTTTCTAACTCACAAGAATATTGCTACAATATTTCAAAGGGACATTCCTAAGGTCGGATATATTTATATTCTTAGAACATCAGTGGAATATTCCAAAGGATTATTTCAAATAAAGCATTGAAATATTATGGAAATATTCCATTCGAATAGTGTGGGAATATTCCATTGGAATAATGTGAAATTAATTATTATAATTATTAATATATTATTATTTTTTTTAATATAATGTATTAAAATATAATTTTCATTAATGAAATTTAATATTAGAAATTCATAATGCAAAAATGCGTATAACTTTTTTAAATATTAACATTTTTCAATGGGATTTAGCTTATTCTTTTCAGAATATAAAAGTATAATCAACTTCTCTAAAACGTGATTATTTTTAACAAAACTTATATTATAAAGGTTTTCAGGAACGCTGATCACGAAGATGATGTCAAATTTACAGTTTGTCAGTTGACAGCTGTCAATTCAACAATCAAGTAGGCGAAGCTGGGAGAATTGGAGCCCCTTGAGGACAATGATTAAAAAAACCAACTTATTGTTATAATAAAATATTGTTCTGGTCATTTTTTACTCCTTTTGTTATTTATCTTTAATTATAATTAATTAAAAATTAAGAACAAAAAAGTAACTTAGCAAAAAAAAATGTTTTCTAAAAAAATGCATTTTCTCCCATTACCCCGCCTGTAGGGTATTGGGAGCTCTCACTTGATATTCCAATAAAATGGTACATATAATTTATATTTTCTTTAGATATTTTACTTATTTTGTCAATAGTTCTCGACAGATGAACATTTTACAAAATATTTAACACATAAAAAAGACCTACAGCTTCTTTAGTATTAAAATATCCAATAATAACACATTTTAGACAATAAAACACAAATATTGATTCTTAGCAATTAAATATGCAACAATATCAAATTTTATAAAATAATCTTGTTCAATTTTCAAAGAAATAAGAAAAGCCATATATCAAGGTAACGAAACTTTGCTGGCTGACAAAATTCTCCCATTACCCCAAAGAATTTTTACAGGCCACAATTTGAAAAAAAGAAGAAAAACATAAACAAAAATTATTACCTCTATTTTTATTTATTTATCTAAATCTACACATATTTATCTCTAATAAAATAACAAAACATAATTCAGTAATAAATTTTTAACTATTTAATTTGATCTCCAGATATATTTTCCATTTAAGAAAAAAAACTCAAAAATTTGATTTTTCCTTGTAGTTTCTACAAATCTTTTAGAAATGTGACCCTTATTCTAAACAGTGATTATTTTTAACAAAAATGAAAGTATATGAGGGTTTCTAAGGGTTGTTGATTCCAAATATAATGACAAATAATTGTCAATTTGACATCATATTCGTAATCAGCGACCCAAAAAACCCTGTTATTGCCATTTTCGTTAGAAAAATAACTTTTTAGAGAAGTTGACAGTTTAATTGACAGCTGCCAACAGTTAATTTGACAACATAACTGTAATGAGCGACCCTGAAAACCCATATAACGTCAAGTTTGTTAAATATAATTATTTTTTAGGATTCCCGGTCATTTTTCCGAATCCATTTTTCCGAACGCCACTGTTCCGAATGTCTAAAATTCCGAAAGTCTAAAATTCCGAATGACATTTTTCCGAATCCATTTTTCCGAAAACCATTTTTCGGAATTTTTTAAAAATATGAACCGCACTTTGTTATTTTATACTATTGTGTACTGTACGAATGAATGTTGCCATAGATACCAATCTAACTTTCATATTATTTTTTGACGTTTATTTTTTATCAACACAAAATATTAATTTCTTATGATTAAATTTTGGTTACATTTTGTGGTTATTATTATATGAATATAATGGAAGAATCAGCAGTAAGAATAAGTAACACCAAGTTAATTATTTACTTATTTTACGTTCAATAGCTCACAATGTTGTGCTCTAATTTTATATATTTATATATTTTACACAGAATTTTATATATTTACACTTTTACAAAGAATTTTATATATTTACACCTTTACAAAGAATTTTATATATTTACACCTTTACAAAGAATTTTATATGTTATATTTTATACACAATTTTATATTTACACTTCTTTATTAAACAAAAAATAATATGGAAAAGAATTTTTATTTTCGGAAACAGACATTCGGAAAAATGTCATTCGGAAAAATGGCATTCGGAATTTTATACTTTCGGAATTTTAGACATTCGGAACAGTGGCGTTCGGAAAAATGGATTCGGAAAAATGACCGGGAACGATTTTTTAGAAACTTCGACTGTTGCATTAACAGCAGCCAACTGTCAAATTGTCAATTTGGCATAAAATTTATAATCAGCAATTTTGAAAACACCTAGTATGGTGTTTCATTAGTTTATACACGGAAAAAAAATTTACTTGGATCAAATAAAAAGTATTTGATCCAAATACATCATTTACTTGTCTATTATTATCCAATAAATATGTATTTAAACCAAATACACATTTACTAAACCTAAGTATTTTATTTTATCGTATCAAATAAGTAGTTTTTTGAATCAAATACAGAGTATTCAAATCAAATAAATGGAATAATCAAAGCTAATAAATAATTATTTGAATCAAGTTTAAAAATTATTTCATTCAATACTGCATGTTTTTTGATTCAAATAAATATTTATTTGCATTAATAAAATATTTTTCTTGAAACAACTAAAAATTTTCTTGACTCAAATATTCGATTATTTGTCATAAGTAATTGTTTTAATTGGAACTGAAACCTCTGTCATGGAGGCAATTATTATTTTATTTGATCCAAATACATAATTTATGTGCATAAAATGTAAGAATTTTTTGATTCAAGTAAATCAAAATTTGAATTGAATAAATAACATATTTATTTACTAATTCTTCCATTTCTAAATTAAATTCTTACTCAAATAAATAAATTAAAAAATATGTCTTTTCTGCATACTATGATGGCATATTTTCATTTTTCATCTTTACCAACTACGCTACGCACGCTACGTGAAAACGAATGTTAACTTCTTGATATCATTTAAACTTGCAAAAGACCTAACTCAGAAAAGTGCTCAACATCATTTAGTTAAAATTAAGATATTAAATTATATTTTCCAATTAAATGCAATTTATAAAATATAATTAATTATATGCTTCATGATTATTATCATGAATCATCCCAGGTGAATTTTCGAAAAAAGTGTAAATATATTTTTATTAAAAACGCGTTTTTCGTTGTTCTGAATCATTGTAAACATTAATTTTTGTTGATGAAAAAATATTTGACTTTTGGACTTAGAATATTAAATAATATAAGTATATAAATAAATGAATAGTATCAAATAACTCATTATTCTCATTACACATAAATATTTAATTGATAAAAATATTTCATTTTCCTTTAATAAAATAGTGTATGAACATTAAATAACGCATTATTTACATTAAATAATTTAATTAATTAGAATTAATAAATTTATTGTATCAAATACTTTTTATTTGTATCAAAAAAATGAAATATTTCAGTGAAATAAATAAATTAATAGTTGCAAGTAACTCATTATTTTCGTTTCAAATTCAAAACATTTGATTGATTCAAATATTTTTTTATTTGTCTTGATAAAATAGTGTATTATTATTAAATAATTTAGTTGACTTGAATCAATTAAATAAAGTTATTGTATCAAATACTTTTTATTTGTTTCAATAAAACGAAATATTTGAGTGAAATAAATAAATTAATTGTTTCAAGTAAATTAATTGAACCAAATACGATTTATTTAGTTCAAATAAATGGGATTCAAATAATTCAAGTTATTTAAGTCAAATACATATTTTTTTGATCCAAATAAAAAGTATTTGAACCAATTAATTTTTTTTTCAGTGTACATACTGTCAATTTCTCTTCGGTGTTAAAAGATTAATTAAATATACGCATTAATTGAAAAAACAAGGGTGCCCACAACTGGAACATGCACCTTTTTCTAAAAAAGACCAACAATTTATGTAGTTTTGATTTTTTGGTAAAATTCAAAATTAAATCACAAAATATAATGTAAACAGTGAACAAAAAAAATTGTAGGGGAGGATGGGGCAAGGATAGTTAGTGGCTCTAATTCTTAAACGGCTTGTTTAAAAAACGCGCCATTCAACATGTGTTTGCGTCTTAACACCAATAGATGTCAGGTAAAATTGGACCTCAATCTGACACGATTTACAGAAGTTACGAGTTCATTTGTGTAAAACATATGTTTTGCTACAATGTAAGCGCATTATTTATTACATTTTTTTTTATGTTAGAGCTTCAAAATAATTAATTACGTAAGTGTTTTCCGAAGTGGAATTTCCTGCTGAATACGAATATCGTATTTATTTTTAAATTAATTTACGTTGTTGAATGTAATTTAGTGAAAACTGAAATATGAGCTAACGGGACAAGGATAGTTAGAGGTTATAGAGCACGATACGACCGTGCTAACGCGCTTGTAAATTATAAACGAATTTTTAATTGTCCTTTTTAGGTTGATACATAATGGTTCGTAATTATCAACGAAAAACAAAGCCTGTTGACAAAGAAATTTTGGCAAAAGCGATTAAAACTGTGCAAAATGGAAATTCGATTTCGAAAACAGCGAAAAATTTCAACTTGAATTTTAAAACATTAAGAACTCATGTCAATCGTTCGGGTGCGATACAAACGGAAAGACAACATAAGGCAGTGAATAAAACGCAATTGACACAAGCAATTACATCAGTTAACAAGGGCACAGGGATAAGAAAAGTCGCTGATGATTTTAATATTAACTACCAAATTTTGCGAAGTAACGTCAGTTCCTCCAAGGTACCGGATCTCTCTGGACCGCGAGGAGCCTGTCAGAGATGCTGTGGAACTTTAGGGCCGAAGCCCAAACAGGGGCAGCGTAAAGCTGCTTTGATTGAACCACAGTCGCCACTAGTCTACGTTTCTTTTCTCTGAGGCCACCGATATTGGGCATCATCCTCGAAAGGTTTCCCATGCATTCGGTGGCTTGGAGTGACGAGATGTTAATATGTTGGCTGAAACTCAAACGTTTGTCCAACGTCACTCCCAGGTACTTCAGTTTTGTCCCCCATGAAACTAGAAGATCCTCCAATTTCCAACCGCGGGAATCGGAAGTCTCTCCGGTCTATGACGAGCAGAGCCTCAGTTTTCTCGACAGACATTTTCAGGGCATGTCGGTCCAACCAAAACCCTATTCGTCGCAGACTATCATCGAGGTTATCTGTAAAAGATTTATCTCGTCCGCACAGCACACCAAAAGCACGTCATCTGCGAACCCGGTTAGAAACGTATCTTTCAGTAAGTCCAACGTCAGGAAACATGCATCGCTCTCGAACTCAACCCATCTGTCGCTGAGATAGTCATCTATCATTCGCAACAGATAGGTTGGCACCCCTTTACGTTTCATCGCCTCGATACTGATATCCCATCTCGCGGAATTGAACGCGTTTCGTATGTCTATGGCTACGAGTGCGCAAAATCCCTTCTTCTTTCCTGATTTGACTTTATTTGCCTCTTCAACAACCGCTAAAATCGCGTCTACCGTTGACCGGCCCTTTCTAAAGCCAAACTGGTTTTCGGATAAGCTACTTTCGCCTACCAGGATTCTCTGTAGTCTCTCCAGAATCATTCCCTCTAGAAGTTTACCCATCGTATCCAATAAACAAATTGGTCTAAACGATGAGACTTTATCTAGAGGTTTATCCCCCTTCCTAAGGAGGACCAACTTCTGTGTTTTCCAGTCACTGAAAAACCTTCCACACTCCAGACATGTATTAAAGACGTCGAGAAGTAGCTCCGGATACACAGCGATAACTTCTTTAAGAATCTCGTTGGGTATTCCATCATTGCCTGGCGCTTTGCCATTTTTCAACGCCTTTGCTACCTTTTTAAGCTCTTCAAGTGTCAAGAGTTCTTCCTTCTGTACTACACAGTGAGTATAGTCCTTTCGGGGGCCAGATTCCACATGGGGGAACAAAGCACGTATGATTTTTCGGACCTAAATCGGATTGTCCAGACCGGGGGTTTTTTTTGCCTCGAAACTAGTTTCTTAGAAACCACTCTAAAAGCCAATCCCAATGGGTCATTTTCCGCTTCTCCGATCAGGCTTTATGCCACTCTTCTTGCAGCAGGAGGTCTCTCTTAGAGTGGGTATACTTCCTCCTCGCTGCATGGCATTCTCTTCTTAGACGGACTAGCTCGTCGTTCCACCAGTACAGAGCTTTCTTCGCTTTTCTTTTCTGCCGGCGAGGAATTGAATTCCTGCATGACGCAATAATAACTCGTCTCGCGCACTTTTTCTTTTAGAGTAATTGGCTTCGTCGTCCAACCGAGTTCATGAATAAACCGAGACTCGGCTAGAGACTCCGCCAATATCTCTCTGTTTAGTATTCTGAGATTCCAGCAGGGCTTCTTGCTGCCACCTTGCAGTCTATTGTTCCCTCCCAGATTTTTCTCAGAGACTATAAACTCAATGTACTGGTGGTCGCTCATGGCCGTCTCGTCTAGAACGCTCCACTCTCCTATTCTACGAGCCACGCGGGGCGACGCGATTGTCAAATCGATGATCGACCCTGATACCCCGCGCCTGAACGTGAACTGCTGACCCCGGTTCATCACCACTAGATCGTTCGCTGCGACCATATTCAATACCAAGGTTCCTCTCCTGTCTAGACAGCTCTCTCCCTATTCCGGCGACTTACTATTGAAGTCTCCCGCAATGAGGACATCACCGTCGAAAGCTCTAACGCTTTTTTCAAGAGCTCGAACCTCGGCATCAAACTTTTTAAAGGGATCGTTTGGGGAGAAGTAGCTGCTGTATATACGTACACCCTGGCGGAATGGTTGAACGCGGATCGGACGCCGTTGCGTCCAATTCGCGTCTGATCGCAGACGCTCTGGTATTTTTGTTATTTTTAACCTTTAAATAATGAAAAAAGGGTAAAAAATTATTAGAAACTTTAAAAAAAGTATTAAAGAATCGAATAATACCATATTTATGCATGATTAATGCAAAATAAGTTAAAAATTAATACTTAAAAAAAAGGTAAATATGTGAAAGTTTATCATGAAATTTGTGTGCAATTTAACGAAATGTGTTGTTTACAGGAAATAATATTAAAAAAGAACATTAAAAAAGTAAATTTCTACAATTTAGAATTACTATTTTTGACAGAAATTAATCTTCTATTATACTAAGTTAACAAATTTCGAAAAACGACACCGACCCCATGACCTCGACACCGTCCTTGAAAAATCTATTTTCAATTATTTTTAAATAAATCAAAATACTTTGCTTATATGCTGTTAGAAAATCTTACAAACTATTTTTATGTAACATCTTTTTTCAATTTTAACCCGAAAAAGGGTTATTTTGCAATTTTTTAAGAATTTTTTGATTTTTTCAATTTTTTATTATTATTTTTTATTATTTATTGTTGTTTTTTCAATTTTTAGTTAGTAACCTATAATATTGTGTCTAATTTTAAGTGTCATTAAAATCAAATGTTTTTAACTTAATAATTTTAACATTTCTTAATTTAAAACGAAACATCTTCTATTATATTAAGTTAACAAATTTCGAAAAACGACACCGACCCCGTGACCTCGACACCGTCCTTGAAAAATCTATTTTCAATTATTTTTAAATAAATCAAAATACTTTGCTTATATGATGTTAGAAAATCTTACAAACTATTTTTATGTAACATCTTTTTTCAATTTTAACCCGAAAAAGGGTTATTTTGCAATTTTTTAAGAATTTTTTGATTTTTTCAATTTTTTATTATTATTTTTTATTATTTATTGTTGTTTTTTCAATTTTTAGTTAGTAACCTATAATATTGTGTCTAATTTTAAGTGTCATTAAAATCAAATGTTGTTAACTTAATAATTTTAACATTTCTTAATTTAAAACGAAACATCTTCTATTATATTAAGTTAACAAATTTCGAAAAACGACACCGACCCCATGACCTCGACACCGTCCTTGAAATATCTATTTTCAATTATTTTTAAATAAATCAAAATACTTTGCATATATGCTGTTAGAAAATCTTACAAACTGTTTTTTTATAAGTCCAAAAAATTTAGGGACTTAGAAAAATATTAATTTTTTTATTTTTAATACTTTATTTTCATTTAAAATAATGTAAAGTTATAATATGTTTTAACTTATTCATCGCATCCATTCTGCAATTTTCGTAAGTTGTTTTATTTCTTATTAATTTTTAAATTAATTTTTTATAATTTAGTTTTATATGAGTGATGTTATTAATAAATTATTATAATTTATTGTATTATTTTCTTTATGTTACGCAGATGTTACTACTCAGCGCAGCCAGTTTACAGTTTTTGTTATTACTTGATTATTTTTTTTTTTTTTGTTAATGAGGGAGCATATTTTATATATTTTTTTCTTTTAAATGGTTTTTTAATCCTTTCTATGCCATATGATCAGTATAATAATAATTATAATTTTTTTTATGGCGCTGCCGTTACTGTTCAGCGCAGCCATTTCCAATTCAATGAATTAATTTATTTATAAAGTAGAGTTAGTAGATTTCTTCGTAGTCGAATTTTTTTAAAACATGTGTTAAATATTATTGTAATAAAATAATAATAAAAAAATAATATAAATAATAATTTAATAAAATAAATAAAATACTTCTTGGTAAACAATGTTTCTTACATAAATTTCTTTTTCATTGCCTATCTTTTTTTTATTCCTTTTTCGCTATGTGTAATACTTGAATTTTTATATAATAATACTTTAAGATTATATTTTGAAGTTACTCTTGATAAAGCAACATATAATTGTCACGGACTAAAAACATGTGAAGGAAGGTATATGCCTACTTTTTGGAAAGATTGGCCTTGAGATTTGTTGATTGTTAAAGCAAATCCAAGCCTTATTGGAAATTGCTTTCTTGACATTTGAAATGGTATTTCTTCGTTAGACGGTGACAATGTAATTCGTGGCAAAATTACAATCTCATTTTTATAATTTCCCGTTATTACTTGTGCATGAATAGAAAAACTACCCATTTTAATAACTTTTAGTCTTGTTCCATTACAAAGACCTCTTTCTAAATTAATATTCCTTAAAAGTATCACAATTGCACCAATCTTTAATATTAATTTGTGAGGAGGAAGTCTAGTTGGAGTTAAACTATTTAATACTTCAATTGGTATTAAGTTAGTTATTGTGTCACACTTTTCATCTTCTTCAGATGAATCTGTACTTAAATATTCTCTAGGTTCACCTGTCATTCGTTTAACAACATCATTATTTAATTCAAATACATCATTATTCCGGAGAACTAGTAATATATGTAAAATCAAACAAGAATCTCTTTATAACGGTTTACTATAGATAATAAAAATAAAAACCGATATTTTAAAAAGTATTTCGATTTATTACGAATATTTTTCTCAAAAATTTGCAAAATCTACATGTGTTTGTGGGACAATTTACATCAATATAATATAATATAATTTAAGATAAAAAAAATATATTATAATATAATATAATTAATATTGTTGTCATAATTATAATAAAAAAAATCTAATATTTAACAATTTTCATTTCATCCTTCAATGAAACTGATCAAAATTAAGATAAATTTTATACAATATTAATAAGATATTAATTTAAAACATAAATTATATATATAATATACATAAACTACAATAAGTAAACAACAATAAGTACAATTTTAACCGAGCGTGCGTTAGCGAGCGAGGAATACATCGCTAGTTAAAATAAAAGTAATTAAAATAAATGTTCCAACAATAAGAATTTACCGGCGTAAGTTCATGTGGTGTAATGCTAGATGGCAGCACATAAACTAATCAAATCTTTTTAAATGTTTGTCACATTTCACTAAAAATTCATCACGCTTAGGTTATAGAGGGCTCTGATGTCAAATTTAATAATAATAATTTTTAAAAATTAATAATAGTAATAATCAATAAATTATTTTTTTAGATTTATCTCAAAATCACGAATCGGGGATTTTAGAGGGCGCTAATATCGAAGTTAATAATAATAATAATTTTGAAAAATTCAAAATGTCTAAAAATTGTTTATTTAAATTTCTTTATAATTCACCACTCGGGGCTTATAGACGGCGCTGAAGTCAAATTTAATAATAAAATTTGTTTAAAATTAAAAATGGTGGCAAAAAGAAAGTTTTTCAGAATATTCTAAAAATAATTATTTTAAGGTATATAGAGGGCGCTGAGGTAGAATTTTATAGTTTTCAAAAATTCAAAATGGCGATCAAAAAACAGATTTTTCTAAATATAGTCGTTTAGTGATATAGAAAGCGCTGAGGTAGAGTTTCATAATTTAAAAAGTGCAAAATGGCGGCAAAAAATGTTTTTTCAGTTTTTTTTAAACCTAAGAAGAAAATCATTTTAAGGTTATGTTTGTCGTAATTTTATCTTAATTAAAAGTTTATTTTTTATTATGTAAAGTAAAATCAGTTTTAATTGAATATTTTCAATGTTATGAAGATTTAATCACCAATAATTTATATTGAGAGTTGATTCCCTTTGTGTATTTTTACTTTAACCAATTAACGCTCAGACGGACGAAAAATTGATATTGACTTTGAGGATCTCGTTCTTTTAAAAAAGTCTTTCCAAAAAATCGGCATATACCATTTCTAATGTAAAATTTATTGCTCTTTCAGAAACTGGGGTCAGAATTTGTTTATAATAAATATTTAAATAGTTATAAACAATTTTTTCCAAAAAACACGATTTTTCAAGAAAAAAATTTCTTTTCAACCATACTTTCACCGGAAAAAAGAAAGGGGATGCTCTCAAAACCTCAAAATGTCGCGTCCATGGACCCTCAGCTACAAAACCCTGATGCGACCAATTTTTAATTTCAAGATGGCGGAACCCAATATGGCGTCCAAAGCTCAAAAAATAGTCCAAAAAAAAACAAAGTGCTCAAATTTCTAAAAGTCACTAAAATCGTCTGAAAATCGTAACTCGGGGGTTTTTGGGGTCGCTGATTACCAATCCGGTGTCAGTTTTTAAAAATTCAAAATGGCGGATCCAATATGGCGGATATGTTTTGTAAAAATTCATCGGATTCACGTAAAATTCGTTACTCGAGGGTTTTTGGGGTCGCTGAAAACGAATCTGAAGTCAGATTTCAAAAATTCAAAATGGCGGATCCAATATGGAGGACGACTTTTTTGAAAGTGCTTGAATTCGTTTGAAAAGTTCTACTCGGGGGTTTTCGAGGTCGCTGATTACCAATCCGATGTCACTTTTTAAAAATTCAAAATGGCGGATCCAATATGGCAGATAGGTTTTGTAAAAATTCATCCGATTTACTTGAAATTCGTTACTCGAGGGTTTTTGGGGTCGCTGAAAACGAATCTGATGTTACTTTTATAATGGCGATTCAATATAGAGAAGAACTTAATACCCAATAAATTGAGCATCAATTTAAAATTGAATTTTAAATCCTAATATTTTGCCTGTCTCGTGCAAAATATTCATTTCCGTTTAAATTCTACGAAAAGGCATATTGCTGGTTATTTGTCTGGCTTTAATTCCGCGAATTCACGGCCGCATGCCCATTTTTGGTCATTCTCCATGTAGCACTCCGAACGTCAGGGAAATTTTGTGGTAATTGATAGAAATGTGGTATTACTTTTGTAAATGCTCACTTTGCAGATGTGACATCTCAGCTATGAATATATATATATATATATATATATATATACAAGAGATTGTTGAATTTATAACTATTTTTAATTGTTGATTGCTGATCCATTGTGGAAAATAGATTTTTCCTGTTCTTGTGTAAGTCAATAATAATGCAGGTAAGTGTTATATATAAATAAAGTTTATAGATGTTTCTTATTGTAGTGTAAATCACCAACAAAACAGGTAAGTCTTATTTTTCAAAATAAATTTTTTTTGTTTAAAAACATGTCGAGTAAGCGGAAAACGAAACGTCAAAAAGTTTCTGATGAAACAGAAGATTTTGAATTTGAGGAACATTACGAACACGTTAATCTCGTTGTTATTCCAAACTCATATGATTCTGGAGAATCTGATTCTGAGTCGGATTCCGAAAATGATGCTACCGCTGAAGAGTTTTTTAATTCAATTTGTAATGAATGGGATGATATCCCGCAGAATTCATACCAAACAATCCGTGGTAATTATACACCAAATCAGCAAAAGTTAGAGCCAGATCATATTTTTGAATGGGTAGATGGTGAAATGAAATATAATCCTAAACATGAAAATGAAACACTTCTATCTGATAGCAATAAAAATAAAATTCAGTCTTTCTCTTCAACTGAAGTATTTGAATTATTCTTTTCGAATGAACTGAAAGAATATATATTAGAAGCTACAAAAATGAATGATTGTGACATTACAATGAATGAATTAGACTCTGTTATGGGAATAATTATTTTGTCAATTTTTAATCAAAGAAAATCTCAAAGGGATTATTGGTCTCAAAGTGAACTTTTGGGTTGTCCTGTTATAGCTGGAGCTATGAGTCGTGCCAGATTTGATTATATCAAGTCAAAGCTAAAGTTATCAAAGCCTGAAGATAAAAACTCTGATGACCGAGCTTGGAAAGTGAGAGGTCCTTTGGAAATCTTTAAGAAAAACGTACAACAATTTGGCTATTTTTCTACTGCTTTGTCAATTGACGAAATGATGGTGAAATTTCGTGGAAGAACTATCTTGAGACAGTTCATGAGAAATAAGCCTGTTCGCTTTGGAATCAAAATGTGGGCACTTTGTATTTCTGAAGGATACTTGTTTAATTGTGATGTTTACTGTGGCAAGAATTCCAAAAGCTATTTCTTCGGTAAGGAAGGAATATTAAACAAATGTGCCTTAGGAAGTTGCGTTGTTGTTGGACTTCTTCAAAACTTACTTTCTTCAGTTGTACCCAGGAATATACTGAAATATCACTTGTATTTTGACAACTTTTTTACCAGTCCTGATTTACTGGTTCATTTGAAGAAAGTTGGCGTACGAGCAACAGGGACAGTCCGAGTTAACAGAATGCAAGTGACAAACGCGGTCAGTGATAAAGATTCAAGAGGCACTTTTATTGCCAAGCATGATCAAATCAGTGGTATTAATTATGTCACAGTAAAAGATTCGAAACCAGTCTCTATTCTTTCAACTGTCGCAGGAGTTACACCAATGTCTTCAGTCAAAAGATATTCTTCGGAAAAAAAAGTAAGGTGGATATTGCATTTCCAAGAGCTATTACGGTTTATAATAAGTTTATGGGCGGCGTTGATTTGCACGACGGACATTGCAGCAATTTAATGCCATGCATAAGGTCAAAAAAGTGGACTTGGGTCATATTTATGAGACTTATTCAAGCGGCAATAACAAATGCTACAGTATTAACAAATTTGGTAACTAAAGGAAAAAAAATTGGTACCAAAGATATGGGTTTAGCGATTGCTGAAGCATATTTTAAAAGGTCAAAAGCAACAAGTGCCACAAGATTGAAAGAGTTAAAATAAAAAAGAACTGCTCCAATTTCGCGAAGTGTGGTGCTAGAACACAAAGGAAGTGCGCCACGTGTAATGTGTATGTTTGTGTCTCATGCTTTGTTGCTGTCCACTAATATAAAACATTTTAAAAAATACAATAAATTTAAAAAATACAAAAAAATTTAAAAAATACAAAAAATTAAAAAAAAATTTAAAATAAAAAAAATAAAAAAAAAAGATTCTTTAAATCGTCCACCTCCACGCGGTAAGAATTAAACAACGTCAAAACTAATCGACGGTTAACGGACAAAAAATTTTTATAGACCTTATATTACACCAATACAGTATTTTTCTTTAAAAGTAACATCAGATTCGTTTTCAGCGACCCCAAAAACTCCCGAGTAACGAATTTTACGTGAATCCGATGAATTTTTACAAAACCTATCCGCCATATAGGATCCGCCATTTTGAATTTTTAAAAACTGACACCGGATTGGTAATCAGCGACCCCAAAAACCCCCGAGTAGAACTTTTCAAACGAATTCAAGCACTTTTCAAAAAAGTCGTCCTCCATATTGGATACGCCATTTTTAATTTTTGAAATCTGACTTCAGATTCGTTTTCAGCGACCCCAAAAACCCCCGAGTAACGAATTTTACGTGAATCCGATCAATTTTTACAAAACTTGTCCGCCATATTGGATCAGCCATTTTGAATTTTTAAAAAGTGACATCGGATTGGTAATCAGCGACCTCGAAAACCCCCGAGTTACGATTTTCAGACGATTTTAGTGACTTTTAGAAATTTGAGCACTTTGTTTTTTTTTGGACTATTTTTTGAGCTTTGGACGCCATATTGGGTTCCGCCATCTTGAAATTAAAAATTGGTCGCATCAGGGTTTTGTAGCTGAGGGTCCATGGACGCGACATTTTGAGGTTTTGAGAGCATCCCCTTTCTTATTTCCGGTGAAAGTATGGTTGAAAAGAAATTTTTTTCTCGAAAAATCGTGTTTTTTTGGAAAAAATTGTTTATAACTATTTAAATATTTATTATAAACAAATTCTGACCCCAGTTTCTGAAAGAGCAATAAATTTTACATTAGAAATGGTATATGCCGATTTTTTGGAAAGACTTTTTTAAAAGAACGAGATCCTCAAAGTCAATATCAATTTTTCGTCCGTCTTAGCGTTAATGGGTTATAAATCACAAACATAAGCTACAATTTTTTGATTCTTAGGTACCATTTTGAATTTCCGAAAATTATTACTATTATTAAATTCGACAGCAATGCTCTTTAAAACCCCTGAGCGATAAATTTTAAAGAAATTAAACAAACAATTTAAGTGTAGCTATCTCGAATTTTTGAAAAATATTAAATTTTACCTCTAAATGATGGTTTTTAGAATCATTTAAAAATACTTTCTTTCTGCCACCATTTTTAATTTTAATCAAATTTTATTATTAAATTTGACATCAGCGCCATCTATAAGCCCCGAGTGTTAATTTTTAAAAAAATCTGAAAAAACATTTTTGCCGCCATTTTGAATTTTTTTAACTTATGAAACTCTACCTCAGCGCTCTCTATATCACTAAACGACAATATTCAGAGAAATCTGAAAAATCTATTTTTTGATCGCCATTTTGAATTTTTGAAAATTATGAAATTCTACCTTAGCGCCCTCTATATACCTTAAAATAATTATTTTTAGAATAATCTAAAAAACTTTCTTTTTGCCACCATTTTTAATTTTAAACAAATTTTATTATTAAATTTGACATCAGCGCCATCTATAATCGCCGAGTGGTGAATTATAAAGAAATTTAAATAAACAATTTTTAGACATTTTGAATTTTTCAAAATTATTATTATTATTAACTTCGATATTATTGCCCTCTAAAATCCCCGATTCGTAAATTTGAGATAAATCTAAAAAAATAATTTATTGGTTATTATTATTAATTTTTAAAAATTATTATTATTAAATTTGACATCAGAGCCCTCTATAACCTAAGCGTGATGAATTTTTAGTGAAATGTGACAAACGAGTTTTGCATTCGATTATAAGTTTTGAGATTCTCTTTCTTCTTGTTCCATTTAAAAAGATTTGATTAGTTTATGTGCTGCCATCTAGCATTTCACCACATGATCTTACGCCGGTAAATTCTTATTGTTGGAACATTTATTTTTATTACTTTTATTTTAATTAATTTCTGTCAAAAATAGTAATTCTAAATTGTAGAAATTTACTTTTTTAATGTTCTTTTTTAATATTATTTCCTGTAAACAACACATTTCGTTAAATTGCACACAAATTTCATGATAAACTTTCACATATTTACCTTTTTTTTAAGTATTAATTTTTAACTTATTTTGCATTAATCATGCATAAATATGGTATTATTCGATTCTTTAATACTTTTTTTAAAGTTTCTAATAATTTTTTACCCTTTTTTCATTATTTAAAGGTTAAAAATAACAAAAATACCAGAGCGTCCGCGATCAGACGCGAATTTGACGCAACGGCGTCCGATCCGCGTTCACCATTCCGCCAGGGCACCTGCCACCTCTACCCAAACAAACCCCTTATCTGTCTCCAGGAAGTCACCAATGGCGATGTCCGGGTTACACACTTGTATACCTGATCTTCTTGATGCATCCTCAAACCAGACAGAGAATCCCGACTCCCTATACTGCTCACTGAAAAGCAGCACATCAGCTCCTCTCTCTCTGGCAGTCTGCATCAAGAGATCTAACGCGACTCTTCCTTTCCTAAGGTTAACCTGGAGGAATCTTAGCTCGGGACTTTAGGTCCTGTAGCAACTTCCAGTAAACTGGGCAAGCCCTGCTCCCTGGAAGGCGTTTCAAGTCCTTCATTCCACTTTCTGAACACGTAATGTATTTGGCTTCGCCTTTGCATTCCTTCTTCCGGTGGTCCGGACTGCCACACCTCCAGCAAGCAGCTTTCCTGTCGGGGCCAGTGCATCCTCCGGCCAGGTGGCCGTAGCAGACGCATCTATAGCACCTCTCTACTTCCAACCTGGCACGAACTCTGCAGTTGACCCAGCCAATCTTCACTCTTCCGGCCTAAGAAAGGGATTCTGCTTCCGTTTCTGGGAGTCGCAGAATCGCCTTCTTGTTGTGACCATACCGAGTGTAGACTTGGCATTTCATTTCAAGGTTTGGCTTCCCCAGTGTTTCCAGGACTGCCTCTACTACTTCTGTATCGACAATGGTCTCATCGAGGTCCAGTATTTCTACCGACCTCACCGAGACCAACGTCTTTACTTCCGCCTTTTCTTCGTGAGCGGTGGCCAGGGCACCTCTGAAACCAGAGAGATCCTGCCCTTCCTTCAGAACCAGAAGGATTTCATCCCTTCTGGTTCTTCTAATTGACAGAATCTCAGTATTTGTCTCATCGGGCCTGACCCCCGCTTTCATATCCTTCAGGATATCCGGGTAGGACTGGCCGTCCTTCGCGGATACCCTGATGGCCTCCGTCCCTCTAGACCTCTTACCTGGGGGTCGTCCTGCTTTAAGGCTTGACGACTCCCTGGCTTCTTCTGTGGCCTTTTCTTTTTTATTTTTCTCCTTCTTTTTCTTATTGACTTCTTTCTAGGTCTCAGAGTCGACCTGGGAAGAAGTCTCTTTGTTTTCATTTATAGCTTCGACAACAGGCGGGTTTTCCTTTACGGTCAACTCGCCTGTTTTGCCACCGATGAGCCACTGCAGTCGTTGGATTTTGACGCTCCAGGGCCTGCTTTCGCACCCTGGGACAGCGCCGGCACTGGGGCTTCCGACTTCCCCTGCAGGGTAACTTTTTTTCAGTAATTTGTTTTTCCATTTTTTTAACGTTTTGTTTTTTTTTATCGGGGTTCCTTCCCCTAGCATGTAAGTGTGTGATATATGCGTGTGAAAGACCTCCGCATTGTACTGTCCCACGACAGGGTGCGCGGAGGTCTGTAGTGTGTGTAACTTACATGCGCGTGTAAATTTTAGTGTAGGTGGAGTAACTTTGTCAAAAAGGTTAACAGCGGTCCACACAGGGAACCAATCCCATCGGCCGCAGAACGCAAAACCAGGTGCTCAACCACCCCGAGGGTCCCGCAGTCCATTTCAGTGGAGTTGGATGACCAGCTTCCCCATCCCGCAAGACCGATTTAACGGACATTCCTTCGTGAGGTCGCTGGAGCCTTCTGGCGACAGGGTTTTAAGCCCGTCTGTTGGTCATCGCTCTCCGTTTGGGCACCGAGTGACTTTCAACGGTTCCACATGGGAGCAAAAGCGGTGCGACGAGGCGACTGCCTTACCCCCACTGCGCCATCTAACTAAAGCTTTTCCCTCCGTGACGACAGAAGGGGAAAGCATTAGTTAGATGGCGCAATGGGGGTAAGGCAGTCGCCTCGTCGCACCGATTTTGCTCCCATGTGGAACCACTGTTTAATATTTTCAAAGACTCTAGGTTTCTAACCCGCACAGTCAAGCGATCCATCCTTATCCACTATTCTGTGATGCAGGAGCAATGGCCGGCAGAACAGACAAGAATACGATCGGCCGCAGAGGGGAACAGTCCCCGAGCAGTCCGCTAACTCACCCCTTTTCCTTTCTTTTTTTTCTTTTGAAAGTTCTCCGTGTATGCGGCTTTTGGTTCGCGCCGGTTATTACATTTCGCCGGTACCACCTATATCTAGGAGGCGTGCTCTTATCCACCACCTAGGGCCGCGCCCGATGGGGGACCAGCAACCCCGCGCTAGGGACCAGGTCCTGTCGCGCTCCAGTTGGAAGCGAGTTCCAAAAGGACACGGGTACATAAAGACTGTTGTAGTAATTATAAACAGCTATTGTAAGTTATTCGAATATTATAAGCAAATATAATCAATGTTTTTCTACTAATAACACCGTTTTTTTCTCATGCAATCTTTTTACACATTTTTAATTGTAATATATTCTATACTGAAACATGTTGATTTAAATTTAATTTTTAAAATATTAATGAATAATAAAATAATAAATAAATATAAATTAAAAATAATAATAAAAATAATCTTTATTAATCACCAATCAGATTAAAATTTAACTCAGAACCAAATTTTTTATAATGTTTATAATACGTTATTCCCCCACCTCGGGTGCCAGCTTGAGGTAGGTGAGTTTTTACTTGTGAGCGGCGGCTCGAACTCGCCTACCATTTCGGAAAGCACTCCTTAACTCGAGTTAACTATAAGTTTTGCTTGTGTTAAAAAATCACTTAACTCAATTATTTAATATAATTTGTAATTCCAAAAGTATTTGCTTATTTTAATGTTATAATTCTTCAGATTTCCGAAATCATTTTTGAAATTCACGAATTTAATAAAATATGCAAAAATTACTTCTAATCATTGTTTATTTCCTTATATACGTTTATGCTGGTTACAAAATAATTGCTTATGTGTAATTGCAAAAAACTTATGTAGATTTAAACTAAAACTCGGACAAGTGCGAGTTACACTCGCACTGAAATCCAGGGTTCCGTACTCGAAGCAAACTTATTTGGTATAAAAACAAATGTTTAAAAAATATGTGTTGTATGTTAAATAATATATGTGATACAAAAAGGAACAATTTAAAAAAAAATTCAAGAAAATTGTTTCTCCTTTGGTATAAAAACAAAAAAAAATTTAAATATGTGTTGTATTTCAAATAATACAAGTGATACAAAAAGAAACAATTTTGTAAAATTTAAGAAAATTGTTTCTCTTCGTAACACTTATATTATTTGAAATACAACACATATTTAAATTTTTTTTTGTTTTTATACTAAAGGAGGAACAATTTTCTTAATTTTTTTTTAAATTGTTCCTTTTTGTATCACTTTTATTATTTAACATACAACACATATTTCTTAAACATTTGTTTTTATACCAAATAAGTTCCCTTCGAGTACGGAACCCTCGATTTCAGTGCGAGTGTAACTCGCACTTGTCCGATTTTATTTTATAAAAAATATTTTACTAAAAAAAATATAAGAAACATAATTTTATTTCAACTCGCAATATTTTTATTGTATTTACATTTTAAAAATACATTGAATATTAAATTTTATCTTTCTAAGTCAAAAAAGAGATAAACCTTAAGAAATTGATATAAAGCTAGTAGCTGCTTGTCGATGAAAAATCGAAAGTTATCTAAAAAATAAAATTTGTTTATTAATTCTTATTATTAATTTATTTATAATTTAATTAAATCTTTTGAAGATTAGTATTTTGCCAATTTCATTACAATAATTAACGTTAGTCTCAAGTTTTGCTTTAAAATATTAGTGCATTAAAATTCTTGTTAAGAAAAAGAAACTTTGTTTATTTAAGGGGGGGTAAGGTTAATTCCATGAAAAAAATGCATATTTTTACGAATTTTTTTTGGCTATACAGAAAGAGTTAATATATTTATTAAATTTTTATATAATAGTACAACATTTGAATAGTATTTCATCAAAGTTTCATTGCAAAATATTGAGAATTGATCGAGTGACAGTACATTTCCTCTGGCTTCCCAAAAAAAGTTATTTTGCGGTGTTCACTGTAACTCGCAATAGAATCATCTAAAACAAAAGAATCAAAATGGATTTGTTAAAGGAGATGCTTTTCTAGGGATCCCTGGGAGGGTTTTTTTTTTTATTTTTGAATTTTTTGTAGCACTTTGAAGCCAAAAACCCGGCTGATTCTTTATAGAGAAAATCGGGGTTTTGGCTTCAAAGTGCTACAAAAAATTCAAAAATAAAAAAAAAACCCTCCCAGGGATCTCTAGAAAAACATCTCCTTTAACAAATCCATTTTGATTCTTTTGTTTTAGATGATTCTATTGCGAGTTACAGTGAACACCGCAAAATAACTTTCTTTTGGGGAGCCAGAGGAAATGTACTGTCACTCGATCAATTATCAATATTTTGCAACGAAACTTTGGTGAAATACTGTTCAAATGTTGTACTATTATATAAAAATTTAATAAATATATTAACTCTTTCTGTATAGCCAAAAAAAATTCGTAAAAATATGCATTTTTTTCATGGAATTAACCTTACCCCCCCTTAAAGGAAACAACTTTCAATGATATTGTTTCCAAGACGCACCACGTGGAGGTAACTAGGCATTTTGGCCATAAAATTTTTCGTTTTAATTGAATTTAAATCATTTAAATCACTTAAATGAGTTAAAGAAATTTATTGCTTTCTCCGCGAGGAACCCAAATTTTTATAAAATGAACATAAAGAACCCCCTATTTTATTTTAGAGTTATAACGACTGAAGAAATAAAATTAAGCAAAAAGTCCACTGTTTCCACTTCTTATTATGTTTATTAAATTATTTCTATAATCTACACATAAAAATAGGTAAAAATAGTATATTTGAAGCCCTTTAGATAAAATTTTTTTCGTTATTGGGAGAAAATTCATGATTTTTTCTAAAATTATCAGTTTTTTCTTGACAGCCACAGAAAAATTAACTCCAATTATCCTCGCTTTATTTTTTTTGTAATCTACACGTAAAAATACGTCGAAATATATAAATTTGAATCACTTTAGATAAACTTTTTTCGTTTTTTGCGGAAAAATACATTTTTTTCTTAAATTTATCATTTTTCTTCAAAAATTTGATAAAAATTGATCATCAACTCCAATCGCGCTTACATTTTTTCCCTGTATTTTTCACGCAAAAATACAGTTTTACAGCAAATATGAACAGTTTGGGTTGAATATTGTGTGCGCTAGGAAGAATAAATAATTTTTTTCGAAATTTTTTTTTCCTTGACAACGCTATGTAAATTGAGCCGAATCAAGTTCGCTATATTTTTCCTGTAATTTTCACGTAAAAATACTTACGTATTTTGAACCAAATGTGAGCTCTTTATGGGTGTTTTCGGCATTCACTCAGAGTTAACTCTAGAGTTAACAGTGGTGCTCAATGATATTATCTTTGAAAATTTATTTACCCAAATAAAATAATTGATTTTCTATTTTCATCACCCTGAGTTTGAAGATAGTTGTCCTTGTTTGCTTACTTTTTTTTAATTTATACGTATTTTTTGTTTTTCATTTAAAAATGGAACATATTTTTGCTACCCATAAACGTGTTATTTTTTTAAAGTTTATAATTTTCAAATTTTTCATTATTTCCCTAACTTTAATTAATCTGAATTGTTTAAGAAACTAGATTATTTATTTTAATTAAAGTTGCTTTTTATAAATAAAAAGTTAAAATAATTTTTAATAAAAATAAATTATTATGTTTCAATTTACACTTTTCAAACAAACAATCCGTTCACAAATTTTGTCGTCCATTAAAGGTTAGGACTGACCCTTTTTATTTACTCTCGCAAGAAAACAGAGTTAACTCTGGGTCATCTAGTAATAAATTTTTGGGGACTTTTATGAAATCTAGAAACAAAAAATTTTATTTTAACATTACATTACTAGAATAAAAGGCCCGTTTCACATATTGTTACAATTGCAAACCCTGCGCCAATCAAAATGAATCGTCTATGCCAAATTGCCAATCAACAACGTTCACAACCAACAGACGAACTGAAAATCAAAATTTACATTTGAGCACCACTGCTAACTCTAGAGTTAACTCTGAGTGAATGCCGAAAACACCCTATGTCAAAAGATGTGGCTGCTAGGGGGGGGTACATAGTCATTTTTAGGTATTTTTCTTAAGAATTCATGGTTTTTCCTTGACAACGCTATGTTAATCAACTCCAATCATGGTCGCTATACTTTTTTTGTAATCTACACGTAAAAATACGTTAAAATATATCAATTGAAATCACTTTAAATAAAATTTTGTTCGTTTTTGGTGGAAAAATACATTTTTTCCCTAAAATTGTCACTTTTTCTTGAAAAATTTGATAAAAAGTTAATCATTAACTCTAATAGTGACCGCTTTTTTCTCCTGTATTTTTCCTGTAAAAATACATTTGTATACTAAATATGAACTGTCTGGGTTGTATATTGTGTGCTCTAGGGAGAATAAATCATTTTTTTCGAAATTTTTGATTTTTGCTTGACAACGCTATGTAAATTGATCTGAATCAAGTTCGCTATATTTTTCCTGTAATTTGCACGTTAAAATACGTAAGTGCCTGAACCAACTTTAAATGACAACTTTTTTTACTTCGAATTTTTTTCTTGCATTCGATTCAGGAGCTCAAAAATAGTGTGGAAAATAATTTTTAGCAAAATCCATCGAGTTGTTTAAAAAAAAATGATTTTTTGTGTCAAAAAATCGATTTTTGAGAAATTCAATGTGATAAATAAGCGGTATATCAAAATTTACCTATATTGCGTTACGTTAGGCACATACTAAACAAAAGAAAGATGAAAAAATTTGTATTCTTCCACTTTTGCGTCAGTGAGGTTATGAGTTTTCCTAGGAAAACATGTTTTCAAAGCCAAAAGTTCGTGCTGGATCACATGATGAAAACCGAAAGAAAATTTGTTTTTTCTGTTTAAAGAAAAAGGAGAAAATGGTAGAAATTAAAGGTGCTTTAAAGGATCGAGTGACAAAAATTGTGACGTTCGATGTAGAAGATAATCGTGTTCCAACTGTTGTTTGCAATTGTTGCAAAATTCTTGTTTATAGTTCGCTCAAAGATAATAAATATGGAGCGTATTTAAAAATACCCGATTATTCCCAATTTGGATTACTATGTCGTAATACCAGAAGCACCGAAGACAAATTATGTACTTGTGATTTATGTAATTTAGTGAGAAAGCCGGGACACATTAACTTCGAACAAAATAAACCAATAACAACAGAAAAGAAGCAAAATTATTGCGCAAAGTGCCGATCAGAAATATTTGTAGAAAAACCGCATTTTTGTTCTACGCAGAATTTGGAGAAGCATATTATAAATGATTTATCCACAAAGGAAAAAGAACACTTAGTTTGTCATTTAATTAAAGATATTTCAAGTGCAAAAAAGAGAACTAATTCTGAAGAAAATGAATCTGGTAAAATTTAATATAAAAACTTAATAATTAAGTGAAATATAATGAAATATTTTTTTCTCTCATCTAGGTAAAGATACAATTGCTTTATCCCAGAAACATGGAAAGCCATTAAAAATTTCTTTGAATGTTGACCAAGAACCGAAATTTAAAAAAAGAAAAATTGTTTCTGCTGAAGATGTCTCAAGAATTGGAACAGATTGTGGCCTTTCAACTAATACAGTACACAAAATTGCAACTGCGCTTCGCGTAGCTACCAATGACAGAAAACTGTTTGAACCAAATTTAAAACAAAAAGTAAAAAATTTGAATCATACTCTTGATTCCTATTTCAGTGTTAAAGAATGTAACGTAACTAAATCTAAGAATAATCAAATTACAACTACATCAGAAATTTTTGTTTTTTGCAATAATGTAAACGAATTGATTGATTTTGTTAAAGAGAAAAGGGAAGTTGATGAAGTGCATTTAAAGATTGGAATAGATGGTGGCGGAGGATTTTTAAAAGTTTGTCTTTCGATACAGTCGTCTACGATCATTGAATCAGATATTGAAAATATAAAATGTAGGCAGAAATATTCTGATGGTCCGGTGGCGAAAAATTTTAAGGACTCAGGTGTAAAAAAATTGTTACTGTTAGGAATAATTGCACATGCACAAGAAAACTATGAAAACGTTTCATTATTGTGGTCATTGTTGAATATTCAAATTTTAAGAGCAAGCATAGCTACCGATTTAAAACTTGCTAATATTTTATCGGGAATTATGTCACACACCAGTAGTTTTCCTTGTACATGGTGCACTGCTTCAAAAAATGAATTACACAAATGTGGAGACTACAGAACTATTGACACTTGTAAAGAAAATTATTCGGCTTGGCAGAAAAGTGGAAGTCAAAAATCAACAACGAAAAAGTACAATAGTTCTATTCATGAACCCATTATTTCTTCTGAAGATTCTTCCACACGGATATTAGAAGTAATTCCTTCACCGGAATTACATCTCGGAGCTGTAAATACGATTTATAAAAACATGCTGTTAGAATTTGAATGTGAAAGTATGAAATGGGCCCAGGCGTGCAATATGTCTCGAGAATTTGTACATGGAAGTCCTGCGTTTACCGGTAATTCTTGTAAAACTCTTTTAAATAAAATTGACTTGCTACGCAGCATATGTAACATTGGTTGCTTAAAGTACGTTAAATGTTTTTAAGATTTTCGATTTGTTGTAAATTCATGCTTTTCTTCGATTTTAAAACCGAATTATTTAGAATGAATTTCTGCGTTTCAAAGAAGCTATTGCGATTTTAACATCTCAATCGCTCCTAAAATCCACGCCATATTTTTTCATGTCGGTGAGTTTTGTAGCAAATCAGGAAGATCGCTTGGATTTTTCAGTGAACAAGCCATTGAAACGGCACATTCTGACTTCACAAAAATTTGGGATAAATATAAAGTTTGTTCTTCACATCCGTCTTATCCAAGTCAATTATTAAAAGCAGTACAAGAATATAATGCTCGACATTTATAAATTGTGTATAAACATATTATCATATATTTGTAACATTGTTGTTAAAAATGATTAATTGATGATATTTCGTATTTTACGATGTGTAAACACTGGATTTCTTTATATTTAAATAATAAAAACTCTTATTTTTAATTAATTTGCAACACTTCTTTTTTGCATAAAATTTTGACATTTTTAAGAAAACTTTATTTATTAATCGACTTGTTTTCTTAATAAATTAATCGACATAATATGTTTATCACATTGAATTTCTCAAAAATTATTTTCCACACTATTTTTGAGCTCCTGAATCGAATGCAAGAAAAAAATTCGAAGTAAAAAAAGTTGTCATTTAAAGTTGGTTCAGGCACACGGTGTCTGTTTATTGCTATCAGAAGCAGAACAATCCGTGAACGCAGTTTTTCGTCATTTGTATTCGTCTTCTATTTCCATATTACTATTCTAATGAAAAAGCACACTACTAATAAAATAATAAATAAAATAAATATTTGCAAAAGTGAAAATGGTCTTTTCATTGGAATTCCAATACATTGAATAATTAAATCAAATAAAATAAATAATAATAATAAGCAAACAATAACCAAACCTAATTATTAAATAAATACAGTTTACTCTCGATAAGACGAAGTGGAAGGGAGACAAAAAAACTTCGAGTTATCGAATATTAATGATTTTTGGGTAGTACATGCAAAAAATTGAAACACTTTTTATTTGAATGGAAATGATTAAATATGTATTTAATATTTTAACGTTAGGTTACAATTTTATTGTTTAAAATTAAACTGGTTTACAAAAGTATTTCGTCAGAGTTGTCTGTTTTTTTTTATTTGATGAGGTTTTTGCAACGAAATTTTCAATTGTATATAGGGCTGAAAAAATCTCATCAGGAACATTCTGTTGCTCTTGGGCGTATTTTTCTAGCCCTAACAAATAATTATTCGCTTGTATTGCCGTTGTAGGTTGTAGGTAACATATCTTTTTTTCGTTTAACGCCCGATTTAAATTCCTTAATAATTTTTAATTTCTCGGTAATGCTGAGAGATTTTAATTTTCTTTTACTTTCCATATTGATAGTTCGAATAGACTGACTGTATACTGAATGAAAGTTGAGGAAAACAGTTGTACTCGAGGAATATACAAAGGACTCATTAATTAAATGGCTATAAAGCGTGACTCATATAAAACTGTTTATTTACTAGAAATATAATTAACTGAAATCACGCTTTGTCTTATCGAGAGTAGACTGCACATCTTCAAGCTTCAACATGGACAGGGATTATACATAGTGTCAGAATCAAGTGTTTGTAAAATGTATATTACAACTCACAATAATATATGTGCTTACCACTATAAGTATTAATTTTCCTTTAGGTTAATAAAAAACATCACAATTTGGTCAAACTTTGTGGTTAAATGCAAATGTATTTACGAATGCTGCGCTCGGTCGCCATTGATTAAATCTATCTACTTGCAAGTGGCACTATAGACAGAGCACACGAATATTTAAAGACGCGCGACAGGAGAAGTGGAAAAAAGTGGGAGTACCAGAGTTCTCAGAAAACCCATAAACGCTGTGCAAAACTGTAGCACTATTGGCAGACTGGACTGTACGATTAATCATTTACAGAAAGTTTGGTTAAGTTTATTATGTGGATTATTTCATTTTTCATATGTGATTTTCAAATAAGTCTACTTGTCTGTAGACATACTTTTTCACGCTTTAAATGATTAAACTTTGTAAAGAATGAAAATTGTTTAGATACATTGATTTAAATTTTATTAAATAGAAAACACACTTATGTATGAAAATTAATATTTTGTTAACCCATTGTGTTTATTTGATATTATCTGCCCCAATTTTGCAATAATTTTATTTTTGAACTGATATATTATGATTCCACACCTTTGTTTTGTACGTACAAGTGAAGTCGACGGCCGCAAGCGGCCGATTCATTTACTGTTTTTTGCCTCTTCTCAATTATATTTTCGCTTTCAAATTTTCTGCCAATCCTTTTTGAACATCTTCAGTTGATTTTCTTTAAAATTTTCTACTACCACAAAAACCCCCAAAAGAAAATTTTCAAGTAAATCTAGTAAAATTTTTAATTTTTCGGTCGCCATAATGTGTCTGTCATTTTGAAATTTTTAAATCTGACCTCAAATTAGTATTCAGTGACCCCAAAAACCCCGAAGGGGCAATTTTCAAGAAGATCTTGTAAATTTTTAATTTTTTTTCCGCCATTTTGAATTTTTTAAATCTGACCTCAAATTTGGACTCAGTGACCCTAAAAACCTTAATATACTCATTGACACAAAAATTGAATTATGTTTAATATTTTTTTCTAAGGTGGCCATATATGGCCAAAGAGTATGTTAACATTACTAAAGGTGTTAATTTCAAAATGTCATAACTTTTTTTTAAAAAATCGTAAAATAATTTTAAAAAATGGCTTTTAAAGCTGAAGAGTAGTACTATAAGGTCCTATTGTCAAGAATTGAAAAAAAAATTCTATCCAAAAAAATTATCAAAAATTGCTGAAATAAAAGGTGCCTTTTTTGGTACAGGTGATCGCGGACAACCTGTAATATATTATTTAAAATTTCAAACGCGAATCTCTTCATATGGGTTTATTCTAGACAATAAACCTAAAAAACGATTTTTTAGAACATTTTTTTTTAATTTTTTATGAGCATTTTTCTTAAAAATTCGAAAAACACCGTATTTTTGGGGCAATTTACCCCCTTATAAAAAAACAGGAGGTAGAAAAATGAAGTTTCAAAGGTTTATTGTCTAGACTAAACTCTTATGAAGAGATTCGCGTTTGAAATTTGAAATAATATATTACAGGTTGTCCGCAATCACCTGTACCAAAAAAGGCACCTTTTAGAAGACGCCACCTACAGCTAAGAAATTGAACTAAATACACTTAAAAATATTTTTTTAAATTTTTGTAATTTATTTAATACTTTTCTTACAACAAAGATTTAAAACGTGTACTTTTTTGGCAATTGCAAACCAAAAAGTCCCCTTAAAAACATTGTAAAAACAGTGTTTTGTTGATAATTTTACCTTGTTATTTGGAAATATGGTTTTCTACCTTACCGATAATGGATATTAATTTAACGCAAGTTTTTTCGAATTTTCAATTTTAATAGCAATCCAAAATTATTTAATTAAAGAGGTAAAGGAAATTAAAAATGAGCAGTTTATTATGTTTAATAACATTTTGATTATTTTGAATTGCTTTTGTAATTAAAATTCGAAAAAACCCGCGTTAAATTAATATCCAATGACGGCAAGGTAGAAAAACATATTTTCCGAATAACAAGGTAAAATTACCAACAAAACACTGTTTTCACAATGTTTTTAATGCAGAGGTTAGAATTAATAAGAATAATTTTTTTGTTTAAATTTATGTTTCTTTAATAAATAATCATTTATTTTTGCTTCTAATTTAAATTCCCATCGTTTTCGCATTTCGGCGAAAGTGTATGTATGTATGTCTATCCGTAGACACAAAATGTTGTTGACACAATAACTTTTAAAAATCGAAGCGAATCGACTTGCAACTTTGCACATACAAAGTTAGTGTCAAAATACAGGCCAAGTTCGTTAGGATTTTCAAAATTTTAAAATTTCAATTTAAAAAAAAAATTTGTTTACACTACACATCTTTATAGTTTAGGAGAAAGCATGCATTATTATGTAAAAATTTTTGATTAAAATGAAATTGTAAAAGTTATAATGGTTTAAATGTCGAAAAATATAAAAAAGGCCAAAAAAGACATTTTTCTCATTAAAAATTAAATTTTATTAAGGGGGTGGAAAAATCAGTTCATAAAATTGACACATTCTCATCACAATAGACTCAGAAAATATGATACAAATGAAGAAAAATAACAATTTGGCAAAAAACCACTGTATATACATATTATTTATATTTGTTATAAATATTTGGTTTGACATAGTCATTATTTAAACAACTAAAAATCATGTTCTATCATTTATTTAATTATAATTAAATAATTGAAAGAACATGATTTATAGTTGTTTTTATTATGATACCGGTAACAGATAGTGGACGATGACCTGATCAAGGGGTAAGAAGTTGAGTAAATTCAATTAAATTTACTCGTAAAGATGGTAACGCACGGTGAGGAAAAATACGGAAAAGCAGAGTGACGCTGTACGAAATGGCTAGGTGATTAGGGAAAATAAGGAAATAAACGAATTGATAAGGTGAACTGCATAAATTATGACACATGAATTACCTCAATAAAAAATATATATTCTGTAAACCCCCTTTTCCCCTATACATAAAATATAGGCTTTAGTTCGGGTTGAAAAACGTCACACTCAGAAAGCCTTCCCAGGACAAGCCCTCTCAAATAAAGTCTTCCCAGGGACATATATCCCCAATAAAATTGTCACGTATAGACATCTATTCTTACAATGACAACTCATCCAGTGGACAGATCATCCCAAGGACATCTCCCCCAAAATAACAATTTTTACAGTAAGAATTAATAAAAAAGGACAAGACCCCCCGGTATAACTGTCCCCAATTAAAAGCACTGTGAATAAAGCGTGCGAAAGATAAGACAACTCCTCCCACGTCATCTCTCCCCAAAAAAATGAAATTAAATGGATCGTGGTAAAGACAGGACAGGTCCTCCCAGGTCATCTTCTCTAATAAAATAAAATTAAATAGAGCTTGCTAAAGATGAGACGAGTCCTCCCAGGTCATCTCCACCCAATAAAATAAAATTAAATAAAGCGTGGTAAGGACGAGACAAGTCCTCCCAGGACATCTCTCCCCAATAAAATAAAATTAAATAAAGCTTGGTAAAGATAGACAAGTCCTCTCAGGACATCTCTCCCCAATAAAATAAAATTAAATAAAGTGTGGTAAAAACAGGACAAATCCTCCCAGGACATCTCTCCCCAAATAAAATAAAATTAAATAAAGTGTGGTAAAGACGGGACTAGTCCTCCCAGGACATCTCTCCCCAATAAAAAAAAATTAAATAAAGCGTGGTAAGGACGAGACAAGTCCTCCCAGGACATCTCTCCCCAATAAAATAAAATTAAATAAAGCTTGGTAAAGATAGACAAGTCCTCTCAGGACATCTCTCCCCAATAAAATAAAATTAAATAAAGTGTGGTAAAAACAGGACAAATCCTCCCAGGACATCTCTCCCCAATAGAATAAAATTAAATAAAGCGTGGTTAAGTTGAGACTTGTCCTCCCAGGACATCTCTTAACAATAGAATAAAATTAAATAAAGTGTGGTAAATATGGGACAAGTCCTCTCAGGTCAATTTTTTTTTTGCTTTTTTATCACCGTCCGACACGATTTTTCACAAACGAAAAAATCAATGATTTTCAGAAACTAGGACCAAAAAAAAGATACCCGTGCCTGGCCGTTTTGCTAGATCAGGTCATTTTTTGCTTTTAGGGGTAAAAACAAACCTTAAATGAAAGGTGATAGGAAATCTTGCACAAATAAATAATTTTTTATGAAACCTGGTATCTCGGGGTTTTCCGGGTCGCTGATTACGAATCTGATGTCAGATTTTCAAAATTCAAAATGGCGGATTCAATATAGCGGTCGAAATTTATAAAAGTTCATGAATTCACTTGAAACTTGTTACTTAAAGGTTTTTGGGGTCGCTGATAACGAATATGATGTCAGATTTTGATAATTCAAAATGGCGGATCCAATATGGCGGTCGAAATTTATAAATATTAATTATTTTTTATAAAACTTGGTGTCTATGGGTTTTTGGGGTCGCTGATAATAACATAATAATAATAATGATAATAACATAATAACATTTATAAATTTCTACCACCATATTGGATCCGCCATTTTGAATTTTGAAAAGCCGACATCAAATTCGTAATCAGCAACCCCAAAAACCTTCAAGTAACAAGTTTCAGGCAAATCCGATCAATTTTTCATTTTGTAATCCGCCATATTGGATCCGCCATTTAAAATTTTAAAAGATTGACATCGGATTCGTCATCAGCGACCCCGAAAACCCATAGACACCAAGTTTTATAAAAAATAATTAATATTTATAAATTTTGACCGCCATATTGGATCCGCCATTTTGAATTATCAAAATCTGACATCATATTCGTTATCAGCGACCCCAAAAACCTTTAAGTAACAAGTTTCAAGTGAATTCATGAACTTTTATAAATTTCGACCGCTATATTGAATCCGCCATTTTGAATTTTGAAAATCTGACATCAGATTCGTAATCAGCGACCCGGAAAACCCCGAGATACCAGGTTTCATAAAAAATTATTTATTTGTGCAAGATTTCCTATCACCTTTCATTTAAAATTTGTTTTTACCCCTAAAAGCAAAAAATGACCTGATCTAGCAAAACGGCCAGGCACGGGTATCTTTTTTTTGGTCCTAGTTTCTGAAAATCATTGATTTTTTCGTGTGTGAAAAAAAATTTGAATTTTGTCGGACGGTGTATTAAACATAATTTTTTTTGTATGATGGTGGAATGAAATTTGAATTTGGAGATGTGAAGAAATAAAAAATTCGTATTGTAATATTTTAAGAATTTATTCTATATACAGCAAATATTATAGTAATAAAATTTTTTTTTTTCTTATAATTATAACTTTTCCATTTCTCCAGCACATTCCTTCAAAAACTCCTTTAAGCTAATTCTGAAATGAACATTAAACTATTTTATTACAATGCTTTGCAAAATAGATGTTAGTAGGATGGCCAAATGTGTTATGTTTTATAATCATATTATTTAACTTATTTTTATCTTTAAATTCGATAAAAACAAAACTTTTTGTTTAAATATCAATATAAAGAAGTTGTACATTTTAACATGAATTTATAACTATTTTATTAAAAATGAGACCATTGCAATTTTTATATTTTTCTTATAATTACGTCATTCACATGTGTTAATTTTTCGAGACATAATTTAGGGTCTAAAATTAGCCTACATTATTAAAATTAAATTATACACTTTTGATTATATTAGAAATTTTATTATTTTTTAATAAATTTGTTTACTGACAATATTTTAGTTTTTTAGAATCCATATAATTAGTTTTTCAGACTTATAGAAATTGCCAGGGTAAATAACTAATTGCTCTTTTAATTTTTTACTATACATCTAGAAAAAGACTTCTTTAAAACAAAGAAATCGTTTTTTTAAATCACTTTTTGACAAAGAAATCATTTTTTTAAATCACTTTTTAACAAGGTGTCTAACGGTCAGGGAAAGTCAGGAAATTTTGTTGGTCAGGGAATTGTCAGGCAAAAATCAGGGAATTTCAAAAATTTCATTCAAAGTCTGTAAAATTTCTGTAAATTTCTACAAAAATTAAAATTTTTTGTGAATTTAAAAATTTTTTAATTTAAAAAAACTTGAATGGTTTTTATTACCATTTGTTACTACCATTAGAAACTAATTTATTGTTAATTATGTCAGTAACCATATTTTTGTCCAAAGAAAGCAGAAATAAGGTTATTAAAAAGTCAGGGAAAAATAAAAAATATGTCAGGAAGGAGTGAATGATTTTTTTAGCCTAAAGAAAAAATTCTTTGAATCATAGGAAGATTTCTTCCGAACTTAAGTACGCTGAGTCACTGTGACTGCGTTTGCTCAGTCTATGTAATGAGTAAATAGCTGTGTGCCTCATGGCAGCGTGTTTATGTTCTATATTGTAAAATTATATTTAAATCTAAATACGAATGAATTGAACGAATTGTATATATACGAATATATACAATCTCTGAACGAGATAAATATATTTTTCACTTCAAGAAATTTGTAATTTTTACGTCTCATTTTTTCTTTTTGCATTTGAAAGAGCCATTTTGTTATTTTTGGACATTTTTTAATTTTTCAAACGGCCTTTGAAAGAAAAATGAAAGATCTTTCAAACGCAAAAAGAAAAAAATTAGACATCAAAATTATTCTGAAAGTTATAACACGTTAAAGTGTTTTTCTATAAATTTTAGATAAACGACTTTTAGTCTGTCTGATTAGAAATAAATTTGATTTTTTATATTGGTCTTTATATTGTCTGACATATCCAGTAAATAGTTTTGATGATAGCTTTAAAAAATTTTATACTGGTTTTTAGACAAAATTTTTATCCCCTTTCGATTTTTGACCTATAGGTTATGTAATCTTAAAATGTCGACTGAGTTAGCGTTGTCTGCAATATAGTTTTGTAATCTATATTTGTATAATTTATATATACTGACTCGTGCTTTAAAAAACGTTCTTGAGCTTTACTAATTTTTTTTTCTCGTTGTACGTCTTTTTGTTTAGGAGAATGAGACATTGCCTTCCCTTTTTTGAGTAGCAAATAATCTTTTTGATAGGCTTTTAATGTATTGGCCAAACATGCTGTGAACAAAAAAGAAATAATTACATTTTTATCAAATTTTAATCTATGTATGTATCTATGTGTGTGTCTAACAAAAAAAGTCCAAACATTTGGATGAATTCCTCCAAGTTTATTTGTCAGTTGAGAATGAAATGCTTCGACTAAATTGTTTGTTCGTGACGGACATCCAAAAACACAAACTTCGTATTTTTTTTTGAATGCCACAGACGTTTAAAATATCGAAGAAAGGTTTCTAATTGATAATATGGTTTTTGAAATTCCCTTGCAATGTTTTTTACTATTTTAAATCCATCTTCAAAGCAATGTACTGGAGCTAGAGGCAAAGCCATTAAAAGATGTAGAATTTTGAAAGGTGCTTTATGCAACCCGAGTTCTTTCCATTTTGCTCGCAAAGCCTTAAACATTATTTTTGTTTAAATAAAAACTCTATAAAATTAGTTGGATGAAATTGTGAAGTTTTTATAATACTAGCGCATCCGACGGCCTTTGGCCGTCTCTGTTGCTTCTATTTTTTGTCCATTCAATTTAATTTTCAATTTATGTTTCATAATTTATTACAATTATTTTATTAAATATTTAATAATATTGTTAACAAAATGCAAAAAGGCATGTAATTATAAAGAAAGTTTTAAAGAGAAAAATAATAATCTATTATATTTGTAAAATTTGTCTAAAAATAATAATAATCACAGCCCCACAAAAAAAATGTGTCGTGCGCGGCAGACCAGACTAGTCATTTCCTATGTATTTTAACGCGCTGAACACGAATCCGAAGTCCGTTTTGCTCCATCACGTCAGGATTTTTTTCTAACCTCCAAAAACCTGTCGGATTTTGAGAGGTAGGCTAATTTTTTTAAAATTGATGGATTTACTTCAAACTTGGTATCTAAGGGTTTTTTGGGTCGCTGATGACGAATTTGAAGTTAGATTTCCAAAATTCAAAATGGCGGCTCCAATATGGCGGACGAATTTTGTAAAAATTGATGGATTTACTTCAAACTTGGTATCTAGGGGTTTTTTGGGTCGCTGATTACGAATTTGAAGTTAGATTTTCAAAATTCAAAATGGCGGACCCAATATGGCAGACGAATTTTGTAAAAATTGATGGATTTACTTCAAACTTAGTATCTAGGGGTTTTTTGGGTCTCTGATTACGTATCTGAAGTTAGATTTTCAAAACTAGAAATGGAAATTCTTATATACATAAGTAAGGTATTCACGTATTTTTATGGTAGCGCACTCTTTTGTCCTCAAAGGATCTGTGTAATGGTTTTCTTTTCAAATTGATGCCTCCAGGTACAATATCCCTTTTCAGCATCCAACAGTAGTCGGCCATCATATTTACATCCCATCTTCCTTGATAACGACGCTCAAATTCTTTAAGATCTTGATGGAATCGTTCTCCTTGTTCTTCACTGTAATCTCCCAAATTTTCAGGGAATTGATCCCGATGCGAGTCTAAGTAATGCAACTTTATGCTCATTAAGCATCCTAACTTACCAAAGTTTTTAATCATATCACTAACTATTTGCTCTCAATTTTCACTCTTGTGATTACCCAGAAAATTTTCGACAACTGCTTTGAAACTAAGTCATGCGGCTTTCTCCTTTTTATTCATCTTGGTGATAAATTGCTCATCTTTTAACAATTTGCGAATACGTGGTCCGTCGAAAACCCCTTCTTTTAGTTTCGCATCAGAGATTTCTGGAAACTTTTGTTCCAGGTATTCGAAACAGTTTCCTTTTTTATCTAAGGCTTTGACAAACTGTTTAATTGCTCCTAGTTTCGTGTGTAAGGGCGGAATTATCACCTTTGAAGGGTCGATTAGGGGATTTTCTATTATATTTTTTGAACCTGGTTCGAAAGAATTCCTATTTGGCCATTGTTTTTTAATGTAGTGATTTGCTCGATCTCTACTGTCCCACAAACACAGGAAACATGGTGTTTTTGTAAAACCTGATTGTTGTCCAAGTAGTATGCTTAAAATCTTGAAATCTCCACAAATTTGCCAGTTGTGTTCTCGGTATCTAATTTTATCCAAAACTAGTTTCATATATTCATAGTTTTTTTTCATTTCCGTTGAATGCGCTATTAGAATTGGGGCATAAATATTAGTATTATGTAGTAGTACTACTTTTTGATAACAAGTTTTTCTTTTTTAACACTGATGCTAGGTGTTCTGCACAATCCTTCGGTAATTTTAATTCTCTAATGAGATTGCTAAGTTCTTCTTGATTAAATGTTTGTGGAATCTTTATCTCCTGTTCATCATACGGAAGGTAATAGTCGTCCTCATCATCGGTTCTCATGTCGTTATTTTCAAAATCTAGAACATCTTCAGTTGAACTGTCAATTTGCACGATTTTGGGAGAGGAAGGTGGATTGCATGAAATTTCTGGTTTTTTTACAGTTGAGACGTTGGCATACAATATGTTTTTTTTATTTTTGTTATTATATCCTTGCACATTGGTGTTGCAAAAATAACAATCTTTTTGATATAATGGTTTTTCCCACAAAGTTGGCTTTATAAACTTTAGTTTATCCTCTTTTGTGTGATTCCAACGAGTTAGCATTGTGTAACAGGACATGCAAATTTTGTGTGGAACCCAATTTTTATCCTGATTGGCTATCTCAAGATCAAAACAATCTTTGTAAATCTGTTTGATATTTTTATTTATTGATTTACGATTTTTGGGGACATCGAATTGTCCACATATGTAACAAAATGCATCTGCATTGCTGTCGCATAAGTGTTCCGACGTTGTTACTGCAAAATTAAGTTTTAAAGCCTTTGGAGTTTTATTATTGTTTTGATTTTGAGAAGCCATGATTTATGTGAAAACCCGCACGTTAGGGATCCTTTCTCGATCGCAGGTGAGTCCGCCGTCCTAGGGGTGATAACCCTCATACCTCCCCAGGCCTAAGTATGAGAGCTTTCCGACTTTGACGAGGACAAAGTCAACTCGTCGTCGGACACACTACGGCATCATTCTCACACCCTAACGTCCCCCTGCAGGGCAGCGCGCCTACGCTGGCTTCGTTACTTCGATAAACAGGAAGCGAATCATTCTACACATCCGCTTTCGGGGCAGTTGTCATCGCCTACTACATTTATCGAAGCAGCAGGATTAGTATTGTGCCGAAACACAATAAAAGTGCAAAACGTACAAGGTAAACAATGTATTTTTAAGAAATAAGATAGTGAAGGATGGAGGATATTAATGTTCCTTTGTATCTCATTGCTTAAAAATTTATTATTTAACTTTTACATCTTATTGTCACATTATTACATCAATGAACAAAGTTTTGTGCATTTGCCAAATTGATCTCTACGAAGCAATGAGACCTAACTGTCAGTTCTTGAGAATAGTAAACTGGTTCATTACAAAACAAAAAGTTACAGTTCCCGCTGCATAACAGTCTATCAAAAAACATTTCGGTGTAGCCATGGCTACTCCAAAATGTTTTTTGGTAGACTGTTATGAAATGTCACATTTTGAATCCCCTGCAGGGGGTTCAAAATGTGAAAGATTCGTATAGATTCTTAATCAGTGACCCAAAAAACCCCTAGATACCAAGTTTGAAGTAAATCCATCAATTTTTACAAAATTCGTCCACCATATTGGAGCCGCCATTTTGAATTTTGAAAATCTAACTTCAAATTCGTCATCAGCGACCCAAAAAACCCCTAGATACCAAGTTTAAAGTAAATCCATCAATTTTAAAAAAAATAGCCTACCTCTCAAAATCCGACAGGTTTTTGGAGATTAGAAAAAAATCCTGACGTGATGGAGCAAAACGGACTTCGGATTCGTGTTTAGCGCGTCAAAATACATAGGAAATGACTAGTCTGGTCTGCCGCGCACGACACTTTTTTTTGTTGGGCTGTGTTACGAATGTGATGTCAGATTTTCAAAATTCAAAATTTAACAGTCGACTGTTAAATATTTTGAAAATTCGTGATTTTTTAAGAAATTTTCTTACAGATTAGTATATTTTCATGAATTTTTTTTATTGTGGCTTCATACTCTACATTCGCCAAATGGACTTCAAATTCGTGTTCAGCGGCTCAAAATACATGGGGGTAGGCTACTCTAAATCCCGAAACCCGACAATATTTTGTTTTGTTGGGCTGTATAATATACTTTGTATGATAAATAAGACGATAGTGACAGTTTTTAAAAAACAGCATGTCTTTGCTCCTCCTGAGTGTAACCTCTTTTCTTACCCTTTTTTGCATATTTCAACCACTATTTTACATATTATAATAACAAAATATATTTAAAACGTATTTTAGAACATTCATTACAATATTACGGTATTAAAAAAATATTTTTTATTAACAAAATAAATGTTATAAACAAATTAATTTAAAAAGAGCTTTTTTTTAACAATAAATGTAATTGTGACTAAACAACAATACAATAAAAATGAAAAATTGATCGGATTTGCCTGAAACTGGTTACTCGGGGGTTTTCGGGGTCGCTGATGACGAATCCGATGTCAATCTTTTAAAATTTTAAATGGCGGATCCAATATGGCGGATTACAAAATGAAAAATTGATCGGATTTGCCTGAAACTTGTTACTCGGAGGTTTTCGGGGTCACTGATTACGAATCTGGCACCGGTTTTTGAAAATTCAAAATGGTGAATCTAATATGGCGGATGACAAAATGAAAGAAAAACTTTTGAATTTCAAAAATCCAATATCATATTCGTAATCAGTGACCCCAAAAACCCCCGAGTAACAAGTTTAAGGCAAATCCGATCGATTTTTGATTTTATCATCCGACATATTGGATCTGCCTTTTTGAAGTTAAAAAAAGTAACATCGGATTCGTAATGTGACCCTGAAACCCCTCGAGTTACCAGTTTCGAGCGGATTTGATCAATTTAAAAAAATTGTCCGTTATATTGAATTTTAAAAATTTGAAAAATCTGACTTCTGATTTGTAATCAGCGACCCTTAAAACACCCTATCGTGCACTGGAGCGATAAATTCCTGTTAATGAAAAATGTATGCTTCAAAGGATTAAGTCAAGACTAAAGCCGTTTTTTTTAACTTATCCTTATGAGTAAAAATGCTTTTGAATGTAATGGTCCCCATTCTATTTTCTTTATTACTGAAACAGATTCAACTTTAATACATAAAAATCTTAGATGTGGCACACTTACTGAATTTGCAAAGTTGACTAGAATGATTTTAAATAGTTGAAATTATTGTCCGTTAATAAATATAAGAGTACTTAATTTTCTATTAGAAATTAAACTTTTTCATGGGAAACTATTTAAGATATTAAATGTTTAATTATTATTTCAGAAATTATATTCTGGATTAAAATTTCTTTAGAAATTTGTAATAAGGTCAGGAGAAATGTGTGGGAAAGTTTTGTGATTAAAGGTGGAAGAGTGTAAAAAATGGTATAAATTCCAAAAGGGCAAAGGACAGCAAGAATTGTCGAACGAAGCGAGTGCCACGGGCGTGTTGTAACGCGATACTACCGTAATTCACGTTGGTTTTACGCTTTATGCGACACGTGGAACATGCACGCGCAAATTTACGGGGAACCCAACGGCGACCGGACAATACATTTGCAACCGGACTTGATGGACGCTTGCCCAGTATTGGATTAAACGCTCGGAAAAAGAGAAAAAATACAAATAAACCAAACCGCCGAACAAAGAAGAGGTATTCGTACATTTCTTTTCAGCACAAGAATGAATTTCATTCCAAGATTTATCAATTGCACTCAATTTCCGATTTTAAAAGTAACTCTAACCTTTGTGGTATAAAATCAGCTATAAGTTGTATTTAAGATAGGCTAGTAATATTTCTTTCAAGTTTCATAAAAAATCATCTTAGAAATGGAGGATTCCATTCTTTTTGTCAGTGACATTGTAGCAAAGTGTTTTCTGTATGATGAGCAGAAAAATTTAGTAATAATAGTAATAAAAAGCACACGAATGAATATTAATCATTTACCTTTATGGGACTGACGAGGTACCCGGATACCTTTTTTGCATTTTCAAATTGATTTTTTTCATAATTTTTAAAATCGTATCGATATAAGGTTATTCGACTACTCAAATTTATCCATACAAAGTGTTTTAATATTATTTATAATGTACACCAAAATCAGTCTAAGCTACAATGTCACGTAAGTTTTTGTTAAAAACGGCAGAAGGTACCCGGGTACCTGTATACATTTCATCCAGATAAATGTAGAAACTTCTATTAAAAAATTATGAAAAATTACATTCAACAATTTTTATTAATTTTTATAGTAATGCACATAATTTTTTTTATAAAATATATGTAATTTAAGGAAAAAAATTTAACAATCTACTTGACTTGGATGGATTGTTAAATTTATTTCCTTACTATTCATTACACCAAGGGATAAATTCATTATTAAATTAATATATGTAATTTAGTTACTATAGTTAAATAATAATATTCATAAGAAATCGTCAGTTTTTAACTTAAAAATTACCATAAAAATGAAGTTTGAATAGAATTAATACTATTTAATGAAAGATCAGTGAAATTGTGAATATATACAAAATACTTAATACGTAATGGACGGTTTTTTAATAATCAACTAATAATGATAATTTTTTATTATCAAAAAGAAAATCTTATTTTAAGACGAGTCTTAAAATCAGCGCTAGTAGTTATAATGGAAATTACATTGCGTAAATTCAGCAAAGCTGCCTTAAAAATGTTGTTTCTTAAATTAAGACCTATTTTCGGCCTTAAAATAAGACTTCAGTAGAAATGTTTTGTGATTAGAGTAATTTAAAATTCATTAAATTTGGAAAGTAATTTGTAAACTTCGAGTTACAACCCGCTTCACACTATCAATGAAACGAATTTTTTTAAAGACAGTGTGGTATAAAAGATTGTTATTAATAATTTATCTTAGCAAGGGAATATAAAAACAAAATAATATACATAACACAAACTGTTCAATTTCCACTTTCAATATAATTATACACAGATTTTACTTCAATTTTTATGATAAGTTCCTTATGTTGGGTAAAACTCCTGAACTGTCCAGTTCTATAGTTAAAAGTTATTGTTGCCAATATGAGAATTACAAATCCGTAAAATATTAGCTCATTTAAAAAAAATTGTTAAAAGTAGTAGGTGTGCAAGTTTTGACGTTTTATGTGACAATATTCGAGTTAGGAAGGTTCCAATCTGTTAGTTTCTGAGGATGATTTTTCTATTGTAGCAAAATTAATTAATATAAATCACTATAAATTATTAATATAAATAGGCTACAATTATAATAGATATTAATAGATTAATAACAGCTATTTTGAATTATTTATATTCTTTTGAATTTAATTTCACTTTTTGAATTTTTCGCTCATCCTAGTAACTTTCTGTCGGTAACAGTGAAACTGCAACCATACTGAATCCAGTGGTAACATCTATCGTACTTGTCATATTTAACTTTTTCACTCTTTAACAAAATGTCATGTCTTTAAACATTCCTTTAGGGCGTCGGTTGGCTAGTAAAATATACCATTTCGCAAGTGTGCTGAAAAACATATCATTTCATGAAATAGTTGAAAACCATACCATTTCGGGAACATACAATATATTTCAGGTTGTCAACAAGAAAACTACAAGAAAAATATAAAGTTAAAAAGTCTAAAAAAATGCAAATGAATAAACTAGTACATTGTGTGGTTAGGGCGGAAAGTGGTTAATTCTTGACCGGGTGTCAATTTTGGAGACGATTGAAAATTCCCTAAACTTCATATAACAGAAATGCTATTTGACAGTTTATATAATAGAAATTTAATTGGACAGAATATTTACATAGCAGACGATTCATATAACAGACGTTTGATTGGACAGAATTTTTATCGAACAGAAATGTTACATAACAAAAATTTTATATGACAGAATTGCCATTCAACAGAACATAAGTATAGCAGAACTCTCATTGGTCATAATTTAACTTTGCATCTTACATTCTCATCCCTGCTATAGTTTTAAATTGTCGGGAAAGTAGATGTAGAGGTCACTAGTTGTTATTTCTTTCTCGCGCCAAAGTTTGAATATTAAATTATAAAACTTATATTTCATTTCATTATTATTAATAATAAATAATTATTATAAATAAATAAAATATAGTGAATAAATGTTTTAAATTATATTGCAATTTGAAGGTTATTAAATGTATTGTAATATTATTTTGTTTAACAAATTATTATTACGATTATTTTTCCAGAAACTTTGTGATGAATTAAAAAAAGGATTATAAATAGAAAAAATAGGGGCCCACGCGAAAAAGTTCCCGGGAGTTGACTCCCGGGAATCTCCCGGGAGTTGATTCCCGGGAATTCCCCGGGAATTTCTCAGAAAAAATTCCCGCAAACTTGTTAACCCTTACGTGAAGCATTGTAGGTGTCTCTGAAAAAAAAAACTTTTGTTTAAGGCGTAAAAAATTTTTGTAAGTATTTAAAAAGTTTCATTTAACACTAGGAAGTACCCAGAAGCATATTTAAAGTTTAGGTTAATCATATTAATTACTTATAGGAACCTATTCAAGGTTTCAGTCTGAGATCCAGGTAATTAATCGACATTTTCCAATGTATTAAACTGAAAAAAAATCAATAGTCGATTACTAGGATCTCTCCAGGTACTTCTCTAAAAGTTAGTTAAATTTCGATAACTTCTTCGAGGAAGAAAACCCTAAAATATGAAAGACGATCGCTACAAGAGATTTCCAGGTACCTATGATTACTCAGGGTAATTTTTCGTCAACTTCTGGAACAAGTTAACCTTAAAACGTGATAAATGATCACTAGGAAGTTTCAAAATACTTTCCTACTGTTCAGGTCGTTTTCATAAACTTTTTCAGGGAAGTTTATGTTAAACAGCTCAATTGTTTACGAGAAGCAATTATCATATTACCTAAACTCAGTCAAAATCAAATATCTACAATTAACCTTCAAATATTTGCTCCTAGGTCAATTGATTTTTATCAACTGTCTCCGTCAAATTAAATATAAATCAGTTAATTATTTATTCCATGTAATTTCAAACAAAAAGTTTTTATCATAATTAAAATTTTTTCTTCTGATTATTTATTTATCAATTTATATTTATATTTTTAATTCTTGAAAAACAACTAAAATATCTTCAAAAATATCGTTGATTTTTAATTTTTATTAAACTTTTATGTACAGACATTTACTAAATTACAGAATAAAACATTTTGAATAATTTTTTTTAACTATAAAACATTCTCGAAGTATTAAACATAACGTACAAAAATACCAACAAAATTGTCTGAATTTGAAATTTCAGTGTCAGTAATTTTCGGTTTTGTATCGATTACGGGGTTTCTTACAATTTTTTTTCTAATTCACTGTCCATTACAATTTAGGAAAACGTTGACATTTAAAAACAAAGATTAGTTACGACAGTTTATAAATCGTATAAAGATAAGCGCAACATCTTTTCCAGAGGGAGCAATTAACAGGAGAACCGAAGGTATAGGCATATAATACAAGGATCACATCAAAATTGCTTCTGGTTTTGGTTTCTGCATTCTTATCACATGAGAGAGTATTTTTTTCTATAGAATTCTCAGTTTCGATTTTCGATGTCAATAATGACGATTTCGTTTTCATTTTATTTTCAAGAGAAAATGACGGTTTCGCTTTCCTTTCAGATAAACAATTTTTTAAAAATTCGCTTTTTCGATATCGATCGTCGTTTTCGAATTAAATATAAAAAGTTATAATTCTTTTATATAAGCAAATTTTTACTTTTAAATTATGTTATAAAGAAACATATCATTTTCTTTCCATGTTGTTTATAAAGATGCATATATAATTCTCTACTCGTAAAGGCGCTTGTATACCTCACCGATCCCGAGTATACTTCTGTCGTGTACCATTGGAGTAAAAGAGACAAAAAGATATTTCCGTCTCTTTTACTCCAATGATACACGACGCAAGTATACTCGGGATGGGTGAGGTATACAAGCGCCTTAAAACTTTTGAAACTATTCTGTTTAATGGAACGATTTGTATACTGTAAGAATCACGTACATGTTTTATATTTTCATTTAGATTGAAACCTATTTCTCTGTTTCTAATTTCTTGACGATTGTCGTTTGTAACAATAAGTTTCCTTATAACCGCGTACGAATTTCCTTGAATTGTAATGTAATAATTGACAACACCAAAAGAAACAGATTCATTTACTTTACACTGCACGTAATAATTCGTACGTTTTTTCTGACGAGTATACAATTTCGACGTATAAATATCTTTATTTATTTTACACCTACTGAAAATCGGAGTATATGCTTCCATTAATTGCTCCTGGGTGAAATGTGTCGCAAAACTTAAAGCACGCAATTCGCTCGCTGTGATAACATTAGCAACGGGTGGACCATGTGTGCAACACAGGGAAACATTTAATCTTCTTTCGGGATGTAAGAGATGATCAATACAACGTTGAGCTTGAAAAATTTTGATTGTATTTGCTAACTCAACATCAATTTTATTAGACCCGTGTAACATTCTGACAAGCTCACCGTTTTGGTTTTCAGAAGAAAAAGCCGACCAAACCCATAGCGGTCCCCATTCTCGGACATCATCTGCAAGATGTCTTAATTGATGCAAATTATAGGAGCATTGATTTTCACCATACAATCGTGGGACATCAATGACAAAAATATTTAATAAAGTTTTCGCGAGATCGATTTCTGCCGGTATAATTTGCTCTTTTGATAATAAATGGATTGCTTTAACAAGCATTAAAAAATGATCATAATATTCCGAATTTTTAAAACGATCTTTTAAAACTATTGGCCCATAATAGAGGAGGAAAGCTCTGAGTTCGGAGGCTTTCCAATCTTTTAGTTCTGACAGTTTTCGAGGAATACGAGTCACATCGTCCGGTGGTGTTATTGTCGCCAAAATTTTATCTATTTCATCTCTTCTCTCTTTAGTCAAGTAATAGTCTCGGTCATGGTTACTGGAATCACACCATAGAATCAAAAGCTTTAACATTTTTCCCAGAAGCACGGCATGCATATAATCATGAGGAAATCCCTTTGACCTATCGAAGTAAGGTATGTTGGTTACAACTGAACTACCTTTAACACCTCTGAAGTGCTTTAGATTGTCATACTTTTCAGCAATTGCGGTTTGGATGGCCATGCGTTCAGATGTTCTTAAAGGAGGCTCTTTAGGATCTACTGGATATATCCACTTTGAACCAGCACAAGTTTGACAGCTTTCGCCTTTAGCCTCACAACTTGCACAACCGCATTCGCCATTGAAATTCATAAGATTTTGAACAGATGAACGAGCAGGAGCATCCAAACTGGCAATCGGGGCAACTACTCTACTTCTAAACATACGATTTAACGTTCGGTGAAACCAATCAAATCCATACAAAAATAAATGATTTAGGATCAATGAAAAAGGTGTAAGGAATGAGTTCATTTCTGGTTTTTTGATTCCTCTGTTCGCGTAAAAGATGCCACACACAAATTGAAAAGCCCTTCTAAATTCCGGCGATATATTGGCAATCTGAGCATACACTGGCCACATCTGACTTCGTCCACTTTTAGATTTTTGAACTCCATCAGTAAACCAGATCAAGAATAAGTCATATTGACCAGGTATAGCTATCGTTTTAAGACGATGATATTCTGAAGCAGAAGTTAAATCATATAAAATGTTCTCATTTCTGCCTAAACATTCATTCTGATATGAATCAATTAAAGTATGAAGCTCTCGCACTTCAAAAGCTTTACGTAGTTCAGTTTCAATATTAAATTGTAAAAAAAACTATTTAAATTTCTACCATTACAACGTGGACAAATTTGCACATCTAATGTGCCTGTCCATTCTCCGACGAGATTAAGGCAGTCAGAACAAATCCTATGCTTTGTTGTGTAATCTGCTTCCTGAGGTAAAATATCATCGATTAATTTAAATAATTGATATTTCGTTGTTGGAAGTGTGTGGTCATTCGGTAATAACGAATGCATTAGGTTTAATATGTCTCCTAAAGCTTTTTTAGTTAATCGATTTGAAACATAAACTTTTAAAATCTGCTTCAAAGCTTCACCACCACAAATATCGGCGTTTTGATAAATAGGGTTATCGAACCATCGAGTTTCATTATCGTTTCCGTTATCGACGTCATTGTCGCTACTACCATTATCGTCTCTTTCGCTATCGCTAGTATCATTATCATCTCTATCATTATCGTCACTACCATTATCATCCCTAACGTTATCGCTGTTATCATTATGATTTGTATCATTATCGCTAGTGGAATTATCGTCACTACCATTACCTGCACTAACATTATCGTTTCTATCGTTATCGCTACTATCATTGGCATCTCTACCATTATCGCTACTGGCATTACCTATACTAACATTATCGTCTCTACCACTATAATTTCCATCATCATTATTATCATTATTATCTATCGTTAATGTGGATGATTCAGATGGTGATAAAAGTGGTTCAAAAGAAGAAGAACGTAACGGACTCGGTTGTTCCACTGGAGCATCGGAATCATTTAAATCTTGATCAACAGTTAACGGAGAGGAATTTCGAGCAGAAGTTGTTTCTGAATCTATCGAAGACTCAGTTGTGACATCATTTTCACTTTGAAATTCTGAAGATTGAGACGATGAGTCTTGATTTTCGTCACTATCACTACTTGAATTCTAAAAATAATAATATAAATAAATTAAATAAAAATCACAATTAAGAGGTAACATCACCCAGAGCACTAAAATAATGGTGGCTTTTTTATTTATGTATTCTTGGAAACTGGTACTTCACAATGTTATAGGGATTGTTTTAACCTTAATACACATTTTAGGCTAAATTAAGAACTATGTAAGTATAAAATTTTTTTGTTGTAAAATGGCGTCTGTGCAGCATCTTGATTAAAAGCACATCTTGAAAAAAGTGGCTTCTACGAACGGAAAGTTTTCTGCTTCCTGGGAGTACCTATGCCAAAAATTGATACGAATCCTAAAAGTAGATGAGATTTGTTAGGGAAATATGTAAGAGCTTTTGAAAATATTAATATCTCGCTAAATGGCATGACATTAGAGAAAAAATGTCATTTCTCATAATACAGTTTTTTCATTAATGTCATGGCGTTTTGCGAGAAATTAATATTTTCAAAAGATCCTACGTACTTTGCTGACAAATCTCATCTACTTTCAGGATTCGTATCGATTTTTGGTCTAGGTACTCAGAGGAAGTAGAAAACTTTCCGCCCGTACAGGCTATTTTTCCAAGGGGAGCTCCGAGTTAAGGTGCTGTACAGACGCCATTTTATAATAACAATTTTTTTACTTAGTTTTTAATTTAGCTTAAAATATGTGTAACATTGTACTATACCGTTTTCTAAAAATAATTATTTAAAAAAACCTCCATTTTTTTAGTGCTCTAGATGATGCTTCACCTTAAGAGGTCAATCCACCACAATACTTTTAAGGTAAACCTTTTTATTTTTTCCAATTTTGATCTGAAACAGAGATTTTAATTCCTCGATAATTTAGAAGACGGAAATGCTAGAACAAGAAAATCGAATTTTTTGTCAATTTTTATTTTTAATACTATAGTAGATCACGTTTCTCTAAAAAAAATTCGGTTTTCATGTTCTATTTATTCCGTGTTCTGAATTATCTTGGAAATGTAATCTCAAAGTTTCAGATTGAAATTAGAAAAAATAAAAAAGTTTGATAACTAAATACAATAACAGCTTTCCTCAAACACAAATATCTTTTTAAAAAATTATGTGGATTTAGTACAAAATAGCGTCTATAAAGCACCTTAACTAAAAGCACCTCTTGAAAAAACAGTTTCCACGGGCGGACAGTTTTGTCTTTCCTCTGAGTACCTAAACCTAAACAAATCTCATCTACTTTCAGAATTCTTATTGATTTTTGGTGTAGGTACTCACAGGAAGAAAAAAACTGTTCGCACATGGAGGCTGTTTTTTCCAGTGGTACTCTTAGTTAAAGTGGTGTACAGACGTCATTTTGTACTAAAAAAATTTTTTACCTAATTTCCAATTTAGCCTATAATATGTGGTTTAAGGTAAAAAAATCCCTGTAATATTATAGAGCCTTACCATATTAAGTAAGATAGTGTTCTTTTCGAATCGTTATTCCAACACAGATACTGAAAAATGGAGAAATGTATTGTCGACACGACGACACGAACAACACAAAGAATTGAGATTGAGATATTAAGAGACATTGACATAGTCTTCTTTTCGAATCGTTATACCAACATAGATACTGGAAAATGGAGAAATGTGTTGTCGACACGACGTCACAAAAGGTTGAGATTGTGCCTGTTTAAATAATTTTTCTTATTAATTTCAAGCCTACCCTCACAACACCGAAAATTTTCTGAAATATTTCATTGAAATTTCGAAATATTTCATTGCAATGTTTCCTAAAAATTGTGTAAAAATTTAAATGTCCCGCTTGAGGAAATATTAAATGTAAAACTTTCCCAAAAATTGCAGTTAAATGTTCAGGAAAGTTGTACGCTAAATATTTCCTCAAGAGGGACATTTAAATTTTTAAAAAAGGTTTAGAAAACATTGCAATGAACTATTTTGAAATTTCAATTAAATATTTTAAAAAGTTTTAGAAAATTTTCGGTGCTGTGGGGGGTATATTTATTCCAGGTATTTCATTGCGAAATCATTATTTAATAATTTTATTTAATTAAGTTTAACAAACTAAAGTTCTTGTTACTTTAAATAATACCCAAATGCGAATTTTCTTTTACTTTCACACTTAACCATCAAAAAAAGCCCCAAATCATAGTCAGTTTTACGTAGGGGTAATTGTTTGCAATCACTTTTCCTGAGATTAAAAAAATATATAAATAAATTATAGTTAATATAATAAAAAAAATTTTTGAGGTGAGCGAATTAACATAACTGACAAATTTGAAAAAAATAATAGTGCCTATAAATTTTGAGTGGACCCAATTCACGGCTGATTCGCAGTTTTCTTTTCGTTAATAAAATATCAATTTATTTGTTACTATATAAAATGACTCAAGAATTTCATATTATTAAAAGTACCCTATTTTTAAACATTTTAAAAAAATTATTATGAATATTTATCAAGAAAATATGTAATGATCTTTAAAAAGCAGAATGTAATTTTCACAAATAAAACTTCTGGCCATTTCGATGAAAACATAGACAGATGGTTTAAATTAAACTATAGTATTCTGTTTACAGTTAATTTAATTTCAGAGAAAAAGCTATTTGGTTGTAAAATCTTATATTTTAAAAAAATTCGCGGTTTGACGAATAATTCTAGAATTTTTCTCGGTTTTGATTTAATTCCTAGCGTTCTCTTGATTTTTTGATCTTTTCCGCTCTGAAGGCATCATGAAAATTTTTATCACAATTACCCTTCAAAAGTTTTCGATTTTATCTTAAATTCGTTCGACTATGCCAATTAATTTTTTCTTAATTTTAATAATATAAAATAAATTTAGATTATAAACAATATCACACAAATATTTTAAGCAGACAAAAATATTTCAAAACTTTGTTCTACAATTAATGACAAGTGTAAAATTTTATATTATACTTCTTAACGATTAAATTTTACATTAGAAACGTCCGAAATTTTAAGGTGTGATACCTATATTACATCCATTAAATAAAGAAGTTGAAACAAATACAGGAAAATGTTACATTAATAACTCAAATATATATATATATATATATATATATATATACAGTCGGTTCTCCGTACCGTGCAGCTTTCTGAAATTTCCCTCTCTCCATGATTCTGTACCGAGCAGCTCTGAAATCTCCCCTACTATACTCATTTTCAGGTTCGTCTTAAGAAGGTACTTTGCGGGTGCCACACAAATAACTTCAATTTTATTGAAAAGAGATTTTTATTTTATAAAATAATTTCACGTTTTTAACAAATAGATCAATATATCTTTATTTTTTTAATTAACAAATAAATATTAATTTTCTATTATTTGGAATTATCTGAAACATTAGGGAATTTATTTTTTAAATCCCCCATAATATCTTTTGTTTCAATTTTTAATTTTTCAATGTTTAAAATATCTTCAGGATTGCAATTCCATTGCCTCTGATACCATAACTGAAATTGATTTAAATTTAATAAAATAATAATAATACGATTTATAATACTATTGTATGATTTAATTTATTCGAATATGTTATTTTTTTAATTCATATGTACTATAAGATTTAAAAGCATTAAACATTATTTTTTTAATTTATACAAAAAAATATTTTAATCTCTTTTTAACTTTTTTTAAAACGACATATTAATCTATTTCTGTCCAAACTTTAAATATTTCACATATTTTATTCTAAAAAAATTTATATTATTTAAAACATCACTTTTTTGCTTTACGACCGGTCTTTGGAATACGGCACTGAAAGTTGGTGACGTCACTGCTCGCTATGAAGTAACGCAGTGGGTTAGAAGATGCCCGGTATGAAAAAACGCTCGGTATGAAAGTGCACGGTACGGAGAACCGACTGTATATATATATATATATATAACGAATTGCAAAACATAGAGTATATTAAATGTTCTTTTACCTGGAAATCATCTTCATTACAGGAAAATAATATCAAATTTTCACAATGTTTTAAAACAGTAATAAGAGTCACTTGGTTATTATAATTTATTTTGCATTTGCAGCCGGTATTTGCAATCCGCCAATAGCTTTTGTTTTGTTCCATAGTTTATTTGTTATTTATTTACAAACACAAGACTTCATGTCATTCCCCGCAACCTAACCCGAGAAACTGATTAAAGCTTAACACACAGTGACATGAGAAACGTAAGGGTTATCACACAAGATGCCCGGGAACATCGTTCGGAAACTTAGGGTGCAGTCCCATGTGAGCAGAAAACGCTTTTCATGAGAGTATGAAGGACAGAAGATAGCGCTATCCTTCACACTCTCATAAAAAGCGTGTCCTGCTTTCGGTTTTCTGCTCACATGGGACTGCACCCTTAAAGTATGATAGTTGGTTCACAATAGGATACGCTTTAAAAATATCAGTTCAATCAGAATATTCTTGCTAACGATGGTGTGACCATACCCTAAGGGAGCGGTCACACTTCACTTGCAGGAGCAGTTGCTAATGGCAACCGAGTAAGAGTAACAGAGATAGGAGATCTTTTATCTCTCTTACTCTTACACGGTTGCTATTGGCAACTGCTCCTGCAAGCGAAGTATGACCGCTCCCTAAGGGTATGGTCACATCATCGTCAGCAAGAATAATGCTGACTGGTTTCAATGGTAACTTTAAAGGGTAAGAGAGATAGACGATTGTTTTTGTCTCAATCACTCTCATAAGTTACCATGGAAACCAGTCAGCAATATTCTTGCTGACGATGGTGTGACCATACCCTTACTAAGGGTGCAGTCCCATGTCGGTTGAATAGTTGAACAGTCGCACAGTGGAACAGATCATAGACCAATCAGGTGGTGCTAAATTCCCCTAGCATGACCTGATTGGTCGACAATCTATTCCACTGTGCAACTGTTTAACTGTTCAACCGACATGGGACTACACCCTTAGAGATAGAAGATCTTCTATCTCTCTTCCTCTTACACGGTTGGGGGCCATTCATTAATTACGTAAGGCTTCTAGGGCTAGGGGGGGTCTACCATTTCTTACACCCATTAAAAAATATGTCGCCAATGCATGTACAAAATCTTACGTGGGGGAGGGGGGGTCAAATTAGCCAAAATCATTCTTACGTAATTAATGAATGGCCCCTTGCCATTGGCAACTGCTCTTGCAAGTGAGCTGTGACTGCTCCCTGATTATAAAAAGGATGAATGGGGAAGGCGTATCTAAACAGTACTGTACAATAATGTTCAGATATGCCAGTTCTATCGCACATTATAGCACTCATACGTTACCATGGCAACGTATGATTGCGAAAAGGATGGATGGGAAAGGCATATCTGAACAATACTGTACAGTATTGTTCAGATATGCCTTCCCTATCGCACATTGTCGCACTCACATGTTGCCATGGCAACGTATGAGTGCGAGAAGGATGGATGGGGAAGGCCGTTTCCGAATTGAGTGTATTTGCATGCATTTGTATGGTACACTTCGTGAAGTATATACTTAACCATCCTTGTCTCGCACACGTGTTTACGTGCGTAGAACAAGGATGGTTAAGTATATACTTGGCAAAGTATGCGCAATTCGGAAACGGCCGAAGGCATATCTGAACAATACTGTACATGTAGATTCAGCTTGAGACGCGTCTATTGTACCATGCGACTGTGGTCTATGCAAACTCAGGTTTATGCCCGCTGATCTAGGCCTAAAGGCGTTTCTCCAATAAGATCCTAAACTCTTGCGTTGCGTATGCGTTGCGTCGGTTGCTATTGGCAACCTATGCTAAAATCAACGCGTCAGTCACGCAACGCAAGAGTTTAGGATCTTATTGGAGAAACGCCTTAAGCAGAATAGCTTTGCGAACGAGATGCATGAGATAGAAAAGGATACGAATATATCTCTGTCCTTTTCTAACTCATGTTTCACGTTTGCGAACGTCTTTCGCGAAGCTATTCTGCTTACGCCTTCTCTGCGTTAACTCCAGTAAGCTATTTTCACGGAGTAACAATAGGATAATAATTCAAATATAAACAAGTGCATTTATTTAAGTTAATTAAAAAACTATGGCAATTCAAAAAGACGAGTGGTTTGTTTTATTCGACACGTATGTTAATGATGAAAGGTTTTACATCGTCAGTAAAACATCCATTCTAGTAACTCATGATTCTGAAATAAAAATCGGGGAAAAATTTCAGTTTGTGTTTCCGAACAATTCGAAAGATGCGGAGATAAAAATTGGAAAATTTGTAATGCAATCGAGTAAGTATTAAGTTAATTATATTTTTAATCATATTATAATTCCACATTTTAAACAATTATAAAAATTATACTAAAAGGCTTGTCACGTTAATTATAGAAATAAATAATAAAGTTATATTCCATTTTACTTTTATAGAAATCAGTCTTCTATTTAAAAGAAGCGAGTGTTTATCAATATTGAAAACAAGATTTTTTTACAGAATCAATAGAAAATTTGGAAATGGAAATGACCAAGAGAATGAGACAATATAAATTAAAAAACGTTACCAAAGAAGAAATGAAAGAGGAGGAAAATTTAGAACGTGCAAGAATAAGAGCCAAATTTATTCCAAAAGCCAGAGGGGATAACGTGATTATGGCCAAAGAACTTATAAAAGATGTAAATCTATTGAAAAAAGAAAAGCTAAATGTAGTTAATAGAATCACTACTGCAGAGAATCTATCTGAAGAAGTGAATGAGTTACTTCTCAATATAAACAAGGTCAGTGACTAAATATTTGTAAAAGTAAAAGTCATTTTTATATAATTTACTTATTTAATTTTAAATATTTGTGTCTTCTTAATCAAGGACCTGGAGCGATAACGTTTCGGAGTATATCACCGTAAATTTGACGATACTTTATAGAAAATCTATATACTTTTAAATGATTGTATATAGCTTTAAATAAATATATATAAATAATTGTTACATAGATTCTACTGTATTCTGTTCAACAGAGAAAAAATATTTTAATGCTCAAATATATTTTAATTTAAAATTTTCAACACGAATTCTAACTTAATAAATAATAGTCCAAAGCTAAGGAAATATTTCCTCAGAATTAGAAAAGATTAACAGTTATTACAATATATACCTAATAAAAATTATTTTTAAAAGTAAAAACAACATTAAAAAATCATAAAACATTTCTAAACATTTTAAATTTACTATATGTATAGAACAAATTATTTATTGTTACACTTTGTATGGAAAATACTCAAAGATTCTTTGCATAATTAAATAAAATTTTTCTTTTCATTTTTTATGATAAAATCAATTTTAATTTCTTTCTCGGTCCAATTCCAATTATCTCATTTTTTCATTTTTATTTTTTGTAAAATCTGTAAATAGTTGATTTCATTGTTATAAAAAATACTCTTAATACTAAATTCTATGCCTATTTAATTATATTTTTAAAGTTATATTATTTAAAAAAATTTGTTTAAAATTTTTGTTATTTAATTCTTTTTTAAATGATTATTTCAATTTGGATTCTTCAAATATGAATATTTATATTGTAGAATCTTTTTCGTTACAAGCTGTTTGTTTTAATCACAAGTATTATACGCAGTCTAATATGTATTATTTCTAGTATGTCTGGATTAAATGTAATTGACTTGAAAAATAACTAGGTCATTTTTTCCGTATAATATTCACCAAAACTTTATTGTTGCAGCTTCTTCAGTAAAATAGGTAAGTATATTTTACTTTTATTTTCTAGCATTTCATATTTGTTATTGAGTTCTTAAACATTTGTTAGTATAAAGTGGGGTTATTTATCAAATTATTTTTACAATAAATTTTGATAGTTTAATGAACAAAATCAAATTTTGAATTTATTAATAGAAAACGCACATTTTAGCTCAAAATAAAAAACATAAAAGTTTTAAGTTATTAGGTATCACAATGAAAATAAATTATTATATTTTTAACAAAAATGTACATTACAAATGCAAAATATAAGATTTGAGACCACTTTTTTATTATGATAAATATTTCAAACACTATCAAATTTTTAGCAGCTTTTTAAACTAATGAAATTTTATTTTTCTTTAGATCAAATTTCTACTTATTCCAATTTCCAAAATTTAGTTTGCAAAAACCAAAAAATATTTGCATTATATAATGAATTAAATTTTTTAATTTTGAAACTTTTAATCTAAATTTTGTTTTTAATTTTTGAATTCCCATTAAAAATTAATACTAATAATAAAGTTTATAATAAATTGATAACACGACATGTTTCTTAGTTTTAATTTTTTCAAATCGTATTTTCAAGGAACAGTCTTTAAAAAATCATTAAATATCATTTTACATCAATTATAATTTTTTTGTGTGATTTTTTTTATTTTGATCAAAAAATAAATATTTTAATAAAATTTATATTTCTTTTTAAGTATTTTTAAGTATTAAGAGTTTGGATAAAAAACAATCGTTGTGTTTGAAATAATGGTATAGAATCTGTCGAGTCATAGACTTGAAAATAAATACAAAATTAAATAAAAATGAATGTTTGTAAAACAAAATAGTTAATAAAACAAAAGACGAATATTTTCATTTAACCTTTCTGTATAAGTTGTTTATACGAAACTGCACACTAATTAATTTTGATAAATAACATATCAAAAAATGGATGAACTAGTTCTTGTGGAAGGTGATGGTTATTATACAATAATTTATATTGACTCGATTATCTTTGATCAAAAGTTACCAGAAATAAATATTGGATCGAGTGTCCAATATTTGTGGCCTGAGAATTCAGCAGTCAAGAAGACTTATACTGGAAACGTGATTGAAATTTCAAGTGAGTTAAAAATGTTAAAACTGAAGAAAGTTTTTCTTTTAATCTTAATACTTTTTATTTATTTAATTTTTATTGATTTTTAAAAAAATGAATAAAAATATTTTATAATAAAGGAAAATAAATTTTTATAGGAAACTGTTTTGTGGAAATACGATTTAAAAAAATAAAAAATAAAAAACATGTCAGGTTATCAATTTGATTTAATTTTTAATATTTATTGTTAAAATTTTTTAAAACAATTTAAAAAATTAAAACAAAATTGAGATAAAAGAATTGAAAATTAAATACCTTAATTATTTAAATACAAATATTTTTTTATTTTTGCAAACAAAATTCTAAAAATTAGTGTAAACAGTAATCTGATTTAAAGAAAAAATAAAATTTCATTAGTTTAAAAAATAGGAAAAGAACTAGGCGCAATTGCGCCTACATCTAGGGTTTCGTGGCACTTTAAATTTTAATTAAAAAAAAATAAATAATTTAAAAATAAATAATAAAATTTATTTTATAAATTTTATGTGCTATTAAATTTTATTTATTTAGCAAAATTTTTATTATAAAAAAAAAATTTATGGCAAAATTTTTAAAAAATGGCAATCAAAGAAAATCAAAAATTGTCAAAAATCAAAATTGAAAAAAAAGGTAAATGAAAGAAAAAAGAAAGAGTGGCTGAGGAGTGGAGGTCTTTCTTCTATCATTTATCTTTTTTGATTCACAAACAAAAACATTAGGTAAAATGTCCATTCGATAATGTCCACTATTAAGACATGTCAACTCTTGGACATGTCAACTATAGAGACATGTCAACTACTGGGACATGTCAACTATAGGGACATGTCAACTATATGGACATGTCAACTATTGGGACATGTCAATTACTGAGACAGGTCAACTACTGGGACATGTCAATTACAGGGGCATGTTAACTAATGGGACATGTAATGTCCATTCAGTAAATGGAGATTTGGGATCTGCGGGGCCCCAAAATTTGAATTTGGGAGCTATGGTGCCCCAAAATTTGAATTTGGGATCTGTGGTGCCCCAAAATTCGAATTTGGAAGCTATGGTGCCCCAAAATTTGAATTTGGGATCTGTGGTGCCCCAAAATTCGAATTTGGAAGCTATGGTGCCACAAAATTCGAATTTAGGATCTGTGGGGCCCCAAAATTCGAATTTGGGATCTGTGGTGCCCCAAAATTCGAATTTGGGATCTGTGGGGCCCCAAAATTTGAATTTGGGATCTGTGGTGCCCCAAAAGTTTAATTTGGGATCTGTGGGGCCCCAAAATTTGAATTTGGGATCTGTGCCCTAAAATTTGAATTTGGGATCTGTGGTGCCCCAAAAGTTTAATTTGGGATCTGTGGGGCCCCAAAATTTGAATTTGGGATCTGTGCCCTAAAATTTGATTTTGGGAGCTGTGGTGCCCCAAAATATACTACGGACAGACGGACGCCAAAGTGAAACTATAAGGCTTTCGGCCATGGGCCACGAAACCCTAAAAATTAGTATACATTTGAGAGCGTATACAATATTTCCACTGATAAAAAAGTGTTTTAAAATATATTAAAATAATAAATGTTTATTTTTTATTCGAATTAAGGGGTTATACCTGTTTCGAGGCTTAAAAAAAGGATGTTTTTAAAGACTTTTTCGTGAATACAGTTTTAAATAATCGTTGGCAACTAATATACCACTTAATTAAGCAACTTTTAAATAATGAGAAAAAATTTTATTACGAATTTATTTTACAAATTGTCGGCTGTATGGTTGCATAAAAAGTGCAATGTATTTTTGCAGTCCTCCGCGGCGAGCAGTTGAAGTCTCCTGGATCGTCATCTAGAAGCACAAAAAATTTTTTTTCATAAACTACATAAGATTATCTAGTGAAGTACACATGATCATAATTTTAGAATTTTTTTTGTAGAATTGTGAGAATTATAAAAATAAATCGCATTTTTGACCCAAAAAAATGGATTTTAATTGTTTATAAAAAAAAATTCTCTTCATCAATTTTAAAAATCGTGTGTACTTCACTAGATAATTTAACTAAGAAGCTACAGTTAAATTTTTAGCTCAATCGGACAATAACTCTTCGAGTTCTACTGCTCGCCGATTTGTAAAATATGGTTTCGAGAAAAACGCGTTTGAAGTTTCACAACACTATAATTTTTAATAATCTCATGCATTTGGTTAATAAAATTTTTTTACCTTCACTCTGCTATCCCAGCACCATATAATTGTCCCTCAGTGGCCGTATTTGTCTCTTCCAGCTCCTTTCTCACTGAAGTTATGCTCCGTCGAGCATTTTTTTTCGGAAAAATTAAAATTATGCATTATGACGCTTCCGAAATGCTCCAGAAAAAATAATTTTAACAACATTTCCAAGTTGTTTTCGTGCAAGGACGTCATTGATTATTAATCTAGGAATGTTATAGTCCATTTTAAGCAAAAAAAAAAAATCGAAAAAAAAAAATTTTTCAGGCAGGTATAACCCCTTAATAAAAATTTAAAAATTTGTCCATTAAAGATACAAGAAACCTCTATATGACATTTAAATATTTATTTAGCTGACGAAGAGCACTTAGAGCAACTTCAGCGAGAATTATCTGCTAAAGCAAGGAAAAATTCAAGAAAACGAAAACATTCAATAAATTCAAACATTGATCAAACTGATCATGATGATTCAAGAAAGGTAAATAACAATTAACCAAATAAAGACTTACTTTTTTATTTATGCAAAATTAATTTTGAACTAAAGTGTCATATTTCCATAAATAAAGTTAAAATTTGTTAAATAAAATTTACGAGGTCTAATAACAATAAAAACAAATGTTTAATAAGTTAATAATGAAACAAGAAACATATAACAAATAAATTTTTATAGAAACTGTCCGGTCAAGATACTATTCTATTGAGTAAGGTAAACGCAGCTATGCAACTGACCAAGAAATTAACCGCGGCGTTGCGTTGCAAGATATTAAACAGGTAAGTGTTAACTATTTGAAATAAAATTTTTATTTATTATTCACAAGAAATAGAATTATTGAAAAACCATAAAAATTTAAGAAGTGCAATTTATGTTCAGTAAACAATAATTTAAACAATAATTAATATTTATTTTATGATTTGTGAAAAAATTATTTAACAATATTTACCGTAAAATAGGGTAAAGTCGGCGTTAGGGGAAAAGTTGATGATTATTAAAATTTTTTTAAAATTTCACTTCATGTTTCGTAAAAAAATAAACATCTTTAATAATGATTAGTTTAATTTGTATGGATGTCAAACATTAATTTGACATTTTTTTCATTTATTCAAATTTTTTTTTATTTTTTGTCAAATAAAATAAAGTCATTTTGAATTATTTAATAATTTTTCAAAATTTTCAGTTTTTTAAAAAATTGAAATTTTTCAAAATTTATGCGCTTCATTGTTCAGAATCATGAAAAAAGTGTATAAAAAGTCGACAATGAAAAATAATTAAAATTATGAGAAGTTTAAATTTAAACTTTTTTAAGTTTATTGAAAAAATTATTAACAAATTTATTGTTGTTTAATTTTTTAGAGCATATTATAATTTTAGATACTCAATATTATCAGAAAAAAAATTGACGACCCTAAACAATAATTTCGATGGGTTAAAATTTCACCGGTGCCACTCCTTAATATTCTTATTTTCTTTTTATTTTTCCTTTTGTTACTAATATTATTAAAAAAAATAGATATAAATTTATTAAGAAAGTCATAATTAAAATTTTTTTTAGCACGTGCAAAACGGTGATCGAGGAGAATTCCAGGAATTATCAGCAGAATTATCATCTTTACTCGGTCCTTCTATGAGCCAAAAAGTTGCGAAACCTGCAATCTCTTCTTCGCTACAAGCAACTTCTACAATCGCTCCGAAGGCCAGTCGCGTTGTTGAGGATGAAAGCGATGATTTTGGATTCCGTTTTGACCCTGATTTTTCGTCTGACAGATCTGAAAATTCAGGTGCAATCCTGGTTCCAGGTTTCCTTTCCGAAAGTCGGAGCTCGGAGGTTACGGTTCCTTCAACCTCGTCGCTGCCACCGATTGTTCTCACTAATGATGGCAACGACAAGGAAGACAAATCTGGAGGTGCCGGTGCAGTGACAGTCTCAGGTACCAGTAACGGAGAAGAGGAGAAAACGGAGCTGGACATCTTTATTCATACTAAAAATAGTACTGGGGTAAAGTAAATTATAAACATTCATATTATTCCCAGATAGCAACAGGACATTGAGGATTAAGCAAATAAAAAGTTGCCCCACATGTATTTGGTTGAAATTAGTACCATACATTGCTGCAAATATGATTAAAAAATCCTACGAGGGGAAAAGAAAAATAAAAAAATCCATTTTTCTCGAAAATTACCGAACGAATTTTAATGAGCTTTGGACGTGTTAACAATACATTTAAGACAATTCTAAAAGCGTAACAAAAAAAAATTCTTGTAAAAATTTTTTTGAATTTAAAAAAGAATTTGTTTTGGGTTTTTTTAATGTTACATAAAATTTTTTTTCATAAAATACCCTATAATGTCCCATTTAACACATAATTTTACAGATTTATTGATAATAAGTTTTTGGACGTGTTTGAAAATAATTATATTTCACAAAAAGTATATTTTCAAACAATCTGGAAAAAATATATGTTAAATGGGACACTATAAGGTGTTTTTTGAAAAAGTAATTAGATGCGTATCTTTAAAAAAAACTCAAAATTTTCTTTCTAATTTCAAACCTTTTTTGAAATACTTAAATAATTTTTTTTTGTTTTTAGAATTATCTTAGTTGTATTGTTAACACATCAAAAGCTCATTATAATGGGTTTAGTAGTTTTCGAGAGAAATGGATTTTTTTATTCTTCGAAAATCAAAAATTATATTTCTTAAAAAGTATAATTTTAAAAAATGTGGAAAAAGTATATTTTAAATAAGACACAGGTATATTCTGACAAAGAAGTTGGAGGTGTACCTTAAAAAAACCCAAAAAAAAGGATTTGAAAATTAAAAATTCTTTTTCAAAAATTAAAAATATCTTTTTTATTTTTAGACTTGTCTTAACTGTATCGTTAACATATATCCAAAGCATATTAACATAGATTTGGTCATTTTCGAGAAAAATGGATTTTTTGATTTTTTAAAAATTAAAAATAATATTTTCAAAAAGTACATTTTTAAAAAATCGATAAAAAGTGGGACACTATAAGGTATTTTTGGAAAAAAATTGGAAGTAATTGTAATTGATTGATTGATTATAATTAATTAATTGATTCTAATAAATAAATAAATAAATAATAATAAAAATAAAATAATAAAGAATAATAAGTAAATAAATAATAAATAAATAATTAATAATAAAAAAATAACAAATACTAAATAATAAATAATAAATATTTATAAATAAATAATTAATTGATTGCAACTTATTAAAAAAAACTAAAAAAATTTTTGAAAATTTCCAAATTTTTTTTTGAAAAAAGAAAATTTTTTTTTTATTTTGAGAATTGTTTTTACTGTATTGTTAACACATCCGAAGCTAATTAAAATGGGTTCTGTAGTTTTAGAGAAAAATACATTTCTTTATTTTCCAATAATTAAAAATTATGTTTCTCAAAAACTGTATTTTGAAGTGTTACTTAAAAAGAAATTTTTTTAGAAAATTTCAAAAAATCTTTTTGAAACTTTTTTTGACTTTTAGAAAATGTCTTAACTGTATTGCTAACACATCTGAAGGTGGTTAAAATTTATTTTTTGCAGGATTTGTTATTCATATCGGCAGCAATGTATGGTATTAATTTTTGCCGAATATATAGGGGGGGCATCTTTTACATGGTTAACCCCTATGCCCTTTCTTGTTCGCAAATTGTCACAATGTTTTACAATGTATATAATATTGCAAAGCAATATTTTAGCCAAACTCTACTATTTTTCAGTTTTCAGGTACAAAATTTTAATCGCAATTATATTTCGAAAAATACACATCAAAAACGCGTGTCTTAGTGGAAGACACTTTTGTCCTCGTTTTTAAGACGTTTTTTGATGTCTTGTACCAAGTCACTTCGTGTCTAAAATGAAGACACAAAGAACGTCTTACAGTGACCGGTCAATAATTCTACCCTAATTCTTTTGTGAATTGAAGATTTTTCAAACAAGGTGTGTTGAGAAAAATAATCACCATACAAATGCACTAAACGAAAATATCCACATCTAAAATTATTCACTTTGATAAAAATTTCTGATAACATAATTGTATCTACAAACTTTAAAGACTACTGAATTTTGTTGAGATGACGACAGACTTTTGATAGGCGATCGGCAACCATTACTGCTATCGAGTTCGTCGGAGTGACGAAGATTCCCAAATCCAAAGACACCTAAAATGTGTTAAAACAAACACCAAGAAGCAAAAACTTCTAAAGTGAGCGAAAACGTCTTCAGTAAAGACATTTTTCGCGTCTTCTTTTTCTGTCTAATATTACGAGTCGCAAAAAGTGTCTTATGTATATTCATTAGAATAGTGTCGAAATTTTCCAGACACTTTCATCGAATTAGACACTCTTACTAGACAAGACATTTTAAAAATGTCAGATGTCTTATAATAAGACGTCTAGAAGACGCACGTTTGTGCAGCATGGGGGCAATAGAAAAGATAAATCTGACTAAATTCCTCACAATAAAAAGAAAAATCAATTTGACAACTCTGATAGATTCGAAGATACATTAATCTCTCAAACTTTACCCCTTAAGAAACTGAGAAAGTAGAACCTTTTTTTTGTTTTACGCAAAATGTAAAAATCTTCAAATAACTTTAACACACTCCAAAAACGCGTGTCTTCAAGGCGTCTTATTTTCAGACACTAGACATTTTGAAAATGTCTAGTCCAGGAAAAGTGTCTAATTTCTGCAAAGTGACTACCAATTTTAGTCATTATTTGTGTCTATCAAAAGTGAATAAGACACTTTCAGCGTCCCGTAATGTAGGTCAGAAAATCCAGACGCAAAAATGTCTTTACTAAAGACGTTTTTGCTCACTTTAGACGTTTTTGCTTCTTGGAGTTTGCTTTAAGACACTTTGAATGTCTTCGAGTTCGGGGATTCCTAAAAGATAGCATGTTCATTTCAGTCACTTTAAATGATATGGTACTAGGCGCCAAAAAACGTCTTAAAAACGAGGACAAAAGCGTCTTCCACCAAGGCATGCGTTTTTGCAGCGCATGTGTAAATTTAAAACTTAGCAAACGCAATTATTTTTAAGAAATGAGACCATGACATTTAACTCTAAGGGAGAGTAATTTTTGAGATGCTATATATTAAAAACTACAAGGGTTGTCAAATAATTTTTTTTTTAAATTACTCAGCACTTTCTTTTCTCTCAAAACTATTTTTACGCTAAAGTGTAATGGAAGACTACAATCCTCAAAAAATATAATTCTTTTCTTCATTTTTGATAAATAAATTTTAACGTTTTGGTAGGATCGAACAAAAAGTACCAAACTCAGGTACTTTAGTTGTATTCCAAAATGAGAGAATTGAGGCGAAAAATTGGAGATTGAACTTTAAACGGAATATAATTTTCTTATTCATTAATCTGACTTGGTTAAAATATTATCTTTTTACTAATTCATATATTTATAAAATTAAACTTTAAATCTATAAAATGTAAAATTAAGTTTGAAGATCTATTGGTATAAGATAATAGATAAGTATAAGATAGTAAAAAATTTTTTATTTAAGGTATGCGAAATAGAGCAGCTATGGGATTCCGTTTAGCAACGGCGCTAAGTAGTGCTACGCTACGCTACGCTACGCTTAGCTACTCTACGGATTCTTCTAATTAAAAAACAACTTAAAAACAGGGTAGTACAACACAACACAGTACAGTACAGTACAGTACAGTACAGTACAGTACAGTACTTATATTACAATTTAAAAAAAACGAACAATCATCTCCATGCTTAACATAAACATTTATTTTAACCCTTTTATAACCCTTGGATACATTGTAAACAATTTTTACCGCCATCTTAAATAATTATGGTAACGAAAACTAAAAAAAATTTGATTTTTTGAAAAAAACTCAGTGTATTCTCCTCTTAAGTGAATTTCAATTTGTGTTATAGCTAGTGACTTTGCGCTACGCTCCGAAGCGATTACACCGTAGCGATTTGGAACAAAATCTTGACCAATTCGCTAACTCGTAGCGCCGATAGACTTTGTTTTTTATCTTACACGCCACTAATTAATTTTTTTGACAAAATTCAAACGGGAGTTGATCTTGATTATCATATACAATAAGTCTGTAAAAAAAAATTAATTTTTTAGTGCTAATTAATGCAATACGCTACTTAGCGCCGTTGCTAAAAGGAATCCCATAGCAGGGCAGTGGCGTCTTCATGGACAAAAAGGAGTTCAAACATGCGACAAAAAATGCGAAGTCTCAAACTTGCTTAGCTCGAACTTTGATGTGCTCCACAATCAAGGAAGAAGCTCTTAGCAAATCTAGCTTGATTGGGAAAGGAAAAGGCCAGAACAGGCTTCCAAATTTTGTTCTAACAGCAATTCTAAGTAAGATTTTTATAAAAATATTCAATTTTTAAAAATTTTCCGTTTGGTATTTAACTTTCACGAAAATTGTTATGTTAATAAATTACTGGATTCACGTGAAAATTAAAGTGCAAATTAATAAAAAGTATGTATTTTCGAAAGTCAAAAGCTTCTATTTTATGAATTCAATTTATTCTTAGTTGGAACATATCAGTATTTTTTATTGCATATTATTTTTTAAGTAATGACCGGTCGGGGTAATTCCGACCCCTTTTATTTTTGCATATTTTTGTTATGGTTATTAAATTATTGTTGACAAAATTTCAAATAAATTTAAAAAATAGATTAATTATTATCAAAGAGAGTTAAGAATAATAATATAGTAAATTTTGAACATGCCAGTTAATTGAAATAAATCATATTTTTAATTTTTATGAGCAAATTCAAAATTTGTTATATTTTCTTAGTATATAATATATATTAAGAAAATATAACAAATTTTGAAAAAATTATTAAAGAGCATATTATGCTCTTTATGAAAATCAAATATTGTCCTTTTGTACTCAGATGTATCCCTCCGGATTCGTTTGGACGAACTACAAAATTCTATTGGTGAGAAAAGGAAAGTGATATTTCTCTCTTTTTCTCACCAATAAAATTTTGCAGTTCGTCCATGTAAATCCAGAAGGGTCGCCGCATCTAGTATATTCATCTAAATTTTATTGAAAAACTGCAAAATATTAAAAAAATAAAGCTTTTAGGAATTACCCCTTATGTATGTTGGAATTACCCTATCTTTTTAGAACCTGTAAAAATGCAACTTTTTACTAATCATTTTATATTTCCAAAACTAATAATGTTAAAATAACAAATGTGTCATTAAATGATGGCTTATAAAATGCACTTTTAAAATATATATCGCACATATTGATTGATTAAATTTTTGTACATAAAAACTGAATATTTTAAAATTTGAAACTAGAAATGAATAAAAATTGTTATATTTTGATAATAATTATTGATAATAAATTGAACTGCACTTTCAAATTACAAATCATAGATAATAATTAATTTTTGACATCTAAAAAAATAGATTTTGTTTAAGACGGTGAGAAACACTCCGCTCACTCTTATTAAAAAAATATTTGAATAATAACTAAAAATTAATAAATAATAACATTTTATTTAACATTACAGACTGCGCTCGCACAACTGCCAAATCAAAAAAATTGACGCTATGTGATGATGATTCGGTAAAGGAGAGCTTGCGCGCAAAATTAAAGGAGATCAGAAACAGATGCTCGAAAAAATAAAAAAACGAAACCAAAATCATTATTTTATACTAGTTCTAAATATTTTTTTAATTCTTTTCAAAAGTTGTACCATTAATAAGTTTAATTCAATAAAAGTTAAATACGAAACATAAACAGATTGTAGAAAATATTCGGACCACTTGTCTATAAATAATGATAAATATAATTAAGTAAATACATAAAAAGTAACTATAAGTAACTTAAAAAAATTTATTTTTAAATAATTTAGATGAATTGAAATAAAACAAATTTAAATATCATTTCAACTTAATAAAAACCACTTTTTCTTCAAACTTTTATTAATGTTACATATTGTTTAATTAAATTATTCTAGATATTTGATTTTAAAGCAGCTTAATTAGCCAGATAATTGCTTCTCTTAAACAATTTTAACTGTTTAAAATAAACTTCCCTAAAGAACTTGATGAGAAATGACCTGAACACCAGGTAGGTATTTCGGAACTTCTTATAGTGATTATATATCACGTTTTAAAGTTAACTTGTTCCAGAAGTTGACGAGAAATTACTTGGAGTAATCGTACACTGCAAAAACGCGTGTCTTTAAAGCGTCTTATTTTCAGACATTAGACATTTTGAGAATGTCTAGTCTAGGAAAAATGTCTAATTTCTGCAAAGTGACTACCAATTTTAGTCATTATTTGTGTCTATCAAAAGTGAATAAGACACTTTCAGCGTCCCGTAATGTAGGACAGAAAATCCAGACCCAAAAATCTCTTTACTAAAGACGTTTTTGCTCACTTTAGACGTTTTTGCTTCTTGGAGTTTGCTTTAAGACACTTTGAATGTCTTCGAGTTCGGGGATTCATAAAAGATAGCATGGTCATTTCACTCACTTTAAATGATATGGTACTAGACGCCAAAAAACGTCTTAAAACGTAGGTACCTGGAAATCTCTTATAGCGATCGTCTTTCATATTTTAGGGTTTTCTTCCTCGAAGAAGTTATTGAAATTTAACTAACTTTCAGAGAAGTACCTGGAGAGATCCTAGTAATCGACTATTGATTTTTTTCAGTTTAATACATTGGAAAATGTCGATTAATTACCTGGATCTCAGACTGAAACCTTGAATAGGTTCCTATAAGTAATTAACATGATTAACCTAAACTTTAAATATGCTTCTGGGTACTTCCTAGTGTTAAATGAAACTTTTCAAATACTTACAAAAATTTTTTACGCCTTAAACAAAAGTTTTTTGTTTCAGAGACACCTACAATGCTTCACGTAAGGGTTAACATGTTTGCGGGAATTTTTTCTGAGAAATTCCCGGGAAATTCCCGGGAGTCTCCCGGGAACTTTTTCACGTGGGGGAGGATGGGGCAAGGATAGTTAGGTAACATATTTTTGGATCTAGCCGTGAAATTTAAACTGGCATCGGAAAAAGAATACTATCGTTGGAAAGCCTGTTTATTTAGCTACAATTTTGCTATACATTGTTTTCTTGTAGATTGCAATGCCTTCGAGATAATATTGGAAAAGTAAAAAAAAATTTTTAACTATCCTTGCCCCACTAGTGGGGCAAAGATAGTTGAAAATTTGTTTTTACTAAGAATGATACAAAAAATCATGAAATTTGATTTTCCATTGTTTCAAGGTATCGAATTATATTTGTCAAGAAATAACAATAAAAATTATTGTTCTAATTAAATCGAATCATGTTTAATACAACTTAGCAGTTAAGGATGATCATTTTTATCAAAAAAAACATGTTTTTTGTGAATTTTTTGAAAAACAAAAAAATTATTACATCGCGATCCATAAAAAGCAATTAGCATTTCGTTTGCAATTAAAAAATTGTGTTAGCCAGACATTACCTTGTCATAAGTATTACAACAAGGCACTAACTAGTTTTGCCCCATGAGCGCTTTTTTCGAATTATCACAAATTTTTAGTACAAAAAAAATTTTTTTTAAAAAAACGAATATGATATTCGTTTTCAGCACAAAATTTTACACCAGAAAACATTTACGCAACCAAATATACTTAATAAATTATATCCGCAAAAATAAGATTAAATAATAAAAATAAGGTGAAAATATTTTAGCAAAACTGAGATGTAACACAAATGTGCACGTAGCTTCTACAAATAGTGTCCCCGCAAGCTCAAATTTTTACTGTCATCTTTTGGTGTTAAGACGAGTGTACATGATAAATGACCCGTTTTTTTGACGAGCCGTTTCTGTATTAGAGCCACTAACTATCCTTGGCCCTTAACTATCCTTGCCCCATCCTCCCCTATTATTATTATTATATATTATTTTATTTTTAAATAAATGCTTCAATTAAAAATCTAAAAAAAATTTAAGTATTACAATAGTTGAATATTCAAATTTTTTTAATTAAATAATTTTGTAAAAAAAATTATAGATAAAGTTATTTATTTTTATCAAATTAAGTTCTTGCAAATTTATTTTAAAAAAATTTATTAACAAATATGTAAATATAGGGGAGAGTAGTCAGGTTTGGACAGTGGTCAGGGTTGAGCCATCGCGTTTATTTTGTTTTATCACACTAGATCCATCTGTCTTTGTATGTAAGTATTTGTTAGCAATGTAAGCGAACTTTTCATATACGTTGTAGTGAAGTGTGCGAACAATAAAGACATATTATGCGAGTCAGTGCTGTACGGTCTACAAAAAACTTTTTTCTTGTTTCAAAAGAAGATAATTAAGTGCAGAAAAAATATGTCAAAGACAAAGTAACTTGACTTAAATTGTTCATTAAGATGTTGTATGATAATGTGGAACGTAATATGGTGTTTGGATAACACGCTTACTTTTGTGTGTGATGTGACGCTAAAACACGCGTGAGTCAGAGTTGAGCCACCCAAAAATTTTGCAATTATGGGGGTAGTCTGGTGTTTCGATGCCTTTTTGGGAGCTTATTTCAGGATTTTTTTTTATTATAAAATGAAATATAATCACACCAAATCTTTTTACTTCGTTTTATTCTAATCGTGAAGTGTTGAAAAAAATTATAATCGATTATTTTTTACTAGATTTTGTTATTTATATTTAATATTAATGTTTATAACAACAAAATGCTGGCGCAGATGATTTACAAAAATCTATCCGACCGATTGCTCCAATTTTTTTACAGCTTATTCTACACAAGCATGGCTCTGGCCCGTACTAGAATAAAACATTTTTGTTAATAAATAACAAAATAGCGTTTTAAAACTGTGCTATTTTTTGAGATAGCGTATTGTCATAAACATGGTTTACATTTAAATTTTGGTCGAGTTTCTTTAAGTAGTTTTTCAGAAAATTAAAGTGTCCTACTGTTTAAACTGTCCCACAGTTTGTCACTCTCCCCTATATATAAATTGCTAATATTAAATATTAAATAATAATATTATAAATCACTATTATGAGTAATATATATTATATTAGTTAATTAAAAAAATTTTTCTGTATCAACATTGTTACTTAATTACTTTTTTGGAGAAAATTGAAATTTATATTATAACGAAATTATTAAATTAATTAAATATTGTTATTTAATAACCCCTTTTTAAGTTACAAAAAGATAACACAACGTGGAAATTGTTAGACGCCAGCCAATTTTTCAATGGAATTGTCAAACCAGAAAAATCATAAAATAACCTTAAAACTGAAAATCAACAAAATAACTCTCAAAGGAGATTCTGTCGAGAACACAGGTCGAGAAAAGGGACACGACCCTTGAGACACGACACAACAAAATTGGACTTACCCACGACGACAAATTCACAAAAAGACCCTCTGGTGATCCTTCCAAACTCCTTGAATCCAAAAAGTCGACCAAAACCCCGCTGTTGTGATGACTCGAAATGGACAGGAATCTCTTCGGGATCTGCTCCAATAAAAGAAAACACCCACGCTCACTTTTTATTATTTCCTTTTATTTTATAATCCTCAAAAATACATCAAACACTCTCCTACTCTCAACTTGTTACAAGGTAACACACGCCATATTAGACAATTCCATCGATTCTCTCTTCGATCGCCTTCGTTTTCGTCTCGTTCCATAAGTGGCCGCCGCGATGGCGCCACCTCCTGGACTCCTGCGTTGTCTTAACTCCAAACTCCCAAACGCGCGAAATTCAACCCCAGTCGAAATTTGCCTTGTGACGAATTACTTCGTCACAAACACCTCCCCCCTAGGCCGTTACTACTCCCAGCACTAACGCCTACCCACAACACCAAAAACCCAAGTCAAAACATTCTGTCTCTCCGTCGATGAAGCCTCTGTCGTTGATCTCGTTCCCTTTGTCTCATATTACCCTTGTCGAAATTCCTCTTCGAATCTAAAATTATATTATCATTAGTAAAAATTAATGAACTCGTGGGGGAATGTATCGTTTAAGGTCTGAGACATGGATTTTAGGAATACGACGACTCTCGTTATCGCGTAAGACAAAAATTGTAGGTGATAATTTCTCCACGATCTCGAAGGGGGCTTCATATTTCGGTGCAAGTTTTGTCGCGAAATTCTTGGTACCACTCGACAATTTGTGTGATTTACGAAGTACTAAGTCACCCACGTTAAACAACCCCTCACGTCGATTACGGTTATAGTACTCGGTCTGTCGATCACGTTCTTTGTCGATAAATTTCGCTACCAAGTCTCGCAACGCATCCAAAGTTCTTTACCCTGTCTACCCAATCTTCTGCCGCAATTCTCTTAACCTGATCTCGTGGTTCTACCTCCCGTCGCAAACTTTTAACCGGTCGAGGATGTCTTCCATAATTTAGAAATGCGGGAGACGTTTTAGTCGCCACCTGTGTCGCAGTGTTTATAGCATGGCGAAATTCGTGAACATGAAGATCCCAGTCGCGATAATCATTCCCTATGAAAGTCGCAATCATGGTCTTCAATGTGCGGTTACTCCTCTCCACAGGATTAGCTTGCGGGTGGTAGGGTGGTGTGGTGATGTGTTTGACACCATATTCCTGAAGCGTTTCCTTGAGGAACTTGTTGTCGAACTCCTTCCCATTGTCTGTTAATAAAAAGTCAGGGGTTTCCCAGCGAAAGAGGACCAATTCTTCAAATGCTTTGGCCACCGACTTTCCATCAGCTGACCGCAACGGCGTCACCTCAACCCACCTCGAGAAAAGATCTTGGAACACGACAAGATATTTACACCTACTCTTGCTTGGTGGAAACTCCATCGTGTCCGCTGCCACTACTGCCCAAGGTCGCTCAACTATCCTCTGTCCCATTAGTCCTGCTTGTAATGCCTTCTGAAGCTGGCACCGGGATTTGTCGAACTAAATCTCTTCGCTTAAGGTACCATTGGTCCATAATGGTATCAAAGGCATCGATCATCTCTTCGTCATCCTCACTCATCCTGGACAATGCATCTGGGACTTGGTTCAATGCACATCTCCTCTGAATGATTTCAAAATCCCACACCTGCATTTCCAGGGCCCATCTTGCTTGTCGACCACTCGAGTCTTTCAAGTTTCGAAGCCACTTTAGGGCACTGTGATCTATGATCACCTTAAACTTGTATCCCTCGATATACGGTCGCAACTTCTTAATCGCCCACAAAAGCGCTAAACACTCCTTCTCCGTGACGCTATAATTCCGTTCTGCCCCTGTCAGAACACGGCTGATATACATCACCGGATGCTCACGGTCGTCGAACTCCTGAGTCAACACAGCTCCAACAGCAAAACTACTCGCATCACATTGGATGGTGAATGTCTTACTTAAGTCAGGACGGGCCAACACTGGCGCTGTCGTAAGTTTGTCCTTCAACTTGTCGAAAGCCTCTTGTTGCTCCTCGCCCATTCCCAGTCTCGACTCTTCTTGAGCAATTTAAGAAGAGGTATCTTGATTTCACTATCGTTCTTGATAAATCTCGAATACCACCCCACCATGCCCAAAAATCTCCGGAGTTGTTTGACGTTCTTTGGCGCTGGATAGTTTCTCACTGGCTCGGTTTTTTCGGGGTCTGGTCGCAATCCTTCATTGTCGAGAAGATACTCCAAGTAGGTAACCCTAGAGCACCCAAACTCACATTTCTCTGGGTTAACCACAAATCCCGCGTCTGCCAACTTCTTCAAAACTATCTCCAGCCATTTCACGTGTTCGTCGAAAGTATCTGTCACAATTATTATATCGTCGAGATAACCAAACACGTGAGGTTCAAATTCCGGCCCATGTGTCCTTGAGCCCACGTGATCATAATAGGTGACATGCATCTCTGGCGATGCTGTACTTGTGTCTCGTCTGTAACCCTTATATGATGTTCTGTCAGATTTGTCACCCCCAGTACGTCAGATTCTGGAAGAACCAATCGGTTCACCATTTGTTGAATGATCTCTCTTTGTTTGTCCGTCAACGCAGAGATTCCAGCGCATTCAGCGTAGATCGACTCATCACTCTCAATTCCATCCTTGACGCCAAAAACATGCCAGTCGACATTGAAAACTCTCCATAACCCCAGTCCCAATTGTACCTCCATATTCCAGGCTTTACAGAAATCCACACCCTAAATTATGTCTTGTACTACTGAACTAAGGACCTTGACGCTAAACGGTTGAGAGTGGCCATCCACCTCGATGTTCAAATTCAACAATCCAGCTGTCTCAGTTACTCCTCCAATGGCGCTTCTTATCGATGTATTGCAAGGCTGGATGCGGCTCTTATAAGGCTCAGCCACTCTGTCGCTAATCACCGAGATCATCGCTCCAGGATCGAAAAGTGCCTCGTAAGGTTTGTCGCCAATGGTCATTCGAAAGAAATAACGATTTTCCATACGACTGCCGTCTATATCCTTGTCGAATAAGGGTTCTGGGTCAGCTGTGCCCGTCAGAGCCTCTCCCCTCCCCTGGACTATTGGTACTGACTCCATTTCAGTATCTTTAGCCCCAACTGTCACTAACATGTTTTTGAGTGAATGCTCTCCACTCATTTGGATTTTTGGTACCTGTGTCACAAATTTGAATGAATTCTTTTCATTTAATTCGTCAGTACCAACTCTCTCTTCACACTGTTTGAGTGGTCTCTTCCCACTCTGTTGTCCACTGCAGGATGCACCCTCGTTGATGGGGAAAAAATTTAACCCTCTTGGTTTACTCTTATTTTCCCCTGAACCTTCTGCAACCCTGGTCGCTACTCAGTCGTTAAGAATCGGTTTTAAGGATTCTTCAGTGGGTTGGAGCGGGGTACAGACCCGCTCTGTGCCCCCCATTGTCCGTTTCCCAAAGCGGCCCTCACTTGGACGCAATTCGGACAATTAACCCCTTCGCAGTCCAGTTAAAAATCGCTGGTGGACCTAAAACGGTCCGAAAAAAAAGTTTCCAAAAAAATATGACTTCATCATATTTAAGGTTTTTGTGGTCGCTGAATTCGAATTTGAGGTCAGTTTTTCAAAATTCAAAATGGCGGATCAAATATGGCGGACAAATTTTTAAAAAATCAATCCGATTTGTCTGAAATTTGTTACTCGGGGGTTTTTGGGATAGCTGAATTCGAATTTGAGGTCGGTTTTTTGAAATTCAAAATAGCGGATCCAATATGGCGGACAAATTTTGAAAAACCGACCTCAGATTCGTAATCAGAGACCCCGAAAACCCCTGAGCAACGAGTTTTATGTAAATCTGATAAATTTTAAATTTTCATGGTCGCCATTTTGGGTCCGCCATTTTGTTTTTTTGAAATCTGACTTCAAATTTGGATTCAGCGACCCCAAAAACCCCCGGGTAACAAATTTCAGGCGAATCAAATTAAATTTAGTATTATTTTTTTGCGATGGCCATATATGGCCACTTGCACAAAGGTGGCACGACTTTTTCTGGCCACATATGGGCCCTGGACTGTCAAGGGGTTAAGGAAATTCACGCCTGGTGATCGACAAACAAGGCATGATTCGACCTGGACTCTAGCTGGGCACTGTGCCGCGAAATGACCACGCTGATGACAAACGAAGCATGTCCTCATGGGACATTCCGAAACTTTGTGTCCGACTATCTGACATGTGAAACATGCCCCCACAAATGGTTTCGACCCGCCCGTCGCAATTTGTGTTGTATGTCCAGTGTTTCCAGCTCCTTGTTTTGGTGGGAATTGGCGCTTGCCTTTCCCAGCGGCCACAGTCGCAAAAGTAGGAGTAGGGTTAGAAGCCCGTATCGGAGTCGCGGATGGCTGAGGACTTGATTGCTTAATTGCATTCACCTCTGTAGCCCCCTTCTCAGAATCAGTCTTCATTGTCTTCTTCGACTTTTTTCCCTTCCTCTTCATTTCGACCACCTTCTCTACCTCTCTACCCGTCGCTGACTCGTCCTCCAAGGCCGCTATCTTCTTGGTCTCTTTTGAGGAAGATGGCTTTTTGTCGTCCTTTTTGCACCCTTATAAGCCGCGACGGGAAAACGCATTTTCTCTTTAGGGGAAGGGGGAACGTATCTGTCGTCGAGATCTTGAACCTTTTCGAACTGTCGCAAATTTCTCTCTAATTTCGAGAGTGATTCTAACCCCGATGAATCAACTTGTTTCCGATAAGTGGGGGTGAGTCCCTTATACGCGATTTTAACCTGTTCTCTGGTCGACAATGGTTTCCTAAGATGCCCCAATATAAGTCGCAAACTGGTTATGCAGGAGGATATTTTCTCCCCTTTCGCTTGAGTCCTACTCCTCATCTCATCTATCACTTCGTCGTCATCAATGGTCGTTAAATACTCTCGTCGAAAAGCTTTTTTAAATGATCTCCACGAACTGATTTCTTGGCGGATGGTACGGAACCACCTACTTGCAACGACCTTGAAAATACTAGGAAGTATTTGAAGAAGATCTTCGTCGCTTATCATGGCGCAATCTCGACAGTCTTCAATTCTCTCCAGGAATTCTTCGGGATCTTCTCGCTCCTCACCAGAGAATTTAATATCCCAATCCTTCAAGGTCTTATTGACTTTAGTTATTCGAGAAGCTACACGATAATCTCTTCGCCTCTGAGTCCTGTCGCTAACGTCAGTCTCGTTGTCATTCGAAGAATTTTCAAAGAGTGTCCGCCTAGCATCAATCCGTTGAGTATTCCGAGAAGTAGGTCTTCGGCTGGAATCCCTACGTTCCTGACGATCCCCTTCCCTAGTCGAGAATCCGTCACTAACTTGCGATCTCACTCTACTGTCGCTATGTAACTTACTGGGTTCACTCTTTACTCCAGAACCCCTTTCTCTCTTTATGTATGTGCGCCTACTGTCACATACTTCCCCATTCCTATTCCTGTTTTCGCCTACTGTCCGGAGGGTTGGGTTAGGGATGGTGTTGGGACTCTCTCCTCCTGATTGGTCCTGATTAACCGAAGTTATTTCATCCCCTTCCCCTGTCACAAATTCTACTGGATTTTGAGATGGCCGGTGAAAATTGCTATTATCCCCCAAATTCTGACCCATACTAACAGCCATTAAATGGTTATTAATACGGATCAGCTGTTGCAATTTTGGACTCAGGGTAAACATGGCTATGGATTGTCGCAAGCTAATCACCCCAGGCGACATCGTCGCTGAAACCCTCATTGACGGGGCAGTATTCACGGTGTCGTTGACGCGGAGTTCATAGAATGAACTGCTGACATTCGTGGTGGGGAATTTGTGGGGATCGACGCTGTGGACATCACCGGTGGTGATTGTGGAAGGGGCGGTGGAGGGGACGGAAAGTCATCAGTGGTCGGACTTGGTCTGCTATGCGATGATTTATCTCCGCTCCTTTTTCTTATGGCCCCTTGACTTTGTTGATCTCCTAAAACTCCCAAATCACGAATCGACCGTGAATTTTTCTCCTCGTCGCTACTCGAATAAAACTCGCTTCCTTTTTTAAGATTTACATTGGGCAATAATCTTTCTTCTGTGAATGCCTCAAACTGCAAAACTTTGACTGAATTCCCTTTATCGTACTCGTCGCAAAAGGGTACGTCAGTTTCTGGGGGAAGCGCGATTTTCAATTCTGCCCGAAACAGTCGTTTTCGCAAAACTTGTGACGAGCCACTAATACATAATTGATTAGTCAACAGGCTCGTTACCACTTTTCCTACCGGCATTCCTAAAATCACTTGCCATAATTCCTTCGCCTGTGGGATTGTGAACAAGTGACGCATCCTTTCTTTGTAGAAATGCATTCCTTCAATAGCCTCTGCCATCTTGAACGCTCAAAAAATTTAATTGTCGAAAAACACAAAAAAAATTTTTTTTTAAAGGGGGCCCGTTCCCTACTAGACACGGCACTAGTCAATAAAAAGAAATTCCACTAAATAATCGAGTCGCCACAAAGAAAATTTTTCTCCCTTAAAAATTTTCAGGCAAAATTGTAAATTAATTTTTTGAAGGGCCCGTCGATCCGTTGACACGGCCCTGGTCAATAAATTTTATACCCTTGCTTGACTAGTCGCAAAGGAAAATTTTACTCCCTAAAATTTTTCACTTATTTTGGAATTCTGGAAATAGGGGGTGCCAATTTTATAGGTACGGCCCTGACAATTAAATTCAAATTAGCACCACTTGACTTTTCGCAAAAATAAATTGTCGCAAAAATTAACCTGTTGCAAAAAATAAAATTTGGTAAAAATTATAGTTTTTGGGGCCCGCTCACTATTAGTCATGGCACTGGTAACTCGTAAAAATTCAATTTTACAACCGGGTCGTCATTAAGAGAATTTTTCCCTTTAAAAATTCTCACGTAAAATGTCAATTAATTTTTGATAGGGCCCGTCGGTCCGTTGACACGGCCCTGGTAAACAAAAGGAAATTAAACAATTACTTGACTTGTCGTTAAGTGTGTCACAAGTGTTTGAAATTTCTATCTTCTCCCAAGTCGAGAAGCATGGGTCTCAAATTCAAACACCGAGATATCCTGTAATACGCATGCGCGACGAATCACATGGTATGGCATAATAATTAATACGCCGGCCACGTGGGAAGCAATTATTAATAACACAGGCCTGCGAGATTTAGTTACAAGAACCTGTGGTACTAATTCTCGTAGGTTTTTGCGCGCTGAACACGAATCTGATGTCCAAAATGGCCCAACACGTCAGGATTTTGAGTAATTCAAGGTCAAATGTCCCGAAAATGGCTATTTTGGACACTTTTGGGAATTTTTTCTGGGAGAAAAAAATTTTTTCTTTAATTTTCGAAAGCGCTATCATATAGTGCGTACTCTCAGCTTCAAAACCCATTTTTGAAAATTAATTTATGATTACTTTTAAAGAAGTTATGAACATTTAAATGTATGACCTTGAGTCATTTTTTAAGACTATTAACCCTTAAACGCCCGACTTTTTTTGTAGAAATGCGATTTTCGTCATGCTCTGTATTCAAGGGTTTTTGAGGTCGCTGATTACGAATTCGAAGTCGGTTTTTAAAAATTCAAAATGGCGGATCCAATATGGCGGACAACTTTTTTTAAAAACCATTTAATTCGTCTGAAAATCGTTACTCGGGGGTTTTTGGGGTCGCTGATTACGAATCCGAAGTCGGTTTTTAAAAATTCAAAATGGCGGATCCAATATGGCGGACAACTTCTTTAAAAAACTGAGGTAAATTTATAAAAATGACCTCTTGGAGGTTTTTTGGGTCGCTAAGTAAAAATCCGATGATAGTTTTCTAAATTGAAAAATCTCCTAGTAGTCATTTTTATGGCTGTGTCTGGATTTTGGTTTTTGTCCATAATCTTGGATCTGCTATTTCGAATCTTGAGAAACTATCATCGGACCCAACCAATGAAGGCCAGGTAAGAAGAGTTCCCAGCCAATAAAGGTAAGGTATGAACGTGTCCCAAAAAATGAAAGCAAGGCGAATTTATTATTATTTAACCAATAAAAGCAACGTGAAAAGGGTACCCAACCAATAAAGGTAAGGTCGGATCGAGACCCAACCAATGAAGGTTAGGTCGGATCGAGATCCAACCAATGAAGGCAAGGTGAAAAGACTACCCAACCAATGAAGGTAAGATTGGAACGAGACCCAACCAATGAAGGTAAGGTTGGAACGAGACCCAACCAATGAAGGCAAGGTGAGAAGAGTACCCAACCAATGAAGGTTAGGTCGGATCGAGACCCAACCAATGAAGGCAAGGTGAGAAGAGTACCCAACCAATGAAGGTTAGGTCGGATCGAGACCCAACCAATGAAGGCAAGGTGAGAAGAGTACCCAACCAATGAAGGTTAGGTCGGATCGAGACCCAACCAATGAAGGCAAGGTGAAAAGACTACCCAACCAATAAAGGTAAGGTTGGAACGAGACCCAACCAATGAAGGCAAGGTGAGAAGAGTACCCACCAATGAAGGTTAAGTCGGATCGAGACCCAACCAATGAAGGCAAGGTGAGAAGAGTACCCAACAAATGAAGGTTAGGTCGGATCGAGACCCAACCAATGAAGGCAAGGTGAAAAGACTACTGGAACAAGTAGATAAGATTGCATTCCAAAGCGCTTTGTTCCCAAAGCCAGTACTGCCCAAAGCTCAATGAAGCGTTTTGATCACGAAGATTCGAATTACGAGGAATAACTCCAGTGGTGGGGGTGATGCAAATACGGAGGACAATGAAGGATTCCAGTGGTTTGCGCAGTAGTGAAAAATGAAACCTCCGCGCATACGAGGAATAACTCCAATGGTGGGAGTAAGACACCGTTGACGCAGTGTATGAGCATCAAGCTAGTAGAAACATGTAAGTATGCGCAGAAACATAATTTGGTTTTTTGAAAAAGGTTTTCCGCCATATTGGATCCGCCATTTTGAATTTTTAAAAACCGACTTCGGATTCGTAATCAGCGACCCCAAAAACCCCTGAGTAACGATTTTCAGACGAATTAAATGGTTTTTAAAAAAAGTTGTCCGCCATATTGGATCCTCCATTTTGAATTTTTAAAAACCGACTTCGGATTCGTAATCAGCGACCCCAAAAACCCCCGAGTAACGATTTTCAGACGAATTAAATGGTTTTTAAAAAAAGTTGTCCGCCATATTGGATCCGCCATTTTGAATTTTTAAAAACCGACTTCGGATTCGTAATCAGCGACCTCAAAAACCCTTGAATACAGAGCATGACGAAAATCGCATTTCTACAAAAAAAGTCGGGCGTTTAAGGGTTAATAGTCTTAAAAAATGACTCAAGGTCATACATTTAAATGTTCATAACTTCTTTAAAAGTAATCATAAATTAATTTTCAAAAATGGGTTTTGAAGCTGAGAGTACGCACTATATGATAGCGCTTTCGAAAATTAAAGAAAAAATTTTTTTCTCCCAGAAAAAATTCCCAAAAGTGTCCAAAATAGCCATTTTCGGGACATTTGACCTTGAATTACTCAAAATCCTGACGTGATGGGCCATTTTGGACATCAGATTCGTGTTCAGCGCGCAAAAACCTACGAGAATTAGTACCACAGGTTCTTGTAACTGAAAAAAGTTCAAATTTCGCAGGCCTGTGTAATAAATAATTTTTTCAAAATGTAATCACGCACAAAAATCCAGAAAAATTCACTGATTCCGAGAAAAATCGATTCGTCAAAATCGGTCGAGAAATGTCTCCGAAATTAATTCTTGAAAATTTCTACACGTGAATATGGCGGCCGCTATGCATATTAAATTTACCTGGGAACACTCGCGAAATTTTCTCACTTTATTCTCCCGTACACGACTCCTGAACCATGTCGCAAATTATAAATTTTAGGACAGGAACAATAAATTCAATTTATGAGAAATTACAATCAGCAACAAAATATTTTCCGTCGAAAATATCAGGTCGAGAAAGTCACAAAGATTTTGTCGTGTCTCAAAGATTCTCAACGAGGCCCCACGTTGGGCGCCAATTTTTATAACAAAATTATTGAATTAATTAAATATTGTTAATTAATAACCCCTTTTTAAGTTACAAAAAGATAACACAACGTGGAAATTGTTAGACGCCAGCCAATTTTTCAATGGAATTGGCAAACCAGAAAAATCATAAAATAACCTTAAAACTGAAAATCAACAAAATAACTCTCAGAGGAGATTCTGTTGAGAACACAGGTCGAGAAAAGGGACACGACCCTTGAGACACGACACAACAAAATTGGACTTACCCACGACGACAAATTCACAAGAAGACCCTCTGGTGATCCTTCTAAACTCCTTGAATCCAACAAGTCGACCAAAACCCCGCTGTTGTGATGACTCGAAATGGACAGGAATCTTTTCGGGATCTGCTCCAATAAAAGAAAACACCCACGCTCACTTTTTATTATTTCCTTTTATTTTATAATCCTCAAAAATACATCAAACACTCTTCTACTCTCAACTTTTTACAAGGTAACACACGCCATATTGGACAATTCCATCGATTCTCTCTTCGATCGCCTTCGTCTCCGTCTCGTTCCATAAGTCGCCGCCGCGATGGCGCCACTTGCCGGACTCCTGCGTTGTCTCAGCTCCAAACTTCCAAACGCGCGAAACTCAACCCCAGTCGAAAATTGCCTTGTGACGAATTACTTCGTCACAATATGTACTGTCCACTTGACTGAAGCAAAGATTTATTTCCTTTCAAATTAAAAAGTAAAAGGTAATAAATTCTACAATGGAATAATTAAAAGATTTAACAATTTTTACATTTATTTTAATTAACATATTTAAGAATTAACAAATAAAAATTATTCATATTGTTAAAAATTACTAATATTTTAGAAATGATATGCTAATTAACTCATTGTAATAAATAATAAACAATTGAAAAATTGTTTGATGGTTTTACAAAATAATAAACTTATATATTTCATGTGTTTGTTACAAGAAACATTTCCTAAGAAACCTTCATAGTCTCCCTTGCTCGAGCGCGTCTAGGCGCAGCTCCCAGTACGGTTCAGCTCTGCAGTGCAGGTACACTAGTGATGGTCGAGAGCTCGAATCTCGGGAGTCAACCGGTTAAAAAATTTCGAGAATGTGTTAGGATTACTAATTTTTTTTATTTTATTAATTATTATATTATATAATCGTTACATATCTGTTACAAATCACTAGAAACAGTGTTATGTATTTGTTACATATCTGTTACAAAAATCAGAGCTGACATTTATCGTAACCTGCTTGTAACATGCTACAAGCTTGTAACAGAACGTGTTACATCTTCTTATATTACACATATATAACCATTACGTATTCGTGTTCGCTTACAGTAACATTACAGTAATATTAAGGTAATATTACAGCAATATTAACTGGTAATATTACAGTAATATTGTCCGATAATATTACAGTAATATTACAAAAAATTTAAAAAACACTTAAAAATATTTGACTTATTAATTCTTATCTTTTTGTGTTTTATCATAAAGCACTTTGAAATTTTTATGTATTTCAAATAAACTTGTAACATTACAGTAATATTTCAGTAATATTGATGTAATAATTCAGTAATATTACAGTAATATTAACCAGTAATATTGTCATGAGGCGGACATTTTAATATTACGTTCTACTTGGGCAGAGGTAAGAAAAAATGGAAAAAATTCAAAAATCAATCGTATTCACTTAAAACTTTATACTTGAGGGTTTTCGAGGTCACTGATCATGAATCTGAAGTCAGATTTAATAATTCAAAATAGCGGATCCAATATGGCGGCCGAAAAGTTTAAAAATAAATCGGATTCACTTGCAACTTTCTTACTCATGGGTTTTTAGAATCGCTGATTACAAATATGCAGCCAGATTTAAAAAAATTTAAATGGCGGATCTAATATGGCGGCCGAAATGATTAAAAATCAATCTAATTTACTTGAAATTCTTTTCTCGGGGGTTTCTGAGATCGCTTAAGGGGGAAAACTCGTGTAAATGGACGTTTTTTCAGAATTTTTTTTTAAAGAACTAGTTAATTTTATTGAATTAAGGTAAAGCATACCTTAAAGTACACAATATAAGCCTACAGGTCACAAATCTTAAAATCAAAATTTTTACCGTTGAAATACGCAAATACGCTTTGCATGACGAAGAGAAAACTAAAAAAATTTTTTTTTGAAAATTTGGGATCATTTTGAAAAAAAATCACATTTTTATAAACAATGTTAATAAAAACTAGGTGTTCATTTCATTACCATTTATTTAGCTTCCTCATCATGATACACTTACATTCAAGATTAAAAGAAGGTTTACAACTGAAATAGCGATCAATTTTATAAATATTAGTAAAATGTAAAATTTGTATACCTCAATCGATTCGTTTTTATGCGAGGAATACAATTTTGACAAGAATTAATTAAAATTTTTATATCAGAAAAAGTTATTTCAAAAAATACAAAAAAACGATTATTTTAAAAAAAATGATTTAATCTATTGATTTCAGTAAAATATGAACTTTATATAGGCTAATTGACTAGTTTTAATGTAAGAAATAAGTTTTTTTTTACTAAACAAAATAAAATTTACAAGGAAAAAAATATTTTGAAAAAATTTGTTTTTTTTGAATTTTGCAAAAATTGTAAAAAGTAAAATGTTGTGAATATATTCGGAAATCCTTGTGTCAGATTTTAGGTATTAATGATTACAATAAGCATACAAAATTTCAGGACAATCCGTTTAAACGTTTCTGAGATAATTTGTACACAATATTTTGTGACATACACACACATACATCTGGACATTTGCTCAGGACTTCATATATATTATTTCTAAATGTAAATGAGTCCATATAACCCAATTTTAAAAAATTGAAAAACGTCATGAATGCAAAGCTTCCTCATGAGGAAGCAAAATTGTAAAAAAGTTTTTTTTAAAAAACGGAGCTCGTCATTCAATAGCCAGTAAGATAAAGAAGATTTATAGTAAGCACGGTTGGCCTGAACTAAATTTTATTCAAACTTTCAGTAACTCTAAATTTTTTTGTTGATTCTGAATTTATATTTTTTTAGCATTATTTTAAGACAAAAAAGAAAAAAATCGGCGGAGGGCTTTTTGAAATATACCATTTTAAAAAAAAAATTTTTTTTACTAAAAACTAAGTTACAGATTTATTTGAGTTGACTCGTTTTGTTTGTATTTTTTTTAAGCAGTCTAATAAATGTTAAGGTATTTAAAGGATAAGTAGGATTTCATAGCTGCAAAAGGTTTTTAATTTGACAAACAATGTACCGTTGACAAAAAAATATTTTATCGAACTAAATATTTGAAATATAATTTGTAATAAATCTGTAATAAAAATTACAATATTTTTTATACACATTTTAACGATTTATAAATGAAGTTAAATTTTAAAAATGTTTATGCAAAATATATAAACATGTAGCTTCAGATGTGCAGTGTGTCAGTATAATAGTTCGCACATCTGAAGCTACATGTTTATATATTTTGCATAAACATTTTTAAAATTTAACTTCATTTATAAATCTTTAAAATGTGTATAAAAAATATTGTAATTTTTATTACAGATTTATTACAAATTATATTTCAAATATTTAGTTCGATAAAATATTTTTTTGTCAACGGTACATTGTTTGTCAAATTAAAAACCTTTTGCAGCTATGAAATCCTACTTATCCTTTAAATACCTTAACATTTATTACACTGCTTAAAAAAAATACAAACAAAACGAGTCAACTCAAATAAATCTGTAACTTAGTTTTTAGTAAAAAAAATTTTTTTTTAAAATGGTATATTTCAAAAAGCCCTCCACCGATTTTTTTCTTTTTTGTCTTAAAATAATGCTAAAAAAATATAAATTCAGAATCAACAAAAAAATTTAGAGTTACTGAAAGTTTGAATAAAATTTAGTTCAGGCCAACCGTGTAAGTTTAATTAAAATCGGTTAAAAATTATCTGAGCACGGAGGAATAGTAAGGAGACCGATCTTGCTGTAGTAGCGCTTCTGAAAATGTCAGAAAAACATGTACAATAAATGCCAGTATCACTGCATTTTACTCAACCACCAAAGTAGCTGAGCATACGCATTAGCCATATGCTGTCTCTTTTTCTCGCAAAAAGTGTGCGAGTGAGATCTGGCTGACGTATATTTCTCAAGTCTTCCATGCGTGTTGTGATGAAGGTGTTTTGTGTTATTGTTATGTTATTATTTTAATAATTATTATTGTTTATTTTAAAATGTCGTGCTGTGTTCCAGGATGTAAGAAAAATCTTTTTCATGACATACATAATAAATAATATGTTTGTAATTACTATGGCTCCATTATTCTTTTAATAAAATTTCTTCAATTTATTGACACTTTAAATATTCCAATAGCATACATTATTATATACTTACACATAATTTTGGAGATACAATATCGCAATAGTAAATATCTGAAATAAACACTGAACACTAAGATTTTTTTTGTGACATATGTATATCGCATAACCACACTTTTCATCTGTCAAAATTGAGGTCCAATGCGCATGCTCAGCTACTTTGGTGGTTGAGTACAATGCACTGAACCTGGCACTTATCGTACATGTCTTTCTGACATTTTCAAACGCAGAGATCAGTCTCCTTACTATTCCTCCGTGTGTCTGAGCTACATTGCACGGCGCGCGAAAAAACACGTTTGGAGAAAAACGCGTTTAAAGTTTTCGATACATAAAAGTAGTGTTTTATCTATTGCCTTGCAGACATTGTGTATTTAAAAATAACTATTGCACTAAAACCAAGATTTACTATCACTTGCTTATGATGCTTGCTAATGACAATTAATAAAATTATATTGAAAAGAAACCGAAAGAATAGAGGGTCTCTTGCTCATAGTTAACTGCAATTGGTAACATCTGAAGTGCTAAATATATGTTTACTATAGACTGGCGAAAACACGAAATTGGCGTTCCTATTTAGACTGAATTTTTTAAAAGTATACATTAATTTTAATTACCACAAATTAATATTTCCATATTTTAGACATCAGGAAATAAGAATATGACAATAAAAATTCTTTTTTTTGAGATTATCAATGTTCTTTTGGACGCTGAAATCGGTAATTTTTAATTCTTTTCAGCAATTTGGCGTTCCACTTTTACTCAATTCTTATTTAATAAAACTCAGTTTTTTCATTGAAAAACGATATTAAGGGATATTTAGTACCACATCTTTTTTCAAGAAAATAAATTTTCTAAAAACTGCATAATCTTGTAGTAGATATATGTAGAAATATTATAGAAACTATTATTTTGGTTGGGAACTTCGGTAACATATCGAAAAATGGGTTGCAATGTAAAAGTCACGCGCACATGGAGAGTACTCTTCGCGAGTACAATCTATGCTATTATATATCTTTCTATATTATAAATAGATTACGCCGCCGCCGCTGTTTCAGAAATTTTGACAAGGATGGGTCATTCCATGTCAAGTGTACCCAACCCATGTTTTTGACAAGGTTAGGTAAGGGTGAGCCAACCCATGTTTTTGACATGGATAGTACAATAGTTGGTTACACTTGATACGGAATGACCCATATGAATATAGCTGCAAGTCCCCCCTTCTCCCCCTCCCTGGCAAAAATGACCTTAATTTTAAGGTTATGTTCGTTTCAAGACTCTGAATAGGGCCGCAAGTCTTCCCCCCTCCCTTACCCTTTCTCCGTATTTCCTACCAAAAATGACATAAATTTTGAGGTTATGTTCATTTCAAGACTTTCAATATAGCCGCAAGTCCCCCGTCTCCCGCCTAAAATGACATAAATTTTGAGGTTATGATCGTTTCAAAACTGAATAGGGTCGAAAGTCCTCCCCCCTCTCCGTATTTCCCGCCAAAAGTAACCTAAATTCTGAGGTTATGTTTGTTTCAAGACTCTGAATAGAGCAGCAAGTCGTTCCCCCTTCCCTCATCTCTCTCCGTATTTCCCGCCAAAAGTGACATAAATTATGAGGTTATGTTCATTTCATTCATCATAGCCGTTTTAAAAATTGAAAATAATAAAAATTATTGTTAATAAAAATCGTAAATGACATTTAAAGAAATAAATAATAAAATATTAATAATAATTTTAAATTCCAGAAATTGTCTAAACATTAACTACAACATCTACAAAACCAATAAAAAATAGGGGGTTGGCGCGCAGAGGGGCGAAGCCCCTCTAGTATATATGTGTATATATACCTATATAAATATATACATGTATACAATGTATCCTGTCGTGTAAGGGGGTATTTTCTTGGAAAAGGATATGACTTCGTAAATTTGCTTTTTCTCAAAACAACATTTTTTGACCTGGCGAACATCATAAAAAAACTATTGCACCGTTTAAGCTCAAATTTTTATGGCTTATTCTACACATATACCGCTATCATCGGAACTAGAATCATAATTTTTCATTAATAATTTACCATTTTTTTAAAACAATTTGAGTTGAAAAAACAAGGTCATAAATGAAAAAAGTCCGCAATTTTGTTTTTTTCATCGAAAATAGTTTATTCTAGTTCCGACGATAGAGTCGAGCTTACTTTTGAAAAAAATATCAAAAATTTTATTTTTCGATGACCTGAATTGGAGATATCGTGTCCGCCAATCACAAGTAAGGGTACTTTCAGGCGGCCATGACAGCAAGATAATCCATAATAAATAAGGAATAAATTTTTTTTAATAGTTTAAAACCCCTTCTTTTAGGTATAAAAAGTTTGAAGTAAATAAAATAAATTTTGTAATAAAAAAATATTTAAGAAAAGGCACTGAGATGTGGTACTAACCCCTTAAGGGTATGTGTACAATTAACGTTTTTTGTGGTTTAAAACTTTAACTGAAATAAAAAATTATATTGGGTTAAAATGTTGGAGAAATGATTTTGTTTGGTACAAGGAATCTCGCTGTTCTACTTATTTACTATAACTTAACGCGAAAATAATAAATATATAGCAATAAATAGTAAAATAATGTATTTAAGGACGTAGGAGAATTGATATTCGTTAGCGAATGGGTCCAACGCGTTTTGAACGGAATAGCGTTGAAACACCGTTGGGAACACAGCAGAACTAAAAATGTTATTTAAACAATAAAATATGATAAAGTATTTATTGAGATTTTTAGAAAAAATGTTTATGAGTAATTTAAGACCTTATTTGTATTAATTTAATACGAAATAAGTGAAATAAAAGATAAAATATGGAGCACTGTTATATTAGGGTATTCTGTCAAATTTTTATATAATTCAATGAAAAGTGTTTTAGATATGATTTTTTAGTAATAGAAAAACAGTGAAAAGTATTAATTTATTATTTTAAAGCATTTGAAAGGTAATAATTAGTGAAAATGAATGTGTTTATTCTGTACTATTTGTGTGTATTAGACAACGTTTATCGACAGCAAGTTACAGGTTACACCGGTGAACGCTAAATGGCAGCCTAGTAAACAGTTAATAAGACTTTGACAAGAAAAATATTTAACAAATAAAAAAAAGCTAATGACTTATTGAATGTTCATAAAAAATGTTACTAGTGGGTTTTCGGGGTCGCTAATTACAAATTTGATATGAGATTTCCAAAATTCAAAATACGAAATAAAATATAACGAATAGAAAAAAATTAAAACATAATCAAATTCTCCATCAGCTTGTTACTCGGGGGTTTTTGAGTTCGCTGATTACGAATATAATAACAGATTTTGAAAATTCAAACTGTCGAATCCAATATGGCGAAACAAAAAAATTAAACTTGAAACAAATTCTCTGGAAGTACGTTACTCGGGGGTTTTTAGGGTCTCTGATTACGAATATAATAACAGATTTTCAGAAATCATAATGGCGGATTCAATATGACGGATCAAAACAATTAAACAATAATCGAATTCTCCCAAAGCTCATTAATTGGGGGTTTTAGGGGTCGTTGATTAGGAATATAATAACAGATTTTCAAAATTCAAAATGGTGGATCCAATATAACGGATCAAAACAATTAAACATTAATCGAATTCTCTCAAAGCTCGTTACTTGGAGGTTTTTGGGGTCTCTGGTTACAAATCTGGTATTAGATTCTAAAAATTCAAAATGGTGGATCAAAAAAATTGAAGATTAATCGAATTCTCTGAAAGCTCGTTACTCGGGGTGTTTTTTCGATCACTGATTACGAATCTGATATTAGATTCTCAAAATTCAAAATGTCCAATCAAGAAAATTGTATTAATTTTTTTATATTTAGCAAATTACATAAAAGCTTAAAAGTTGTTTTAAGTATTTAAGATTTTTGGTTATTTTCATTTCGTTATGATGACTTGTTAATAAAATACATGTTATTAATTAACAGTGAACGAAAGTTTATTGAATAATCAACAAAACTTTATTTTAAACTATGTAGTTTAAATTAAAGTTTTGTTGATCCTCAAGGGTGGATTGCTCCGGTTATCATCGTGGCAAAAATGGAAATGCAGCAACTCTGGAAAATGACGACGGGATGGGATGATCCACTTCCAGAAGAAATGGAACGAAATTGGCAAGTTTTCCGTGATCAGTTGAAGTTGATCAATGAATGGCGTATACCAAGATTAGCTAAGATCATTAACGCAGAGGATTTGCAACTCCACGATTTTGCTGATGCTAGTCAGCGTTCTTACGGAGCTTGTATTTATCTGAGGTCATCAAATGGTGGGAAGCATCATTCCATGTTGCTCTGTTCAAAGTCAAGGGTGGCTCCAGTTAAAATCATCTCATTATCCAGACTGGAGTTGAGTGCCGCGGTGCTACTCATAAAATTGAATAAAGTAGTAATAAAGGCTCTCAAGGTCATGTTAGAAATTTTATTTTAATTGAAACGGAAACTCGTGTTTCCTATTTAATTATGCGCAAGTCAGTGAAAAGCGAGCGAAACGAAATGAAAAGTGAAGGAATCGAATGAGAAGATTAGGAGTAGGGTTTTTAGAAAGATTCGTTTGGGCGATGTAACCGGTCGTAATCGTGAAAGTAATTCATATGTCGTGAGTTTTAATTGTTTAAAGGCAGTATGCTGCAGATTAATCAATTGTACATATATTTTATATAATTTTAAAAGTGCACACAATTTGAAATATATTTTCTTTAACGTCATTCGTTTATTATTTATTTAATACTCATCACTATCTGCCGTGAACAATATATAATTATTGGTGTAAAAATAATTTATAACAAATTCAGAAGTGGGATACTCTCAAGAAAAACTGACGCAGTGTAACAAAAAAAAAAGTTATAAATTCTTTTTTTTGGATAGTGGCTTTAATTGGAAAATTAATTAATCACATGCGGCCGGTAATCTTTAAGAAGAAAGTGGATATTGTCGGATTACAGTGTAGTGAATATTTGATGTGCAAAGTGATCTCGAGAGTGATGTGAAGTTTCATGGCAAGTGATGAGTTTGAAAAGTTTCACGAAAAATTCCAAAAAGAACAATTGTTATCAAGAATTGTGACGAGAAAGATGTCGGAAAAAGAGAAAATCGAAGCCATGATGGCAGAGATGAAAAAACTTAAAGCGGAAGTCTCAAGGCAAAAGGCGAGGAGAGCCGAAGAGAGAGCCGATTACGACCGACGACTAATGGAATCCAAAAATGAAACAGCAAAATTACAGCGTGCGATGGAAGAGGGCAGAATCAATCAAACTTTTGAAAATCCACAGACAGCAGAAACATCTCAACACGGTGCGCAGGACACTTTGGCGCAAGCAATGTTTCAAATCAATTATACCTTAAAGAGTTTCCAAACTTTAATGGAAAAACAACAAATAGCTCCTGGGCAGGGTGGAAACATTCAACAAATTTTGTCTGATCCAAGGAGCGTAATTTCTGACTTTAAAGGAAGTGAAGAGCCCGAAAAGGCCAGAGCTTGGATCGAAGAATTCGAAAGTGCCAAAGTCATTGATGAGTGGAGTGATGCTGTAGCATTGAGCATTGGAAAATCGAGGATGAGAGATTCTGCATTAAAATGGTTGTTGACAAAGTCTTCAATAATTAAAGATGTTACTTCGTTTGTGCAAGCACTCAGAGCTACTTTTCTACTGACACAAAATAGATCTGAAATGCTAAAATAAATGATGTCAAGAGTTCAAGGTCATCGAGAGTCAGTTCAGGATTATTTTCACGATAAAGTTTGGCTTTGTTCAAAACTAAAGCTAACTGTAAACGAGATACAGGATGAGATAGCAGCAGGTTTATGGCAAAAGGAAGCTGCCAAACACCATCTAGTGCAAACGTTCGAGTCAACTGATGAAATTCTGCAAGAATTGCTACGGTTCCAGAGTGTGGATAGTCGACGTAGATCACGAATCGCCGTACGAAAAGAAGGAGAAACGTCGTTGAAATCAGTTCCTCGATCTGGATCATCAGCTGAGTCGAAGGAGTCATCGCGGGATGATGGAAAACGAAATTGGTCAGTTTCATCGCAGGGGGTAAGAAAATGTCATCGTTGTGGTTCTACCAAACATTTTATCAAAGATTGTACAAATCCAAAGCGAGAAATAATATGTTATAAATGTAATGCTCCGGGTCATATAGCAACAAGATGTCCACTGTTGCGAGAAAATAAAACAGAAGGGTCATCAGGAGAAGTAAAATTGGTAAATAAAGCGGGAAATGATCAATCTTTTTCCAAGTTTTTTCGTGAAGTAAAAATCAATAATATAAATTTGACAGTGCAAAATTGATACGGGTGCACGGGTGTGCACGATAAGGGCATCAACTGTTTTAAACCAAAATTTAAAAATGACTCCCTTAAAATCTAAATTAGGGGGGTTTGGGTCAAGTGAAGTTTGGTGGCCTGGGGTTATGCGAGAAACATTAATTTTAGATAAATTAGAACCTAAAGTAATCGAGTTTACAATTGTCCCAGATACCGCTAAGGAATTCGAAGTCATTTTAGGAAGGCCCTTTACCGAAGCTTTAGATGTGAAATACAAACGTATTGGAGGCGATTTGATATTTTCCAATGTAGATTTATCGATTTTAGGAATAGAAAATGTCGAGTTACCAATTTTTAGTAAGAAAGAAAAACAATTACAACCGGGAGTAATAAATTTCATAAATGTAAAGTCCTATATGGGGGATATTCGTTTGCCTATTGCAAATATAGGAGATAAAGAAATAACGTTGGTACAAGGAGAAAAGTTGGGAGATGCGATTCTTACGATAGAGGGGACTCCCGTGAGAGTGGGGAGAGATAAGGAAATCGTAGCGAGTGAACTAGTGACAGACGAGTCAGTCACGATAGAACAGAAGTCAGAGTTATTAAAAATATTAAATGAAGTCAAGGTGTGTGTTGCGGACGATGAAACACAATTGGGTTGTACTCAGGCATTGAAAATGGAAATAAAATTAAAAGAAGGCGCAGAGCCCTTCTGAGCAAAGCCTTATCGTTTAAATGTGCAGGATAGAACAGATTTAGAGAATATTATTAGTAAATATCGAGCTGCTCGATTGATTAAAGATACTAATGCCGAGTTTGCAAGTCCTGTGTTTATAGTTAGAAAACCTGATGGTACGCCCAGAATGGAATCAGATTATCGTGAATTAAATAAAATTACAATTCCTTTTAACTTTCCCATACCGAATTTTGATGATCTGTTGGAAGATCTGAGTGAAGCGCGATTATTTATTAAATTAGATATGTCTCTTGGTTATTTGCAAATGCCTCTTGACGAAAATTCTAAAAAAAACAGCTTTTATTACGGAAAATGAGACCGGTCAATTTGAGAGAGCGATGTTTGGATTGGTAAACGCTCCATTATACTTTGCAAAATTAATACATCGAGTTCTCGGTATTGCTAGAAAAAAGAAAATCGCATTCATGTTCTTTGATGATATTTGTTTTCATGCTCGAGATTGGACAGAATTACTTAAAAATTTACGAGACGTTTTAATGTTATTGAGAGACGTTAAATTAACGTTAAATCTAAAAAAATGTGCTTTTGGAATGCGTCAAGTGGATTATTTAGGTTATACCTTAGGTGCTGGTTCGATTATACCAGGTGATAGAAAAATTCGAGCGATACAAGAATTTCCGGTTCCAAAAAATAAACATGACGTTAGAATATTTATTGTATTAGCAAGTTTTTTTCGTCGTTTTGTAGTAAATTTTTCAAAAATAGCTGCCCCAATATATGAATTATTAAAAGAGAAAGAACCTTTTGTTTGGTCTAAAAATCAACAATCAGCAATCGAGACTTTGAAAGCAATTTTATCAAGTAAACCTGTTTTAAAGGTTTATAACCCAAAAGCTGCTATAACCGAACTGCATACCGATGCATCTGCGGTCGGTTTAGGGGGAATTTTACTACAGACAGATCGAGTCGAAGATAAAGAGCGTATGGTCTATGCAATAAGCAGAAAAACGACTGAAGTTGAATCTACGTATCATTCCAGCCGTTTGAAATTGCTGGTGATTCATTGTAGATGTTTGGTTAATATCAATGCTTGGAAAACACAAAGCTCGCAGATAGCTAGGTGGATCAGTGCAATTTCAGAATTTAATTTTGATATCAGACATACTCCAGGAGTGGGATTACAAATAGCGATAGCGCTACGAAGATTTCGCTACGTAGCGATTCAAAGCTATACATTCACTTTAAAAATTTTTCTTGCTATCGGGTGACTAAAAAAAATGGTATCATTTTGATAGATTTCGGTTGGTACAATTGTATTTCTGTGTATTTTTTTTCTCATATTTGCTTTATTTTATAATTTAACAATTTTTTTTAAAATCAAGAATGTATCAAATTCATGAGGATTTCCCACGATGAAGAAATGAAGCAATTAAAAGAAATATCTAAAAGACTAACAAATTTTTCAAGTGTAATAATCTCAAAAGTTATAAAGAAGGCAATTTGAGGCAACGATAATTATTAATATTATTATATTAACACTTTTATTTCTAAATTTTAACCTTAAATTTTTTTATAATTAATAATTATAAACTAAATAAAACATAAGAATAATAAAGAAATAAAGAAAACATTTATTTTAAATTTCTATCCTTACAAAATGTCAATAAAATAATTCAACTTTATCCAATAATAATAAATTATTTACTTTTCTTTTTTATATTAATAATTAAATATTTATTGCATTTATATTTATTATCTTTTTCATAAGATTAAAAGTTTCTATTAGACATTGTCTAAAATGGGGAAAAAATTTAATTTAAAAAATTTTGAAGATATAACCTCGGAAATAGAATTTCTGTTCTCACGCAAGGTTTCACTAAAAAAATGTATAGGGCATTTTTTGTGAGTTAAAGAGTTTTTCAAGAAATGCAAATTTAAATCAATTTAATTAAAAAAAATTATCAATTTTTAAGTTTAGGCTGGTAAAGAATATCCTAATTTTAAATGTCATGCAATTATTATTTGTAATTCTTGCAATAAGATTAATTTTCTTAATTTTTATTTATTAAATTAAATTAAAAAAATTTATTTTCTTTATAAATTATTTTAACATTAAACTAGATAATTTATTTTTAAAGTTGTTATTTATTAAATTAATAGGTTATTTGCAATATTAAAGTATAATTTATTTCGTCACTAGTTAATTATTTTATTTGAAACTAACAGTTGGCAAACATGAAGTTAGAGAATTGTTTCCACCTTCGTGTAGTATTTGTTTGCTACGTAGATAAAACCTTTTAGGAAATTGACATGAATTCTATGTCAAAGGTCTTATCCAGTAGGGTTATGTTTATATTCTCTTCGGAATTACGATCTTGCAGTTTAAGTTTTGAAAAAACTGTCAACGCTATTTTATTTTGGACATCATTTAGAACAAATTTGACTAAAAATATGTAAGTTTTTAACCCTAAATAGCGAAAAGCGCTACATAGCGACTAGCGCTATTCGTAATCCCACTACAGGGGAGAGAATGCAGCATGTCAATGCTCTTTCGCGTGCGCCAGTCAACGAAGAAAATTTAAAAATAATGACTATTGAAACGTTGGAAGACAAAATTTTAATGTTCCAAAGAAGCGATCCAATTCTTAATGAAATAATTAATATTCTAAAAAAACTTGAATCGAAACGAACAAAATTGGAAAAAGAAAAGGTGAAAGATTTACATTTAAAAGAAGGTTTGGTTTTTAAAAAGCATTCAGATGCATCGGGGGAAAAGAACTTTATTTTGTACCTAAGTCGATGCGAAAATCAATTGCTGTAAGATATCATGATTTTCATAGTCATTTGGGCGTTGATAAAACAATTAATCGCATAAAAGATTATTATTATTTTCCCTACATGCAACGTTATATTAAAATGCATATACGGAATTGTTTGGAATGCATACTTGCTAAACGAAAAGCGGGTAGGAAGGAGGGTGAATTGCATCCTATTCCACCAGGTCGAAGACCTTTCGAGATTGTTCATTGCGATCATGTTGGGCGGTTTCCAACAACGACGCGCAAACATAAATATGTTCTCGGATTTGTTGATAATTTAACGAAGTTTATTGTCGTTTTTCCAGTTTCAAACGCGAGCGCAAGAGTGACGGTGCAAAAAGCGGCGGAGTTAGTTAATCAATTTGGTGCTCCTTATCGTTTAGTTAGTGATCGAGGTACGGGATTCACATCCGATCATTTTGAGAGGTTTTGTCAGAATCATAGAATCATTCACACTTTAACATCAAGTCGTCATCCCCAAGCCAATGGCTTGGTAGAGCGTTTAAATTAAACAATTGTTCCGATAATGAAAATTGCGACTCTTGCGGATGAAAATCATGATTTGGACAAGTACCTGAAACATATTGCGAGAGATATAAATACTTCGATTAGTAAATCTACAAGTAAAACTCCATACCAGTCACTCTTGGGCTATACGCCACGATTTAATGGGGGAAATCTCAGGGAAATTACGCGTTCAAAGGAAGTTTATCAGTCGCCGAGTGATATTCAGATAAAAATTCGAGAGAGCATTTTGAGAGAACAAGAAAAGTATAAGGAGCGTTTTGATCAAAATAAAAATAAAACCGTTAAGTATGATGTGGGTGACATTGTTTTTGTGAAGAAAAATCCTATTGCTACGGGTTACTCTACAAAGCTCCTGTCAGCATTTGGTGGTCCATTTGTAATTGTCAGTCCTGAACTGAATGATACATATCGTATTAAAAAGTTAAACGAATTTAAGGATAAAAACTATGAAACCACTATTCACGTGAGTCAACTGAAGCTTTGGCGAGGAATCGATTAAGATGAAGATTCAGATGAAAATGAATTATATGCGAAAAATGATGTTAATTTGGAGGATAGTTTGAGTGAGTCGGATTTGTTAGAACAATAAAATTTACTTGAAAAGCAAAACGATGATTTATCGGAAAGACACGATAACATTATGAACGAGAATGAAGGAGAAAATGAGATTTCGAAAACTTTTGTTGAAAGTGAGAATGTGAGAAGAAGTTCGAGAGTACGCAATCAGCCTCAACGTTTGCAATATTAAAATTCGTATCATTTTTGTTTTAAATTGTAACTTGTGTTGGAAGGCTAACAAATTTTAGGATGGCGGATTGTTAGAAATTTTATTTTAATTGAAACGGAAACTCGTGTTTCCTATTTAATTATGCGCAAGTCAGTGAAAAGCGAGCGAAACGAAATGAAAAGTGAAGGAATCGAATGAGAAGATTATGAGTAGGGTTTTCAGAAAGATTCGCATGGGCGATGTAACCGGTCGTAATCGTGAACGTAATTCATATGTCGTGAGTTTTAATTGTTTAAAGGCAGTATGCTGCAGATTAATCAATTGTACATATATTTTATATAATTTTAAAAGTGCTCACTATTTGAAATATATTTTCTTTAACATCATTCATTTATTATTTATTTAATACTCATCACTATCTGCCGTGAACAATATATAATTATTGGTGTAAAAATAATTTATAACAGTCAAATTCAGCAATGTGACATTTTAGTCCGACTCAACGATTGTCCTCAATGGGAACAATACTCCATCGTATAAGCTAGAAATGTTTGAAGAGAGTCATCCGAGTAGTCGCTTATTGCATCCGGTTTGGTCAAAATGCACGGAGGAGGGAACGACATGCGTGATATGTCTTAAAGCTAGGCCTAATCTAAAACAAGCTTATACCGAAGTCCCCTATTACGATTGTTGGTACTTAAGTCGCAAGAGCCATTGCACCTAACCCCGGCATACTCAACCCTCCCTAGAGTCCCGTCCTATTCCAAAAGTCCAATAACTCTTCTACCGAAAGGTCGCAAATCCAATCTGGGTCTACAAAGGCATGACCCCAGCATTGATGTCTCACTGCAGCGTAAGCTGGACAGTGACATAAAATATGAGTCAAAGATTCCTCTTCTGCATCACACAATCTTCACCTAGGTGAGACGTTTCTACCTAATTTGTGCTGATGATTGTTTAGGAGGCCATGTCCTGTGAGCAGCCTGACCACTGTTCTAACTCTGATCTTGTTCAGTTTTAGAAAGGACTTGGCAAAGCCCCTATTGAGTTTTAATCCCAACAGAGCCTTAGCTTGTCTACCTACAGTAGTCTCCGCCCACTCTCTCTTATGACATCCTCTAGACCATCTTTCAATGGCCCCTTTATCCGCGCCTGGAATAATGCCTACCGCCGGTTCCGGGCCTACCATAGTCACCTCAGACCCTCTGCGGACTAAAATATCCGCTTCCACATTTCCTCTGATTCCCGAGTGTCCTGGTACCCAGATTAATGAGAGCTTATTTTTCAAACTTAGCTCGTCCAATACCTTCCGACATTCCCAAACTAGTTTTGGCTCTATAGTTCAAGTTTCAATTTCACCGTTTTCAACTGGCTTCTAATCCACCAAAAAACTGCAGCATGTAGAAACCCTGGCAACAGGACCATACGTTAGAGCTACTGAACCATATCCGGTTTTAGACCCCAAGATGATCCAATAGCCCTTCTGCAAACCCAAAAAGTAGTGCAAAACCTACTATATTGATATTCTAAGTGCTTTCTCCAGATCAGCTTCTTATCCAGAATCACTCCCAGATATTTGACCGAATCAGAAAAAGGCACTTCTCTCCCATAAAATACAGGTTTTCTCACAGTGAGAACCTGGTATTTCCTAGTAAAGATAACAATATCCGTCTTGTCTGGATTAACAGATAGGCCAGTTCGTTCACACCATCTCTTGACGATCCCTAATGCCCTCTTTGTCAATTCTAAGAGCGTATGTAACGAGAGACCTCTTACAACAATCAGGAAATCGTCCGCATAGCTTTGCGTATAAAATCCCTGTCCATTGAGATCTACTAATAACTCATCTGCAACTAAGCTCCACAAAAGAGGAGATAAAACCTGTCTTGTGGGCAACCATAGGAAACTAAACCATTTATTTTGGCCTCTCCATACTCTGCTTCCAGGGCTCTATTATAGAGCATACCTTTAATCCACCTAATCAATGGATGTGGTATGCCACATCTTTTAGCCGCATTGCATATTGATTGACTACAGGTATTAGAGAAAGCCCCCTCTATATCTAGAACAGTGCCTGCCGCATAACCCCCTGAGTCTGACTCTTCCTCTATTCTGCTAATCGATAAATGAAGGGCTGTTTCAACAGAACAGCCTGCTCTATACGCATGCTGTCCTGGAAAGCTAGGCAAATAGAGATCAATTATGTTATGGTAAGTCTTCCAAGAGTGAGAGTTTCTGTTACGAGACCATTTAAAAATGTTGGAATGGACTTTTGTGGTCATTTTTTTATTAAAGAAAAAAGAAATAGAAATAGATCAAAATTAAAAGTATATGCGGCCATATTTGTATGTCTTGCTTCTAAGGCGGTTCACATCGAGTTAGTTAAGAACTTAACGACCGAAGCGTCGGATGCCTGCGCAGCTTTTTTGTAAGACGCGGAAATGCTCGAGCCTTATATTCCGATAATGGTACCAACTTCGTAGGCGCCAATATTGAGCTTAAGGATCTTTACGACTTTTTAAACTCAAAACAGGGAAATGCAAAAATTCAGCGAGAATTATCAAATGAATTAATTGAATGGAATTTTAATCCCCCTCGGACTCCCCACTTTGGCGGAATCTGGAAAGCAGCCGTGAAGGCCCTTAAGCATCATTTGCAAAGAATGATCGGCGACGCGTTATTGCCATTTGAAGGTTTGAATACGCTTATGTGTGAAATTGAAGCCTTGTCAAACTCGCGCCCATTGACACCAATGTCCTCAGATCCAAAAGATTAAAATATATTAACACCGGGACATTTGCTTATCGGACAATCACTTGCAACTATTCCCACGACCGACCTTTCCACAATTCCTGTAAATAGATTGAGTATGTGGCAACATATTCAAAAAATGAAGGGAGATTTTTGGAAAAGGTGGGTAGGGGAATAACTTAATGAATTAAATGCAAAGAATAAATGAATTGTAGGGGAAAGTAATATAAAGGTGCGACATTGGTGACGATAAGGGAAGATAATATTCCACCGATGCATTGGTGTATGGGCCGAGTTGTTGAGTTGATTCCGGGTAATGATGCAATTGTGCGAATAGTAAAAATAAAAACTGCAAAAGGAGCCATTGAGAGAGGAGTAAAAAAAATTTCACCGCTTCCCGTTGAAGCTTAATTTATAAAAATAAAATATTGATCTGTCAAGGCCGGGAGGATGTGTGATAGGGTATTCTAAATTTTAAACTGTGACTGATGGGTGATGCCCTCTGTGAACGAATTTTAAACTTAAATACGAAATTAGAGAAAGAAAGAAAATGAGCGATTATTTAAATAGAAAATTTTTCCTTGCGAAAGTCAGAATATCACTACCCAGATAGCACGGAAACTTGCGGCAAGTTCACCGTGCAAGCTTGCTGCAAGCTTGTCTGAGCTAGCGAAATGTCCCACCCAGGGCAAGCTTGCCGTGAAAGCTTGCTGTAAGCTTTCCAGGAAAGGTTGCTGCAATCTTGCCATGAAAGATTTCTACAAGATTGCTGCAAGCATACTAAGAATGATTGCGGCAAGCTTGCCGTGAAAGATTGCTGTAAGCTTGCTACGTAAGGTTGCAGGAGAATTTCAACAAGCTTCTGGAAAGATTGCTGCAAGGTTGCTGCAATTTTTAAAAAATACATTTTAAATTTAAAAAAAATTTATTTGTTTTTTTTATATTTGAAAATCCTTGTGACGTTTATTATTATTAATTATGTCCTGTTTATTTTCATTTGGAAACTTAACGAGAAAATTTTCGAAACAAATTTGAGGGGACCGGGAATTGAACCCGGGTTCGACAGACACTAACTAAAGACCCTAACCGAGAACCTACTCGACCAACTATCAGAGAATAAAAAAATCTTGCTCTTAACCCTCGTTTTTCAACTGTTTTTCAACTCATAAAAACAGTCGAGGGTTAAGAGCAAGATTTTTTTATTCTCTGATAATTGGTCGAGTAGGTTCTCGGTTAGGGTCTTTGGTTAGTGTATGTCGAACCCGGGTTCAATTCCCAGTCCCCTCAAATTTGTTTCGAAAATTTTCTCGTTATGTTTCCAAATGAAAATAAACAGGACATTATTAATAATAATAAACGTCACAAAGATTTTCAAATATAAAAAAAACAAATAAATTTTTTTTTAATTTAAAATGTATTTTTTAAAAATTGCAGCAACCTTGCAGCAACCTTTCCAGAAGCTTGTTGAAATTCTCCTGCAACCTTACGTAGCAAGCTTACAGCAATCTTTCACGGCAAGCTTGCCGCAATCATTCTTAGTATGCTTGCAGCAATCTTGTAGAAATCTTTCATGGCAAGATTGCAGCAACCTTTCCTGGAAAGCTTACAGCAAGCTTGCCCTGGGTGGGACATTTCGCTAGCTCAGACAAGCTTTCGCAGCAAGCTTGCTGCAAGTTTCCGTGCTATCTGGGTATCGACGAAAAAAGATACTTTGATTTTATAACTTTTGTATTGCATAGATTCATTATAAATTATATAACATTTGGAGTGACTTTAATTGTAAAACAGAAAAACAGTAATGTCGTTGACTGAAATCTTTCTTTTAATTCTTATTTGTTTTGAGTAGGGTATATTAGCTTTTGTCGAAAAAGTGAACACCTGTTATTATTATTTTTCTATTTATTCATTAGACTTGACGTATTGGATATTGCATTTATCTCTAATTTGTCTTCCGATTTTCATTTGTTTATTTTTTCTTTCTATTTTTATTTGTTTTGAGTAGAGTATATTAGCTTTTGCCACGAAAGTGAATACCTGTTATTATTAATATTTTTCTCTTTATTTATTGCACTTGACACTTTTTTTCTTTATTTATTTTCCTGAGCGTATGTTTCCTCTCGATTTATTTTGCTTTTGTGCGTGATTGTTTGCTTTTGAATTTTATTTACTACTGCGTTTCTTTCTTTTGCTCTTACCGTTTAGCATAATTTTTACAAGATTCCTAACGTGGAAGATGAATTCGAGTTAGCTTTAATTCCCAAGGATACTGAGTCTATTGATGATTTATGTGATTCCGATATTAATGATAATGATAATGATGTTAATGATGATGATGTGAGTAAGAGTGTTGAGAGGGTGAAAAGTGCATAGCAATCTTGTACTATTACTTCTGATGATGAGGTTGTGGAGAAGGTTGAAAAATGGGTAAAAGTAGGTAAGGTTAAAAACGATGCTTCTTTCACAGACACTTTTGGGCCAAACATTCCTGACAACAGTACATCACCATCAGAAATATTTTTCTGGTTGTTTTCAAATGAACTGTTAGATATGATTGTTCTAGAAACAAACCGTTATTCACAAATGAAGCAATGTAAACAATCATCGATAACAAAAGAGGAATTAATAATATTTTTAGGAATAAATATTTTGATGGGAATGAAACGATTACCCTACTATCGTGGTTCCTGTCTACTAATCACTAATCACGATCCCTGTGAAGCAGAAAACAAAAAGATGGTACTCTGGAACCCATTAGTTGCCCCCAAATGGTCTCCGATTATAATAAACACACGAGATATGTAGATAAAGCTGACCATCTTTTGTCAACTTACAGGGTTGACAGAAAGTCAAAAAAATGGTGGCATCGAATTTTATTTTATTTCTTGGACGTCACTGTGGTAAATGTCTATATTTTGTATAAAGAAAAAATCTAAAACCAACTCTGACTTCTGAGGAATTCAGATTACGTTTGGTAGATGAGCTAGTTGGGCACAAACTAACAATTTTGAAAGGGAGAAAACGTAAATCTGTTGAGCCTACTTCTTACAAACCTCAAATTTCTCTTGAAAAAAGACATTCTCAGTCTAGCCACATGCCCCAACCAATCAATGCATCAAGAAGATGTGTTCACTGCAGCACGAAAAAAAATGAAAAACGAAATCGTTGGATATGTAGTATTTGCTCAGTTACTTTATGCCTATTCCATGACCAAAACTGCTTCGCCTTATATCACGCATAATAAAACGTTCACTCTTAATCTCAATTAGTGAAATGTTCACTTATTTTCCATTCAGTAACCGACTTCTGGTTGCAGCAGTTAGTAAACATTCATCGATTTGCAGTCATTTTAACTGCAAATAAGTGTAATCTCATTGACTGGAATAGCCAACAATCAGTTACTGAATGGAAATCAATGAACATTTCACTGATTCAGATTTTAAAATACCATGTTGTCATGTGTTTCGCATTAGATTATTTTAATGTATTGTCAATAAAATTAAAAAAAAATAAAACAAGTTTTAAAACAATAAAAACAAAAAAAACTTAAAAATAAAAAAAGAGGAATTGAGGGGCTGATAGTAAAAATGATTTAAAATAACATTGGGAGCAAAAGTGGGATAAGTGACTTGGGAGCAAAAACGGGTTAAAATGATTCGTTTAATTTATTGATAAATTCATTATATTATCGATTAAAAAATATTAATTATAATAAAATATGCATTTTTTCCTATTGTTAATATTTTTTAATCGATGATATAATTAATTTATCAATAAATTAAACGAATCATTTTAACCCGTTTTTGCTCCCAAGTCACTTATCCCACTTTTGCTCCCAATGTTATTTTAAACCATTTTTACTATCAGCCCCTCAATTAGTAATTTACCACGTTCACATCGTTAGTTCTGGATAATGCAAAGAGTAAATTATGTAAAAGTTTCATAAAAATGGGCACATAAATTTGAGCACTTTTTAGAAAAGTCACCCGCCATATTCATTTATTATTCCATCATACGGCAAGAATTAACAATTGTGTAATGAAACGAAGATAAAGAGTAGGGCGTTCGTGAATCCGAAGATAAACGATGGTAGGCGAATATGAAATAATTAAATGTGTAACGTTTGTAATTAATGAATCTAATTAGCTCGCTGAGCCAGGGTTTTTTGATTCAAAAATAAAATAGCAACACGGTTGATTACAAACTCGCAAGATTCGCGAAACATTTACGGATTTATACAGAACTGTAAAAATTAGTTATATTGAACGGAATTACGGGTAATAATAAATAAAAGAAAATTAATCATGGTCGGTTCGATACAGGTCGAGCCGCGAAATTCTGTAGGTCAGCGTTCAACCGGTGTATTTGGAACCGTTGAAAAATCTTCCGCTCGAGTGATGATCCTTCTCTCAATGGTGGTGTGAAATTTTTGTGACCCTGTATAATCACGAGTAATACTCGTGATTACTTATACAAAGAGTAAAACTCTAAGCATATCTGAAAACCTGTTTTAAAGAACAAAAAGTATGTTACGTTTGAATTCCATGTGTTCGAGTAAAACTCGACATACATAATTTATTAGAGTAAAACTCTATCAACTAAGAGTAAAACTCTAGGTTATTTGCAGTAAGGTAAGACCTTACTGTTCTCAGTAAAACTTAGTTCTGTCTCGATTTCAAAAATTCGGCTCCTTTTATATCCGGTCGACCGGCTGGGAAGTGGTGGGGGCGAACGATCAGATCGGGCGTCTGGAGGAAGAAATCTCTCGGTCTGCGCAGCGCTAGGTCGATTCGGGATTGCTGACGCGCAACTTTTCGCTCCGTGCACTGGGGCCTTTCTCCACCATCCGTGCCTTTGCCTGGGTCTTTCGCTTGGGTCTCGCGTTCTATAGTTTGCGTGCGCACGCCTGTCAGCTGACCCTCGAAAAATCAATAATCGCGACATTATTGATTTGACGCGTATTTGTTTATTTATCGGGTTCAACAATATTTATTAACATTCGCTTTCACATTACAAATGATAACACAGGCACACAAAAAATAAAAAGTTGTTTGGCCGAGACACTACACTAGTCTATTTTCATGTATTTTTTCACGCTGAATCCGAATCCGAAGTCAGAATTATCAGATTGGCTCTTATTTTTGAGATAAACTCAAAAAACTGCTCAGAAAGAAAAATAAAATCAAAAAGTTAAAAAATTTTTGAATGTCACTGCGATAGTGTAATTCCATGTATTTTTTGTCGCTGAATCCGAATCCAAAGTCAGAATTGTTAGATTAGATCAAATTTTTGAGATAATTGCAAAAAAAACACAAGTAACAATAAACTCAAAATCAGTTTTTTAGAATTATCTTCAAAATTTGAGCCAATCTGTCAATTCTGACTTTGAATTCGGATTCAGCATGAAAAAATACATGAAAATGCACTATCGTAGTGTTTCGGCAAAAAAAATTATCTGTGCCCCTAATTCAGAATTTTTATCAGTTTTTGGCGATTTTAGCTCAAAGAAATTTTTTTTTGCCGAAACATTACGATAGTGCATTTTTATGTATTTTTTCACGCTGAATCCGAATTCGAAGTCAGAATTGACAGATTGGCTCAAATTTTGAAGTTAATTCTAAAAAACTGATTTTGAGTTTTTTGTTACTTGTGTTTTTTTGCAATTATCTCAAAAATTTGAGCGAATCTAACAATTCTGACTTTGGATTTGGATTCAGCGTCAAAAAATACATGGAATTACACTATCGCAGTGACATTCAAAAATTTTTTAACTTTTTGATTTTATTTTTCTTTCTGAGCAGTTTTTTTGAGTTTATCTCAAAAATAAGAGCCAATCTGATAATTCTGACTTCGGATTCGGATTCAGCGTGAAAAAATACATGAAAATAGACTAGTGTAGTGTCTCGGCCAAACAACTTTTTATTTTTTGTGTGCCTGTGTAACGTATGAGTGACAGAGCTTGTTCTATCGTCGATCCCATTATACCCCAAAATTGTAAGAATAAAATATTGATTGACTTGTAATAAAGAAATTGAGATTTTAGTGAAATCTTAACGTGTCTTATTGTTTATTTATTTATTTCCTGACTAAGTTCTTACTACAATTGGATTTAAATTAAAACAAATTTTGGCTTGCACGTGTTAACAGTGTATGTATATGCATATTATGCAAACATTATTTTTAAGAAAATATATTAGGTACGAACTATAATTTCATAATTTTATTAATTGAAAACTGAATATGTATGTATATACATATGCGTATATATGTATATACGTATATGTGAGTGAATATTTCAAAAAAATCTTTAGGAAAGTTTCGATGCTGTGGGGGTCGGAATATTATAAAATGAACAATAGAAAAAGTAAACGTTCATAATTTGATAATGTGCTCTTGCTTCTCATTTTGAACCAAACCGTGAGTATTTTCTGCATAAAATCATTTCTTATGTACTTATAAAGCTGATATTTTCGCGCTCTCGAAAACCATTTTAATAAATAACTAAAATTTATTACAAATATATTTTTTAACACAAAAAAATCACATTTTTAACTTTCATTACCAAAGTTTATTATAATTATTCAGTAAAAGGTCTCTTTGAAAAATTTTCAGTTCATTCAGCGGCCGCCAGCTCGAATTGGCGCTGTTCCCTGGAACACTGACACATTCACGCAACGTCTATGTATACGCCACCATGTTTGTTTTCATTTTAATTTAAAAATGTCACTTTTGAAACTTCATTTGTTAATAATTTAACATAAAATTATGTATTTTTCGGATAATAGCGAGATTCCTTGTACGCTAATGTATCATCCAAACATAATTTGTTTTTTTTTTACCACACGGGGCACAAACTTTTTTCCTGTTCTCAACATGAGAACATTTATCTCGGAAGCTCATATTGAGCAAAAGTCTACTTGATTGACCAAGTATAGATTCTAGGAAAAATTGTTATTTCAATGTAAAAGGTGACTTTGGTTAGAAGTTCAGTAGGGAGACGCATCAATGACAAACCTGTATAAAGTATCAAGGAAAAGACAAAAAATTGAACGAAGAGTGAAGTACAACTAATAATAAATCCTTAAAGTTTTGATTTACTTGATAAAACCAAATTAATATAATGCAAACCGTTAACTTACATTTAAAACACAAAAATGTCGATTTCTCAAAAAAGGGAGCAGCTAGGATTTCAAATTTTGCATATTCTAAACCTACAAGGGATCTAGAAAAAACCCCACAACCCGATTTTGAATCTATTTTCATTGCATTTCTTTTTCCTTCGAGACCACAGTGTATGGCGGACAAAAATTGTAAAAATTCAATTATTTTTAACAAATCTTGGAGTAAAGCGGTTTTTTGCGTCACTAAGTACCATTCTACAGTAAAACCGATGGAAGCTTAAAAAATTTGCAAGATGAACAATTAAATTTTAAAACGCCTGCGCAATAAGTTTATAGCATATAAATGTTTATGTTCTTCCTGTGGACACATTTTAGAAAATACTTTGAACTTTTATTTTCTATTATGGACAACTTTCTTTAATTCTTTATATTAAAATATTATCTATTGCAGTTAGAACTCGATTTTGATGCAACGTATCCGACGTCTGCCGTTATTAATTAAGAAAACGAATGGGAAAACAAAACTCCATTGATAATTGCTATTGCTAAAGAAAAGAAAAAATTCTTAATACCGAAAATCAATTGATTGATGCAGGTAATATTCTCTTTTGGTGTGTATGTTTAAATTAAAATAAATAATTATTCTATACCTGTACACTTCATTTTAATATTATATTATTTAAGTCGCAAAAATATTGCTACCCTTCTCTACCTCCCTCGACTTTTAGGAGTTTCAAACCAAAAAAGGAAAAACTGCGAAAAATTTTTCGGCAAAAATTCCGTACTAGAGGAAACAAACTCGTTTATTCTTATTGTAAGTTATCACTCACATTGAAATTTTTTTTAACTAAAACGTCTTTATAAAATTAATCTTAGACTCATACCTTTATTAAAATTTTTAATATATCTAATTATTTTGAATTATAATTATTTAATCATTTTTGTAGTCAGAGAAAGAATTAATCGATTTTAAAAGTAAAAAAGAAGAATTTAGCTCAGTCACGGGAAGTAAGATTTAACCCTACTTAGCTTTTGTGGGAGATCTCGAGAAACAAGGCCAAGTCAAATCTGAAAATGATATTCGACCAAATGCTAAAACTGAAACTTTCATGATTGTCAATGATATTCATTACAAGATAAAATCGAACTAAATTATCGAAGCTGTTTCCGCGTGTTTCAAGTGCATGTTTACATTAGATTTGGATTTTCCAAGTGAATGTGAGCACATCTGGACATTTATGCAAATATATATATATGGGTGATTCTCCGCGTAGCGCACAACTTGCTTTTTTTCATGTTGTGAAAGAAAAATCACAAATAATATTCACATAATATTTCGATTCCAATGTAAAAAGTTAATTTCTGTGACTACAAACAAAAACCAATAGTTATTTTTGTATTTAACATTATAATTTTTCGTGAAAAGTGGTTTTTAAGGCTGAAAACGTAAAAATTTGACCTGTCCTCACAGGATGTTTAAAAAAAAGTTAATATTTTTAGCAATGTGCACTAATAAATACAATTTCTATTGATATTTTAGTATTCTATATTGTAGTGGAATTGAATAAAAAAAACGTTTGATAAAAAAAAAATTATTTTCTTTTTTTTGCTATTTATACTTGACTGCACTTTTGTGTGTTATTCTGCATTTTATTATTAAACATTGAATTATTTAAATAAAAGTCAAATGTTAATATAGTTCTACTTCAGTAACAGCAAAAGTTATATTCCTTAAGTTGATCCATAAAGAAAGTAATCAATTTTCTAATTGATTTATCCTATTTTTACACATTTCAAGATTCAAATTTGTACAAGGCATCACAAAATCGTCTCCACCGGCATCCACCGACCCTTCAATATTATTTAAAAAAATAGAATATAATTAAATAATAAAGGTTAAATAAAGTGTAGTTATATTATTTTAGTCTATATATGAGAGATTCTTTTTCAATCGCCCCAGCCCACAGTGGCCGATTTCCCGAAAAACCTGGCCAAAAGTCAAAAAATTTTTTTTAGAAATTTATACTTTTTATTGTTGAATATTATAAAGGAGGGTTCACTGCATAATTTTGCGAAAAAAAATTACACTTTTTTTATCACCAATTTATTATGTGAACAAGTAAAAGTGATCTTTGCCAGAGATTTACTCAGAACGTTTCATAACTATAAATTTTCGTCACAGTTAAAATAGTGAAAATATACTAATATACAGCAGATTTTTGAATATCTTTTTTTGGGAATTATTAACAAAGGTGTATGAAATATGTTGAATGTATTTATAATCACATTTAAAACGTACAGTTTTTAAAAAATGACATTAAACATCGCTATTCATGGCGACGATTTTTGTATTGTTTTATCAACGTAAATCATGAAAATAGTTGTGAAATCCACCGATATCCGCGCTCTACCTGGTATTATCATAAACTAGAATATATTTTTAATTCATTTTAATTGAAATCAGTTGCCCCAAGCTGCCCCTGCAGTTTTGGTATCACTTTTTATTTCACTAAGCGCGGTTTACCGACAGCGCGTTGCACCGGCCGGCGGTGCAACTGAACGTGAAAGACTGACTTTTTCTTCATTCGCATTCGCTTTAAACTAAAATTTAAGCACTGTCTGTAATTTAAAAAAAATAAGCTCTAACACATTTACGCAATTTTATAATACCAGCAAATATTTTGGATCCGCCATATTGAATTTGATAAAACAAATGTAAAATTTGATTTCAGAAACCCAGTAAACGTAAGTATACTAAGTTTGGTTAAAATCGTACCATTTTTTAATTTTATGCAAAGTTTTTTAAAATCTAAACGGCCATTTTGGATCCGCCATTTTGAATTTGACACAACCAATGTAAAATTTGAATTCAGAAGCCCAAAAAACATGGGTATACCAATTTGGTTGAAATCGTATCATTTTTCGATTTTCAGCAAAGTTTTTTAAAATCTAAACGGCCATTTTGGATCCGCCATTTTGAATTTGACACAACCAATGTAAAATTTGAATTCAGAAGCCCAAAAAACATGGGTATACCAATTTGGTTGAAATCGTATCATTTTTCGATTTTCAGCAAAGTTTTTTAAAATCTAAACGGCCATTTTGGATCCGCCATTTTGAATTTGACACAACCAATGTAAAATTTGAATTCAGAAACCCAAAAAACATGGATATACCAATTTTGATTGAAATCGTATCATTTTTCGATTTTCAGCAAAGTTTTTTAAAATCTAAACGGCCATTTTGGATCCGCCATTTTGAATTTGACACAACCAATGTAAAATTTGAATTCAGAAGCCCAAAAAACATGGGTATACCAATTTTGGTTGAAATCATATCATTTTTCGATTTTTGGCCAGGTTTTTCGAGAAATCGGCCACTGTGCAGCCCAAAAAGTCAATGTTCTGGGATTGGCTTCATACTTTGGTAAATTGTTGTCCTATATGATAGTAATAAATCCCTAAAATATAAACTCATTAAAAAAATATTTGTAGAAAGTAGAGGGGGTTGAAGTTTTGACGTTAAGGGTAACATTGTCATTTTCAAATCCGTATAACTATGACAAAAGTTAATGGATTTTAATTTATCTATAATGAATTTTATTGCATTTTTCACGTACTTTTCAAAAATGTATACGAAATTTAAAAAAAAAATTTTTTAACCCCTTTTTTTTCAAAAACAACCCTTATTTTTCGATTTTCACCCCTTCGGGTATTTTTTTTTTTTTTTTTATTTTCATTGGAAAGCTGAGGTTTTTTCCGATGAGCTATGTAAATATGAAAATGGGACAACAATAATTTTGTGAGAAACATAATATTAAATTAGGCGGTGCCTATCTAAATCCTCAATGATGATCTCCAGGTACACCCCTTATCGGCACCGCCTACTTTAATATTCTGTTACTCACAAAATTATTGTTGTCCCATTTTCATATTTACATAGCTCATCGGAAAAAACCTCAGCTTTCCAATGAAAATAAAAAAAAAAAAAAAAAAATACCCGAAGGGGTGAAAATCGAAAAATAAGGGTTGTTTTTGAAAAAAAAGGGGTTAAGAAATTTTTTTTTTAAATTTCGTATACATTTTTGAAAAGTACGTGAAAAATGTAATAAAATTCATTATAGATAAATTAAAATCCATTAACTTTTGTCATAGTTATACGGATTTGAAAATGACAATGTTACCCTTAACGTCAAAACTTCAACCCCCTCTACTTTCTACAAATATTTTTTTAATGAGTTTATATTTTAGGGATTTATTACTATCATATAGGACAACAATTTACCAAAGTATGAAGCCAATCCCAGAACATTGACTTTTTGGGCTGGGGCGATTGAAAAAGAATCTCTCATATATATGTGAAACATATGAAACCGATTAAAAATAAATGATAATTTTCTCAAAAAAAAAAAAAATTATTAACATCAGTTCCACCGGTTCGACCGACCCCAGCGTCTCCACCCGTCACAAAATTTCGACCGTCAGTAATCCAAGTTTAATACACAATGAAACAAACGAAATTCAAAATATTTATTATAAACTCTCATAGCTCCGGTAAGTTTACTATAACTTACCAAATAAATTTCTATGAATTACCGTATAAATTTCCATAAATTACCGCATAAATTTCCATAAATTACCAAAATAAAATTTTTAATTGTCGTTTGTGCTATATATATTTTTGTAAATAACCACGAAATTTTTCATAAATTACCGAAATTAAAATCTTTAATTGCGATTTATGCTTTACATATTTTTATGAATTATAGCCAAAATTTTTATAAATTTCCATAAATTACCGCATAAATTTCCATAAATTACTGAAATAAAATTTTTAATTGTCGTTCGCGCTGTATATGTTTTTGTAAATTACCGCGAAAATTTCCGTAAATTACCAAAACAATAATTTTTAATTGTGATTTATGCTTTACATATTTTTATGAATTTTAGACAAAATTTCTATAAATTACCGCATGAATTTCCATAAATTATCTCGAAAATTTCCGTAAATTACCGAAATCAAAATTTTTAATTGTCGTTCGCGCTATATATATTTTTGTGAATTACCCCAAAAATTTTTATAAAAATTTTAAATCAAATTTCAACTATTTTATAGAATTCAACAAGCAAAGAATTTTTTTTTAATTTGTTTAAAAAATGCAAATGATATTGATTTTTTTGATGACAGGTATTCTAGATTCACCTTATTATTGCGTAGATTAATATTGAATCATATTAATAATGTTCCTACCTAGCTATAAATTAATTAGCTTAATATTAATAAATTGAAAACATACTTAGTTTTAAGAGTACCTATGTACGAAAGGGCTTGTCCCGTTAACTAAATAAAATAAAATAAAAATTAAAAAATTATAAAAAAATTTTCCGGCCCACCATGGATATTTATTTCTTGACACTTTATCTTCAAAAATATGTATTGATATTTATCATTTCGATAAAAAAATATTTTTAAAGTTTCAGACACCAAATCGTGCGCTCTTGCGGAGAATCACCCATATACAAATCTTGCGAATTAACAAAAGTTTGATAATTTAAAACTCTAAATGTTTATACATATAAAGCTTAATCGTTTTGTTCGGAATACCAAATTTTTTGTTTCGCACAACTAAATTATTGTTTTTAATCAATCAAAAAATATTTTTAAATGCAAATTTTTTTTTGTTTTTTCAACCAACTGATTTTTTGGTTCACACTTGTCGCTTTATATAATCTACCTATGTCTACTTAAATTAATTTCTATCGCGGAAAAAACTTAACACTACTGGGGCTCGAACCCTCAGACTACACAACTCAAGTCGAGAACGTTGACCACTGCTCTATGAATCCTACTAACAATTTGAGATTAAATCATTTTCACAATATATGAAGGCTGGAAAAGAACTATCGTTCTTTTACCAAGTTTGTTGACAAAATCCCCAGAAACCCTTTCCGTCGAGAAGATTATTTTATAGGTACTCTTCCTCTCTGGGCTTATTGGGGCCGGTCCGTTGTAACTCGTTCCATTGTCCTATTTGTGGGCTGATCTGATCGTCCGTTTGCTGTTCGTCGGCTCTCTCATCGGTTAGCGAACGAGGGTAGATAGTGTTGATTATTGGCACAGCTGAGCCAATTGTGGTAGAAAAAACTATTCTGTCTAACTTTGCCTCTCCCGTGGATGATTCTTGGGGGTCTGACTGTCTGGATAATGCATCCTGTAGCTCGTTCTTTTTACCGGGTACATGTTCAATCTTGAAGCTGAATTCACTCAGGAAGATATGTCAGCGTGTTAATTTGGCCTTACTGTCCTTCATTTGGTGTAACGATGTAAGGGTTTTGTTATCTGTCCTTATGATGAATGGTCAATCCTCGAAATAGGGGCGGTACTTTTCAATGGCCCATATCATGGCCAAATATTCTTGTTCGTTACAGTGGTAGAGAGTCTCAGCAGGGCTGAACTTCGCACTAGCATATGATATAACGTTACGTTTTCCTGGAGCGTCTTCTTCGAAGACGACTGCCCCCATCCTTAAGGCACTGACATCCGTTTCAAGGATAAAAGGTAATACTGGATTTGGGTGACTGAGGGGTCGCAGATTTCGAAAGGTTTCCTTCACGGCTTCAAATGTTGCTTGATGTTCTGCTGTCTACTTGTAAGGAGTCTTCGGTGAGAGAAGATTTTTTAGTGGTGCAGTGAGCTCGGAATTTTTCGGGACGTATTCCATCAGCCAGTTGCAGGTTCCAATGAAGGACATCAGGTAAGCAAAATTTATCCAATATGAGGAAAGTACTACGTGCCTCATCAGGGTTTGAAACGTACCTGGTGCGTTTTTGAGACCAAACGGCATAACACGAAACTAATGCTGGCCCCCATATGGGTTAAAGAAGGCGGTATACCTTATGCCTTATACCGACACTCGCCACCTGGTTAAGTAGGGACCATGGGGAGGACTCCTACTATTTTACTCAAGCGCTGAAAGGTCAAGGATGTTTTAATTCGTACCTGCAGCGCTTTAAGAAAATAGATAATGAGGAGTGTGCTTACTGCTAATTCCCTGTAGACAACGCAGAGCACACCCTCTTTGCCTGCAGTAGATGGGACTTGGAGAGGCAGGCCATGTTCACCGGTGTAAAAACTACAGTTACACCGGAGAATATGGTTTCGCTAATGAAAAAAAACTGGCGGCTCATCGAGACCTTTATCATCTCTGTTATGATGAGAAAGGATTTCGATGGCCGCAGAAAGGCGTAATTGATAGTCTTCATGTATTATTTATTTATTTTATTTATTTATTCTATTTATTAATTTGTTTATTTTATTATTCATTTTGTCTTTTATTGTCTTTTTAAAATTTTATGTTTATTTTGTGTTTTATTTATTTCAGTCTTTTTACAGTTTTATTTATATTTTTATGTATTCATTTGTCTTTTTACAATTTTATTTTTGACTTTATTTATTTTATATTTTATTTTATTTATTGACTTTTTATTGTTTTTCTTTTCTGGTGTGCTGTTAATTCCGCGTTGACTATGAGATTCGTTTTTATTATTTTAAAATTGATCACGCAGGATGACTGCAGGAATGGACGAAGTCACTTTGCGACAAAGTTGAAGCGCCACCATCGAAGGCAAAAGTCATAAAAATTTAAAATAACTCGGATGAAGTAGACTAGACTCAGATAATACAGAATTTCCTACTGGGACACCACCACGGATAAAGCGAGCTCGGATAAACGGGGTTTTACTGTATAACCCATTGGTAAATTCGCCTTCGGATTTAGATAATGGAATAAGTTTTGAGTTTCGTCATCATAAAAAATGTATTTTAATAAGATCTACAACTTTTGTTTGAACATTTTTTTAATTTTGCATATTTTATCCAATAAACAAAAAAACCATAAATTTTGGTACTTTTTTATAGTTTTCATCATAAAAATCAAATTTTTGGGTGTTGTCACTATGATTTTCGTAATCAGCGCATCAAAATACATAAAAGTACGTAGTATAAAAAAAACCAAAAATATTTTTAAAAAATTCAAATTTTTTTGAAAAATTCCGAGAATATTGTAGAAATCGTTTGCTAAAAAAATTTGAAAAAATTCATGGAAGCTAGTCTCAATTAGTACTAAAAGAAAAAAAAACCTTAAAATAATCGGAGATGAAATTGCAGATGAACTTACACTTTGGCGTGGAATACATCATATGTATTCTATTTTATTTTCAATTTAAAGCGATTTATTTCCAATCGATGAATTATAGAAACTCGATTTTCTTAATTCTCAAAGACTTGAATTTTATTTATTTTATATTTTTATTTGAAAACGATCACTACACTAGAATATATTTTTACGATATTTTATTTCTGACATAAATCTAAATAAATAAATTTGTACTCAATTTATAATAAAAATTACCTCTTTGGACAAAGAAGAAATATGACTTTTATTTGGGTATGTCAATGCATATTGGTCAGGGTTTGAGACAAATGTCTCATCAAGCCTGTCGTATTACCATCTCTCATTTTAATTATTTTTCATTATTTGTATCTAACGGACAGAACTTTCATTTCGACATTTTACAATCATTCTCACGGAAATATTCAAAAGATTCCATCAAGGATATCCCATTATGTTTTCTCTGTTTTAAACGAAATATTTCGAGGTTTTGATCTCCGTGGGACACTTTTTCCGAGCTATATTAAACAATTTTTTTAAATTAAAAAATATAATGATTAAAAATAATTGATTATGTTGCGTATTTGAGTGAATTTGCAAATATTTTTATAGTAGGAAAAAATATTGTTCTTGTTTATTTTGTACTAAAGTTTTAGTACCTTTCCGTCAATTTTAATCGAAGGAAAGATTATTTCGTATATGATAGGAAAGTGATTAACAGAAACTTATTTTTTATAAAAGATGTTTAATGACAAATGCGAAGTGTTTCATACAACGATTGATCTGGAACTGAACATCTCTATATGGTATTTTTTGACAGAGCCTTTGTCTCGAAATTTTTAATAGAGTAGGGATAAAATAAACAATTTTTCGTACACGTGCATTCGGCGAAGGCACTTATCTTGTTTAGTGAAACTAAACGCGCATAAACATAGAATAGTATTCGACGTATTCGTTCGTCATTTTAGATATATTTTGTTTCGTATTATAAATTAATGATTCGATTTGTTAAAATAAAAAGATTAATAATAATAATAATAATAATTTACATAAATTATTATATTCGTGCATAAACATACTCCCCGCGTTGAGAGTTGACGATCAACATTCATTCATTGTTTTTCTTTTGTATTGGCAATACAGCAATTTTATTGACTGGTCTTTTTAACAAGTTATTCGAAAATTTAAAAATCACAAATCGAACTACACCATCATTTCCAGGATGTAGTTCATGAATTCTTGCCAAAGGCCATTGCATACAAGGAACATTATCGTCTTTTACAATTACAAGCATATCCTTTTGCAAATTTTCGTAGTTTTTACACCATTTTTTACGAACATTGAGTTCATTTAAATACTCGACGTTCCATCTTTTCCAAAAATCTTGTCGTGCTTTGGAAATCAATTGCCATGATGACAAACGATTTGAAGGAACAGGAGTCAAATCAGGTTCAGGTAATCTTGTCAATGAGTCACCTATCAGAAAATGTCCTGGTGTTAAAACTAATAGATCATTTATGTCTGTAGAAAGAGGAGTTAATGGCCGCGAATTTAAAATAGCTTCTATTTCGATTGAAAGTGTGTAAAATTCCTCAAACGTAAATAAAGAATTTTTTGCCACTCTTTTGAGATGATGCTTGAATGATTTCACTCCAGCCTCCCATAATCCACCAAAATGAGGAGATGACGGAGGAATGAAATGAAATTCAATATTTTGTTGACTTGTATAATCACAAATATCATTTCCAAAATTTTTTGACTTGAGAAGAACGTATACATCATTCAATTCATTTCTTGCATCTTGAAAATTTGTACCATTGTCGCAATAGATTGAGTGTGGTTTTCCACGGCGAGCAATAAAACGTCTTAAAGCACCTAGAAAACATGCCGTGCTCAAATCGCTTACTAATTCAATGTGAATTGCCTTGATAGACATGCAAACGAAAACACATATGTAAGTTTTAATTTTATTTCGATTTCGGTATTTTCGTTCTTTTATGAAAAAGGGACCACAATAATCTATGCCTACCATATGGAATGGTTTCGATTCAGTTACACGTGGTTTTGGTAAATTACCCATTTTATAATCAGTTAATTTTGGTTTGGCTCGAAAACAAGGAACGCATTTGTGAATAACCTTTTTAACATGATTTTTTCCATCTAGAGGCCAAAATTTTTGACGTATAGCATACAAAGTTGCTTGTTGACCCCCATGATTGGAAGTATTGTGAAAATGTGAAATTATTAAATCACTCAAAAAATTTGATTTTGGCAATATTATTGGGTGTTGTTGGTCAAATGAAATATCCGCATTTTTTAAACGACCTCCAACACGCAATAAATCATCTTGGACAAGAAAAGGATCTAAATTGTGAAATTTGTTTTTCTTGTTTAAAGGTTCATTTTTCTTTAATTTGTTAATTTCAATTTGAAAACAAAAATTTATCTTTATATCTTTTGTTTTGATCTGAGTTCATTGACTGCACGTGTCGTGTATAAAATCTACGAATTGTCACCTTCTTATGTCAGTTTTTATTTTGCTTTACGATGAATGACATCGTCTCTTCGAATTTAATTTTATTTTTAGACGAAAAAATTTTAGACTTATTACTAATGTAACCAAATAACTTTAATTTTAATTGAACAAGGTATTTATTTATTTATTTATTTAATATTTATTCTTCAATTTTTAGGAGAAGTTCTAATAAGTTTGTGAATAATTAATTTCTAATTTTGGTTTAATAAAGTGGCCTGATGATGGTGTCAAACCAAGACACCGAAACGTTGCCGAATAAATAATTTGGTGTTTTATTTATTGCTTCCAATAATCGAAAGAATCTCAAATTCTAATTGAAAACAAAAACTTTGTGCAATTCGAATTAAAGTCTTTTCTGCGTGATTTAATTCTGTTGCCGTTAACGGACCTTTGTATTGTCGATATTCAGGTAGAAAATGAAAACAGAAGGCGATAACTCTTTTTAATTTTGTGAAAAATAAAAATTTTTCAAATATGTTAATTTCAAAATTAACCTTCAAACATGTTAATTGTTTAGATTCTGGTAAAATTTCATCGCGTGATTTGAATTCGAATTTAGGCCAAAATTGTTCATTTTGACATAACCATAAAGGACCTTGGAACCATGTATCATTTTTGACAAATTTATCCGGTAACTGACCTCGCGATAATTGATCAGCAGGATTGCTTTTTGATGGAACATGACGCCATTGTTTTATTTCCGTTTTAGATTGAATTTCAGAAACTCTGTTTGAAACAAATGTTTTTAAAGAGTTTGAATTTGCCCGCAACCAATGTAACACGATTTCTGAATCGGTCCAAAGCATAGTTTTTTCGATATCGATATTGAGCGAATTAAAAACCTTTTGATATAGATTAGTTAATAAAACCGCTCCGCAAAGTTCTAATCTCGGTATCGTGCTCGTTTTTAAAGGAGCGACACGTGATTTCGAGCATAAAAGAACGCATTGTATATGCCCGTTGTTGTTTTCGCTTCGAACATATAAACAAGCTCCGTAACCCTTTATATTGGCATCACAAAAACCGTGTAATTGTATTGATTTTACATCATAAATTAAAACGTATCTTGGTATTTGAATTGTTTTAAGAGCTTCGAGTTGAGTATAAAAATTTGTCCAATTACAATAAATCGCGGAAGGTATCGATTCATCCCAAGTTACTTTAGATTGCCAAAGTTCTTGCATAATTAATTTTGCATATAATATGACTGGACCCAAAAAACCGAGAGGGTCAAATAATTTTGCAATTTCAGATAAAATAGTTCTTTTAGTGATTGTAATGTCAGTCTCGGGTAGTTTAATGCGATATAAAAATATGTCTTCAATGGTCTTCCAATAGACACCAAGAGTTTTTACCGTGTAATCTTTGTTTATTCTGAACTCGTTATCGATGCTTTTTTCATTCACACCATCGAGTATAGAAGGTTCGTTGGAAGCCCATTGACGCATATTCAGTTCTGCTTTACTCAAGAGTTGAGTCATTTGATCATATGTTTCTCGAGCCTGCTTACATGTCGACGCCCCACTTAATAAGTTGACAACATATAAATCGTCTTTTAAAGCCTTTGCAGCTAGAGAAAAGTTTTGACCCTCATCCTCTATTAATTGATGTAAACATCGAATAGCCTAAAATGCTTCTGGAGCAAACCCAAATGTTACTGTATTTAATTGATATTCTTGAACTTGCTGATTTGCGTACCATAAAATTCTTTGAAATTTTCGATCCTCTTCGCGTATTAGGAATTGACGATACATTTTCTCAATATCCGCTATCAGAACATATTTATATGTTCTGAAACGAGTTAATAATGAGAAAAGATCGTTTTGAATTGTGGGACCGATCATTAAGATGTCATTCAATGAAATGCCTTTCGAACCTTTCGCCGAAGCATTAAAAACAACACGTAATTTTGTTGTAGTACTTGAGTCTTTGCATACGGCGTGGTTAGGTAAATAAAAACCTTCTGAATTTTCGGAGGATTTTAATTTAGTCATGTGATTTAAATGTAAATATTCTTGAATTACTGCTGTGTAACGAAATCCACGTCAATTCTACCTTTTCTTCCCCCACTCACCATCCTCTGAACCATCCCTCCCACGCACCCTAAAGACATCCTAAGGGACCTTACTTCTGTCAAGGCCCAGAACCACCAGTGTTAATTTTAGACTTTGTAAAGAGACACGTATCTAAATCTACGGACTTAGAACGTGGCACTATTACGCTCATTTTATAAATAAAGAATAATACTTAGTTTACGAATAATTTATTATAATTTACTTATTTCTTGTAATTAATAAATAAATAATAAATTATCTACGGATAATTTATCATCTGATAATATTTATTAATTAAATTCAAGATTATAAAAACCCGTCACAAAAATGGCGATCCTGAGCCAGGATACGTGTTGAGTTTACCTTTTTACGGAAAGTCGCTACTAACTCTACAAACCGTATCTTGATACGAACCTGCAGTTAACTTACTGTAAAATTTAAGTGAATAGTGACGGAAGTGTTTTGTTTTTGATAAAGAAAAAAAAATATATACATAAATATTCTTTTAAATTGGGGTAAAATTAGTGGCTGAATTGAAGTAGGCCCTATTCTACGTAAACCGCTAATCTAAAAGAATATTCAAAAGGGCTCGTCGATCTAGACGATAAGACCTCGGGAACGCTAAGCAGTGCGGTAAAACCCAGAAGATGAAGGAAGGAAGAACACCACTGGACCATTGTCATCATCCATCAAGAAAGAGGAGGCAAGTGAAAAATAAATATACGACAAATATATATATATATATATATATATATATACATAAATTTTTGAGAATTTTGTAATTTAGAGTAGTCGTTGGTATACTCCTGGTGTTCCAGAGCACTGCCACCGTTAATAAAATAAAACCCGAAAATATAGACAATTATTTAATGAACTTAAATACGCGATTCAATCAAAACACTCCGGGACAATGGCTCGAAAAATTGCTCTTCAAATTGAAGAAGAATCAGCTATCAAAAGATATATTATGAACCTTCGGAAGGAAATAGGTACTCAAGTTAGACCATTAAAACCTTTTTCCATTATTAAAGCACAAGAAGAAGCTTTAGAAGCTGAAACGTGGTATCGCGAAAAACTAAAGAGTAGAGTACTGTCTACCATTAGACCACACTCACAGCCAAATTTCGGAAAAAATCTTACTTCCGGTCGGAAACCCTTTCCAGTTCAGAATTCTTCAAACAAATTTAACCAATCTGACCCACCTAACCATAACCTACCTTTAAATCAACGCTCTACTATGGCATGTAACTTTTGTAAACGAATTGGTCACACTTATTCTCAATGCCGCGATAGACTGAACTCGGATTTTCACACAAACCAGAATCAAAAAAGACCCCCGGGGCGAGTTCACTATACAAAAGAGATTTCCTCAGAGGAAGAAATACACGACAAAGAAACAGGCGATGGAACAGAAACGTCGGAGAATATACAGACCGAATTAGCTGCATATCCGGAAGATTGCAATCAATATATGTACGACCTTGCGAATTCAAACGAGATGTACGACTCCTCGTGGACACAGGAGCTTCTATAAATATAATTAAAAAATCAAATTTTCCAGAAAATCTTCCCAAAGAGTTCCATGCAAAACAGTTCAAAATGGGAAATGACGTTCAAACCTCTGAGTACAAAGCAGAGGTAAATTATTTAGACAAAAAACATGTTTTTCACATAGTTCCTGACGATTTTCCATTACCAGAAGACGGTATTTTAGGGTTACCATTTTTACAGCAATATTTATATCGATTATCAAATGAAACATTGCGCTTGAATGAACATGAACACCAGTTAATTGAAGATGGGATTGTAATACCACCAAATCAAATTAAATTAATTCGCATTCCTGTAACAAAGAAAAAGGGAACAGTAGGGATTTTTGATAACCCCTTTATTCCAGATTCAATCTACTCTATACATGACCAAACTGTCACTGTCCCGATTAGTAACAATTCTCCTACAAGTAAACACCTGAATTTAAAGGATATTAATTATAGATATATCACATCTAACGTGCCGGAACCGGGAATTATGTACATTCCAGCAAATGAATTAGCAAAAAGAATTAAACTGCTAAATGATAATACACGACTGAACCACGTAGAGACCTGTTTTAAAGAAAACCTTTTGAAAATAATTCACTCATATCATGACATATTTCGGTTACCAGGCGACCCATTACCTGGTACACATCTTGCGCACCATAAAATTACACTCAAAGAGGATAAAATAATTAACACCCGATCTTATCAACCACCAAAATGCCATGAAAATAAAGTGTGCACTCAAGTGGGAGAAATGCGTAAAGAAGGTATTTTGAGAGACTCTGACTCGCCTTACAATTCACCAGTGTGGATTGTACCTAAAAAAGCAGACGCATCTGGTAAGAAAAAATGGCGCGTAGTGATAGACTTTAGGAAAATTAACGAAATCACAGATCAAGACTCTTACCCAATACCAGTAATAGATGATATTATCTATAATTTAGGCAACGCTAAATATTTCTCTGCTTTCGATTTTAGCTCAGGTTTTCATCAGGTACCTATGGAAGAAAGTTCAAAAAAATTTACAGCCTTCTCGACACCTGACGGACATTTCGAGTTTGAAAGAATGCCATTCGGATTAAAGAATTCTCCTGCCACATTTCAAAGAATGATTAACACTGCATTGAATGGTCTCATTAACAAAATCTGTATGGTCTACTTAGATGACATTGTTGTTTATGGCTCCAATATAGAAGAACATAATACAAATTTAATTACACTTTTTGAAAGACTGCGCCAGACTGGACTCAAATTACAACCTGATAAATGTGAATATTTGAGGCCCGAATTAAAATATTTGGGACACTTAGTAACTAAAGATGGAATTAAACCTAACCCCAATAAAACCAAAGCGGTATCAGAATTTAAAATTCCACATAACCTTACCACTCTAAAATCATTCTTAGGTCTCTCTGGATATTACAGGAAATTTATTAAGAACTATTCCACAATTGCCAAACCACTTACAGAACTTACTTAAGGATCAAAAGAGTTCCTCTGGTCTCCAACTTGCCAAAACTCTTTTGATTCATTAAAAATGTCCCTTTGCAATGCACCGGTATTAAAATATCCAGACTTTGAAAAAGAATTTGTTTTAATTACAGACGCATCTAATGTAGGGTTAGGAGCTATCTTAAGTCAAGATGGTCATCCTTGTTATTATATTTCAAGAACTCTTAATGCACCCGAACTCAATTACACAGCAACTGAAAAAGAACTCCTTGCAATTGTATGGGCAGTTCAAAGATTCAGACAATATCTTCTAGGTCGCAAATTTAAGATCCTAACCGATCATCAAGCGTTAAAGAGGTTATTTAACGTAAAGGATGCATCTTCGCGATTAATGAGATGGAGGCTTAAATTAGAAGAATATGAATACGAAATTCAATATAAAAAGGGTTCCGAAAATACTGCAGCCGACGCTCTTTCTCGCATATGCCATATTACTAGCAAAAATAATTCGGTACAACCAAACGAAATCGAATTTGATTTAGAAACCGAGTTACCTGAAATCGAGATTCTAGATGTACCGTTGGAACGAGATCTTAACACACCGACACCAATCAATAATGTAAAATCATCCTCTCACGACACACATTCAACCGATCAAATAGAATTAAATGATTTTGACTTTACAAATCCATCACCAAATTTAGATCTAGAACTTATTCAAAACGAACAACCACAACCTCAAAATTCAACACCTATTAGATTAGACGATCAACAGTTGTACCAAGAGTATTATAAGTGGTTCGCAAATCGAACAGAAACTAGGGAGGTAGAAAAACCGAATGCCAATGGAAAATTATGGAAACAATTTCGAAAACGTTTTACCGATGATCCTAATATTAAAGTCTTACCCCCGTATAGTGAAAAAGATTGGCTCCGAATAATTGATAACACTACAAGATGGACAATCTCAAAAAAACTCACTATTTTAAGAATGCACTTTAATGACCCCACTATTACATCAACGGAAAGAGTAAAGTTAAAATTTTTAATATCTTTCATTAGCTTTAAATATCCTCAAATTAAGATACACACCTGTTTTAATTCAACCACCGAATTATCAAAGGACGAAAAACAACAGATTATCCAAGAAAGTCATGGATCTATAATGACTCAACATTTTGGCGAAAATAAATCGATTCAAAGAGCACGTGAATTAGGGACTTGAAAAATATGGAGAATGAAATAGTAGATTACATTAAAAAATGTCATACGTGCCAAACTCAAAAGTTAACAAGAATTAAAAGAAAATCCGAAGCAATAATACCCGATACTCCGGTCGAACCAAACGATAAAATCGCAATGGACCAACTACTCCAAGTCTAAAGTATCCTGATTTAGTTAAACTTTGGCAGGAAAGACACGAAAGGTATATCGGTTAAGCTCGAGAGAAAATTCAAAAATGTAAAGAAAAATATAAAAGAATACAAGACGCGAAAATAATTCTACCACAAAGATTGTTCGACATTGGAGATCTTGTAATGGTAACAAACAATAAAGAAAACAAGCTTAGTCCCGATTGGAAAGGCCCTGCAACTATTGTAAGATCATTACCTAATAATAATTACGAAATACTTCTTAACAATGACAGAAACTTGATCCATGCCGACAGACTAAAGTTATACAACTATTAAAACATAATTTACTCGTATTACCGAATTTTATATTAATGTGACTAATATAAAATTTCATTCCGTTATAGGCAAAAAAAAATGCAGAAACTACTGTTTACGACTACTTTTTTTTCACCATTGTATATTCCAACATCATATTTAAACCTATTACGAATACACCAATATTCGCAGAGAACTTGGGCACTACAAGCCTTTATCATCGAACGTGGAAATTAATTATAGGAGTGGATACTAGTAGTATCGAGAGTAGATTAATCCAAATTCAGGATGCCTATACAAAGGCAGTCGCATTATGCCACGAATGTGCAGAAGAATTTGAAATTAATGTACTTAACAATCGCATACTAAGAATGTCAGATCTTCAGGTTACACTTTGTCAAATATTAGGATTTTCTCGTACAAAGAAAGGAATTTTAAATATCATAGGATCCATGTCTAAGACACTTTTCGGTACTCTCGATGAGAATGATATGGAGATTATTAATCAAGAATTCGACAAAGTATATTCAGATCAAAAAATAATTACAGAGATAATAGGGAATCAAACTAGGATAATTAAAACACTATTAAACACAGCTTCTCACGATCTACAGCTTCTTAACCAAGAATCAGGATCCTTGATTAATCAACTTAATAAACTAGTAAATTCGTCAAACACTAACGCAAAAAACACTATAATTGCCAATATGCTTACTGTCTGTACAATAGCAATCAGTGAATACAGCGAAGACATTAATTTAATAATAAATGCTATAAACGATGGGAAACATGGTATTGTACATCCTCAAATTCTTACACCAAATATGTTAATTCGAGAATTACAACTCATTGAAGAAGAAACTAACACCAAATATCCAATTAAATTAATACCGCAAAATTATCAACATATCATTGACATATCCGACATAACTGTAAGCATTACACACAAACAGTTAATATACATTCTTAAAGTACCAGAATTAGAAGAACCAGTCCTCCAAACTTTACACTTAATTCCAATACCTATTCGTCATGGAACAGGATTCATTGCACCAATCCCATCACACGAAATCCTACTCATTAATCCAGAAAAAACTTTTTATGTCCCTTCTGACACACAGACAATGCGAAATTGTAAAATATTAGAAGACACTTTTATTTGTAAAAGGGTACAACCAACTTTTCTTATCAGCGAAGTAGAAAACTGTGAAACTAGTATTGTTAAACACAGATACAAATCCATTTACTATAAATACTGCGAATTTTCTGTTTTTAAAATAGCAGAACTAGCATTTATACCTCTTCAAGATCCAAACCAATTTATTGTAATACCAGAAAATGAAATAGAATTGAACTTTGTTTGTAACAACAAAAATGAAATTACAACCATTAAGGAACCTAGTCTAATTCACAGTAATTCTGATTGTATATTACACACTCCAAAATCAATATTAAAATTACGTAAATCAATCGAACATAACTCCGATATCAAGTTCAAAAAAAATATCTCTTTTGCAATTAGTCAAAGCGACTTAAATTTATTAAGCTCTCAACTACCCGTAATACAAGAATCATTACATAGAGAAAAATTTAATTCTCTAAAACGTAGTATAGACACTATGGAAGCTTCGATTCAAAGTATAAAAAATATTCGTAGAACCAAAACATGGGTGGAAAAAAGCACAGATATATTACAATATTTAGGATATACATCATTAGTCATTTTAACAATTTACTCACTTTATAAATCGGGAGTTTGTAAACTATTTGCTAAATTACTTCCTACGAACCTATGTATTAATTTATTCTGCGTCAAAACAAATGTAAACAATACACCAAATGTACAGTATACAAGTGCCCCTACGGCACCAACACCACTAGATGAACATCTAAAAATCAAACCTCAATCTATAAGGTTTCGACCTTAGGGACTAAGGTCAATCTAAGTTGGGGGGTGTAACGAAATCCACGTCAATTCTACCTTTTCTTCCCCCACTCACCATCCTCTGAACCATCCCTCCCACGCACCCTAAAGACATCCTAAGGGACCTTACTTCTGTCAAGGCCCAAAACCACCAGTGTTAATTTTAGACTTTGTAAAGAGACACGTATCTTAATCTACGGACTTAGAACGTGGCATTATTACGCTCATTTTATAAATAAAGAATAATACTTTGTTTACGAATAATTTATTATAATTTACTTATTTCTTGTAATTAATAAATAAATAATAAATTATCTACGGATAATTTATCATCTGATAATATTTATTAATTAAATTCAAGATTATAAAAACCCGTCACAGCGGTATATTCTTTTTTAATTTCATTGTTATTTTCAAATCTATAGTTGTAAATCGGATAACATGCAACTTGTTGACATGATTTTTTGACCATGTTTTTGAATATCTAAACCGCCGCCAATTACCCAACCCAATCTCGTTTTTTGCAAATAAAGGTCATCTCCATTTCCTGACAAGTTTATAGAACCGATTGAAAATAAAGATAAAGTAGGACCGGCTCCAATAAGCATATCAATTTTATCGGGCTTATGAAAATTTGGGTCAGCCAATAAAATATTTTGAGGAATTTTAAGATGCTCTCTTTTTATAGTTTGACTCGGAACTAAATAGGTTATATTCGGTACAACCAGAAAGCTAAGTGTTCGTTTATATTCGTTATAAATCGATTTGAATGTTACTTTCAACATGCTATTCACTGTAGTAGTTAAATTATTTAAAGCTCCTATAGAAAAGGAACATTTAGATGTTGAAAGTTTCAATTTGTTTAATAAATCGCGCGTAATGAAATTTGCCGTAACACATGTGTCTAGTAAAATTCGTGCTTTTATTCTCTGATTCTTATTATCAAACACCTCAACCAATGCACTTGTCATTAGTTGAAATGATGATATCGGAACCAAAGAATTTAGAGAAATTTTTGAATTGTCTGTTAATTGTCATGTTTCTTTTGCTTCACTTTGATTCCCATCCTGAGATTTTGTAAAATGCAACAAAGTGTTGTGCCGATTATTATATTTTTTGCATGTACCAAATTTGCAATCTTTTGTTTTGTGATTGCGTAAACAATTTACGCACAATTTAGCATCTTTTACAGCTTTGAATCGTTCATTAACTGCTAAGCTTAAAAATTTGCTACATTTGAACAAAGGATGGGAATCAGAGCAAAGTATACATTGTTTTGAAGTTGACGTAACAAGAGCTTGTTTTTTGAAGTCAGTTTTACGTTTTTTGTTAGACGAGGGTTCTTTGTCATTATTGTCCGCGTTATTTTTACGTTTTAAAATTCGCGCAGCAGTTCTGTATAAAAAATCAGTCATGTCTTCCAAGCTAGGAAATTCGCTATTTTTTATACTTTCATCCCATTTTTCGAGGGTTGATTTGTGAAGCTTTTATTCTATAATAGTAACTACGATTTCGTGAGTCACGTTAACCCCGAGAGAAGCTAAAGACTGAAGATGTTGATGTGACTCATCGGCAAGAGCAATCAAACCTTGATAAGATTCTTTATCTTGCAATGGTAAACGCAACAGCAAATTTAAATGTCCAGAAATTAATGTGCGTTTATCTTCATATGCTTTTTGCAAAAGCTTCCATGCCCGATTGTAATTTTCTTCGGTAATTGAGAAAACTTGAACTTTACGTAAAACTTCATCTTTTAGGACAGATTTCAAATACTGTAATTTTTCGACATTAGTAATGTCATCGCGTTGGTGTATCATTGTAGTAAAAGTGTCCTTGAAAGATAACCATTCTTCCACTTTTCCGCTGAAAGTTGGAAGAACAGCTTACGGAAGCTTTAATCTCTTGTAATTTGTTGATACATTAGAGAGGCGTTCGTTTTCAGAATTTGAATTTAATTCGTGATTATTGGCTTGCTCTCTTTGAACAATATTGGAAATGCTATTTTGAGCTGAAGCCATTAACTTAAAAAATAAATTCTGTAAAGCTTTTTTGTCATGTGTGTGATCTGTTTGAGAATCGATTATTTGTATTTCATTATACAAATCATCAATATGCGAAAAATACGAAGATACTGAATTATATCGTAATTGTAATTCAGCAATTTGAGCAGGGTTATTTGAATCGAATTGTGCAAGAAACTCGTCGAATGAAGTTAAATTTTCTTTAATTGTAGTGACTTTCTGCGAAAGTACGGCTAAAGAATCAAACTCCTCCATTTTTAATTGAATGTGAACGAATTTATTTAATTTGTGAAATAAATGATCAATAAATTGAAATTATGAAAATCGAGTAAGTAACACACCAAGATGAGACATTCTCTTAGATGATAAGACTCAATGATTGACATACCTGATATTGCCTGATAATTATCCTTGCAGTTGTAGATGAGGTGTTTTATTCGCATTGCCTCATTGTGATGTATATTGAGTAGTTGAGGTGTTTAAACTCATTGCCTCACGTGAAAAATATCGTATAAATGAGATGTTTTAAACGCATTGTCTCATTGAAAAATTGATATATTGTAATTATGAGGTGTTTAAACGCATAGCCTCAAAATTTAATATAAATATTCGTGTTGAATAATTTATTTAATTGTTTTTTAAAGTGTGTTTTTAATGCATTGCATTGCCCTTTTGTGATGTGGACAAGATGTTTATTTTAATAACACTTGTCTCTATAAATCGTGGTAAAATGTAGTACTACTTTAATGTTTTTCGAATAATTAAAACACTCAAAAGAAAAAAATGAAATAATTGTATGTTGCGTATTATTGTGTTAATTAAATTTGATGAAATTGATTCACATTTTGTTTGTGTATGACACTGAGTGTACCCTTGTGATCGATCACTTATTTTTGTTCGTTTAGTCTGACATTATTGAAATCAGGTGTGTAAATTTGTTGCACTGCACAGCACTGTTTTATTTAATCACTTTTTGAGATTGTGATAATAGTTTTTTAGATTATATCAGGTTATATCCGGCTCGAAGGACCATGTTTATTTTGTACTAAAGTTTTAGTACCTTTCCGTCAATTTTAATCGAAGGAAAGATTATTTCGTATATGATAGGAAAGTGATTAACAGAAACTTATTTTTTATAAAAGATGTTTAATGACAAATGCGAAGTGTTTCATACAACGATTGATCTGGAACTGAACATCTCTATATGGTATTTTTTGACAGAGCCTTTGTCTCGAAATTTTTAATAGAGTAGGGATAAAATAAACAATTTTTCGTACACGTGCATTCGGCGAAGGCACTTATCTTGTTTAGTGAAACTAAACGCGCATAAACATATAATAGTATTCGACGTATTCGTTCGTCATTTTAGATATATTTTGTTTCGTATTATAAATTAATGATTCGATTTGTTAAAATTAAAAGATTAATAATAATAATAATTTACATAAATTATTATATTCGTGCATAAACATTCTGCTTTGAATAGCCTAAAAATTAGATTATTTGAAATTTCTAATTTTTTAAAAATGAAATTAACTTATTAATAACCTAGTTGCTGGAGTTTCTAAATTATCAACTGAATTGTGATGACTTTTAAAGGTGCAACACGAGATTTTGCGCATACAAGATGAGAATTATGATTTTCTTTACGATCAGTTGACCGAAGATATAAACAAGCCCCATACGCCTTTTCACTAGCGTCGCAAAATCCATGCAATTGTATGTCAACAGAATTCTCAACATTAATAAATCTCATGAATCTTACTTTACTGAGAAGAGGTAATTGATTTTTATATTCAGTCCAAAAATCTTTAATATCACGTGGAACTGGATCGGCCCAGTTTTATTGTTGTTTCCATAATTGTCGAATTATAATTTTTTCTGTAATAACTATAGGACCTAACAAATTTAAAGAATCAAATAATTGAGTACATTGTGAAAGAATTATTTGTTTAATCATTTTTGTTTCTACATTATTTTGATTTATGGTGTATAAAATGGAATCAGAATCTCCTTGTAAAAATTAAACACGCTAGTGGAAAATTTTTACTTTCATCCTCAGCGAGTTGATGTAATGTACGGATTACGAGAAAAGAAGCGCAGAAGGTCCCAAACGGCACTGTGTTTCTTGAATATCTGCGTTTAAGACATATGGGAAAGAACGAAATCGAGTAACAATTGTCGCTATATCCCGTTGAATGGTTGGTTATACAACAAAATTGTCATTTAAGAAAACACCAGTGGGTGTTTTCGCCGAACCATCAAAAACTACTCGAGTTTTTGTAGTGATACTATTCGCCTTGATAACTGCGTGATGGGGTAGATAGTAACCGGGTTTTAATGAATCTTGAAAATTTAGAGGCGACATGTGTCCAGCATCTAAATATTCTTGAATGCAATCTGACTATTGTGTTTTTAAATCTGTATTTATTGCAATTTTTCTTTCAATTGCATAAAACCTGTGAAAAGCTAAATCTCGCGAATTTCCTAATAAATTTCTTTTTTTATTAAATGGTAAAGTGACTTCATATTTACAGGAAGCAAGGCGTTTAGTGGTTTAAGTATAATGCTGTCCCGCAGTTTGTTCACTAGCTGACAAAAATTTATTTTTGTCATTCTTCCTTCATTCCCATAGTATAGAAAGTTCATTAAAATTAATGAGATTACAAGTCACTGCATTTAATGAGTTTAACTGCTGTTTAGTTTTGTTTTTACAATTAGTGTATCTTCCCGATAGAATCCAGCCTAAATTCGTCTTTTGAAATACAGCAGATTGACCGGTTATTCTCATTTGACCGATGTGTAATAATTGATCAAAATATTCAGCTCCGATTAAAATATCTACTTCTGCGGGCTTTTCAAAATATAGGATCTGCCAAAAATGACGTATCCGGAATATCAACAATTTTCCTTTTAATGGAAAGAAATGGCATTGACATTTGACATTTCATGAAAAAAAAAGAAATTTCAGCATTTTTTGAATTATCATAACGCGATTTAATTTGAGTCGAAACAGTGTAAGAAATATTAGATAGTAGATTTTTATCCCCTTTAATTTCATATTCATTTCACTTTCAGGAAGACCTAAATTTTCTGCAAGGCAGTTCCTAATACGACTTCGGATGCACCCTTGCGGGTACATATTTCGAAATTGTTGACATGCATAGAGCATGTATTACTGAGAACAACTTATCTTAATGGCTTAACGACTTCTTCCGACATTGTGAGATACGTGTCTTTAATTAGTAAAATACAACAAAATAATTGTTGATATTGAAGAAATGGGTAATTAAGAATGAGGAAAATGGAATTAAATGGAAATAGTTCAATGACTTACGTTGTTGAGATTGATGACTGGAACACCGGCGTTGACAACAGGACTCTTGATTGTGGAAGAACTTGTTATAAATTATTTTTACACCAATAATTATATATTGTTGACGGGAGATAGTGATAACTATTAAATAAATAATAAACGAATGACGATAAACAAAATATATTTCAAATAGTGTGCACTTTTAAAATTATATAAAATATATGTACAACTGATTAATCTGCAGCATACTGCCATTAAACAATTAAAACTCACGACATATGAATTACGTTTACGATTACGACCGGTTACATCGCCCAAGCGAATCTTTCTGAAAACCCTACTCCTAATCTTCTCATTTGATTCCCTCGCTTTTCATTTCGTTTCGCTCGCTTTTCACTGACTTGCGCATAATTAAATAGGAAACACGAGTTTTCGTTTCAATTAAAATAAAATTTCTAACAATCCGCCATCCTAAAATTTGTTAGCCTTCCAACACAAGTTACAATTTAAAACAAAAATAATGCGAATTTTAATATTGCAAATGTTGAGGCTGATTGCTTACTCTCGAACTTCTTCTCACATTCTCACTTTCAACAAAAGTATTCGAAATCTCATTTTCTCCTTCATTCACGTTCATAATGTTATCGTGTCTTTCCGATGAATCATCGTTTTGCTTTTCAAGTAAATTTTCTTCTTCTGACAAATCCGACTCACTCAAACTATCCTCCAAATTAACATCACATTTCGCATCTAATTCATTTTCATCTGAATCTTCATCTAAATCGATTCCTCGCCAAAGCTTCAGTTGACTCACTTGAATAGTGGTTTTATAGTTTTTATCCTTAAATTCGTTTAACTTTTTAATACGATATGTATCATTCAGTTCAGGACTGACAATTACAAATGGACCACCAAACGCTGACTGGAGCTTTGTAGAGTAACCCGTAGCAATAGGATTTTTCTTCACAAAAACAATGTCACCCACATCATACTTAACGGTTTTATTTTTATTTTGATCGAAACGCTCCTTATACTTTTCTTGTTCTCTCAAAATGCTCTCTCAAATTTTTACCTGAATATCACTCGGTGACTGATAATCTTCATTTGAACGCGTAATTTCTCTGAGATTTCCTTAATTAAATCGTGGCGTATATCCCAAGAGTAACTAGTATGGAGTTTTACCCGTAGAATTACTAATCGAAGTATTCATATCTCTCGCAATATGTTTCAGGTACTTGTCCCAATCATGATTTTCATCCGCACGAGTCGCAATTTTCATTATCGGAACAATTGTTTGATTTAAACGCTCTACCAAGCCATTGGCTTGGGGATGACGACTTGATGTTAAAGTGTGAATGATTCTATGACTCTGACAAGACCTCTCAAAATTATTGGAAGTGAATCCCGTACCTCGATCAGTCAATAAACGATAAGGAGCACCAAATTGATTAACTAATTCCTCCGCTTTTTGCACCGTCACTCTTGCGCTCACGTTTGAAACCGGAAAAACGACAATAAACTTCGTTAAATTATCAACAAATCCGAGAATATATTTATATTTGCGCGTCGTTGTTGGAAACAGCCCAACATGATCGCAATGAACAATCTCGAAAGGTCTTCGACCTGGTGGAATAGGATGCAATTCACCCTCCTTCCTACCCGCTTTTCGTTTAGCAAGTATGCATTCCAAACAATTCCGGATATGCATTTTAATGTAACGTTGCATGTAGGGAAAATAATAATAATCTTTTATACGATCAATTGTTTTATCAACGCCCAAATGACTATGAAAATCATGATATCTTACAACAATTGATTTTCGCATCGACTTAGGTACAAAATAAAGTTCTTTTCCCCAGATGCATCTCAATGCTTTTTAAAAACCAAACCTTCTTTTAAATGTAAATCTTTCACCTTTTCTTTTTCCAATTTTGTTCGTTTCGATTCAAGTTTTTTTAGAATATTAATTATTTCATTAAGAATTGGATCGCTTCTTTGGAACATTAAAATTTCGTCTTCTAACGTTTCAATAGTCAATATTTTTAAAATTTCTTCGTTGAGTGGCGCACGCGAAAGAGCATTAATATGCTGCATTCTCTCCCCTGGAGTATGTCTGATATCAAAATTAAATTCTGAAATTGCACTGATCCACCTAGCTATCTGCAAGCTTTGTGTTTTCCAAGCATTGATATTAACTCAACATCTACAATGAATCACCAGCAATTTCAAACGGCTGGAATGATACGTAGATTCAACTTCAGTCGTTTTTCTGCTTATTGCATAGACCATACGCTTTTTATCTTCGACTCGATCTGCCTGTAGTAAAATTGCCCCTAAACCGACCGCAGATGCATCGGTATGCAGTTCGGTTCTAGCAGCTTTTGGGTTATAAACCTTTAAAACAGGTTTACTTGATAAAATTGCTTTCAAAGACTCGAATGCTGATTGTTGATTTTTAGACGAAACAAAAGGTTCTTTCTCTTTTAATAATTCAGATATTGGAGCAGCTATTTTTGAAAAATTTACTACAAAACGACGAAAAAAACTTGCTAATCCAATAAATCTTCTAACGTCATGTTTATTTTTTGGAACCGGAAATTCTTGTATCGCTCGAATTTTTCTATCACCTGGTGTAATCGAACCAGCACCTAAGGTATAACCTAAATAATCCACTTGACGCATTCCAAAAGCACATTTTTTTTACATTTAACGTTAATTTAGCGTCTCTCAATAACATTAAAACTTCTCGTAAATTTTTAAGTAATTCTGTCCAATCTCGAGCATGAATACAAATATCATCAAAGAACATGAATGCGATTTTGTTTTTTCTAGCAATACCGAGAACTCGATCTATTAATTTTGCAAAGTACACTGGAACTCCCGACGGTGAGTTCGCTGAAGGTGAGAACGCGACGGGGGGTTAAGTGGATAGGCAACAGGTTAAGTGGACGGACAGCGGCACTCTGAAAACAGGAGCGTTTGATTTTAGTGTTCCATAAGCCCCCGTAGTCGCAATTTAATAACTAAATGAAGAATGTAACAGTCAAAATTTTAGAGTATGTATTCATTATAATTGAAAATAAATATTAATTATAATCAGAACAGAAAATTTATCAATTTTTGTGTACATAAGTACTACAAATTCCAATGACACCTTATATTCCTCTATACTATACTACGTACGGCCCTGAGTGTTTACAATATTTGACCGCCAAACGGCTTGAAGGACGAATTCTGAAGGTGAGAACCAAGTCTTTTCCATTCTCACCTTCGGGAGTTCCAGTGTATAATGGAGCGTTTACCAATCCAAACATCGCTCTCTCAAATTGACCGGTCTCAATTTCCGTAATAAAAGCTGTTTTTTTAGAATTTTCGTCAAGAGGCATTTGCAAATAACCAAGAGACATATCTAGTTTAATAAATAATCGCGCTTCACTCAGATCTTCCAACAGATCATCAAAATTCGGTATGGGAAAGTTAAAAGGAATTGTAATTTTATTTAATTCACGATAATCTGATACCATTCTGGAAGTACCATCAGGTTTTCTAACTATAAACACAGGACTTGCAAACTCGGCATTAGTATCTTTAATCAATCCAGCAGCTCGATATTTACTAATAATATTCTCTAAATCTGTTCTATCCTGCACATTTAAACGATAAGGCTTTGCTCGGAAGGGCTCTGCGCCTTCTTTTAATTTTATTTCCATTTTCAATGCCTGAGTACAACCCAATTGTGTTTCATCGTCTGCAACACACACCTTGAATTCATTCAATATTTTCAATAACTCTGTGAAGCAAATATCTCGTACAGCGGTATATTATGGGATGAGGCATTTCCCCGCCCATTCTAAGTAGAGTGAGGAAAACGTAGGACTATTATAAAATTAATCAATTGTAATATTGAACTTATTGTGATCACGTTCGTTGCGTAGCGCCGTTCTGAGTCGGTATCAAAACTGCACAAGAATTTCCATAAAAAAGTTATATTGTACAAAACATAAAAATTGTTATTTTTTACATTATATTTTTTTTATGTTGTTTTTATTTTTTGTTAATTTTAACTTTTTTTATAAATGAAAAAAACTTTTTTATTTGTTATTTTGTACATTGAATTTTTTTTTGTTTTTTCTTAACGTTATTTTGTACATTGAATTTTTTTTTGTTTTTTCTTAACGTTATTTTTTACATAATTTTTTTTTGTTATTTTTTACAAACAGAAAAAAATTTTTCGTTATTTTTTGGGGCGGTTCGTGGTCAGTTGGGGTAAATGGGGACAGGGGGTAAATTAGGGGACAAGAGGTTTTGGAGCTTAATTAACAGTTTCAAAATTAAGTTCAACGTCAATATTTTAAGCTCAGATCACCTGCAATAGGTTTTGAGTATTGTCAAGCTTTTATCTTGACAATTGGCAGCAAGATAATTTAAGTTATCGCTTAATGCATAAAAACCTTGAAATTAAAGTCAAACTGTTTCAAATCATACCAAATTTTTTTCTTATTCCTTATGACTCCCATAACAAAAATTCACTTGAATTTTTTATTTTTATCAATTTGGTTAATAATAACAAGCTGTCCCCTTTTAGCCTGAGTTTTCAAATTTTTGGGGTAAATGGGGACAGCTTGTCATTATTAACCAAATTAACAAAAATAAAAAATTAAAGTGAATTTCTGTTATGGGAGTCATATGGAATAAGAAAAAAATTTGGTTTGATTTTTAAGTCTGTTTTTATCAAATGCGAGACAAAATACTGAAATAAAAAAAAAAATTTAATTGGTTCAACTATTATATATCTACTACAAATTTTTTTCAAGTTTTTTCATCCCTTAATACAGTAATATACTTAAGGAAACATTTTTTTTAAACTTTCTTGGAAACTATGCTGTCCCCATTATGAAATTTTCTTAATTTTTGGAGTAAATGAGGACAGTTAGTTTCATGCGTTTAAAGCTTATCTAAATTTTTTTCTGCTGCATAGAATTAATCCTCGGAATGTAAATAGCAACTTAATAAATAAATCCGATAATATTACCTTTTAAAGGAAGAAACTTACGTAATTGTGAAAAATAGGGATTTTGACCCCATTTACCCCAACTGACCTCGAACCGCCCCAAAAAATAACGAAAAAATTTTTTTCTGTATGTAAAAAATAACAAAAAAAAATTATGTAAAAAATAACGTTAAGAAAAAACAAAAAAAAATTTAATGTACAAAATAACAAATATAAAAATTTTTTTTTTCATTTATAAAAAAAAGTTAAAATTAACAAAAAATAAAAACAACATAAAAAAATATAATGTAAAAAATAACAATTTTTATGTTTTGTACAATATAACTTTTTTATGAAAATTCTTGTGTAGTTTTGATACCGACTCGCCGTTCTCGAGGATCTTGGCGAGAATCACCGAGGTATGATTGGTGAAAATTTCGTTATAGATTGTGAATTATCGTAATTTTTTTATATGTATTTTACATTCTTGTTTTGTTGCGTGTGTTTTTATAGTGCGGCGTATTATTTTTGTCATTGTATTTGCGATTGAAGAGCCTCAGTATGATCATTCATGATTTGATGTCTGGATGCCGAGATACTATACGTTTGACGTAAGGATCCATGGAAGAGATCAATACTCTTTAAACATAGAGTCTTCTGATGTATCCTCTCAATTGTGAAACTTTATATGTATTTTCGACTCCTTGAGGTCATCGCCACCATCAAGTTGGTTGAGTACTCTTTTACTTATATCACATTAATTATACTCATCTATTCTCTCCGCTAATCGCGAAATATATATGTATACATAGTAATAATATAAACGAGCGTGCGTGATCCAACCATTTTTTTGACTGGAACCGTTCGAGTTTTATTTCGGTCATTATATTGACATTTCATGTATTCAATATTATTTTAAAAAATTGTTAATTAAAAGAATATTTCTTGTCAAATACAAAATTATTCTTTTTTCCTTTTTTATTATAAAATACTACTTTTTTTAATCATATGTTTGATATAATTAATATTCCATTACATCTGACTTCTGTTCTATCGTGACTGTCACGTCTGTCACTACTTCACTCGCTACGATTTCCTTATCTCTCCCCACTCTCACGGGAGTCCCCTCTATCGTAAGAATCACATCTCCCATCTTTTCTCCTTCTACCAAAGTTATTTCCTTATCTACTATATTCGCAATAGGCAAATGAATATCCCCCACGCAGGACTTTACATTTATGAAATTTATTACTCCCGGTTGTAATTGTTTTTCTTCGTTACTAAAAATTGGTAACTCGACACTTTCTTTTCCTAAAATCGATAAATCTACATTGGAAAATATCAAATCGCCTCCAATACGTTCGTATTTCACATCTAAAGCTTCGGTAAAGGGCCTTCCTAAAATGACTTCGAATTCCTGAGCGGTATCTGGGACAATTCTAAACTCGATTACTTTAGGTTGTAATTTATCTAAAATTAATGTTTCTCGCACAACCCCAAGCGACCAAACTTCACTTTACTCGAACCCCCCTAATTTAGATTTTAATGGAGTCATTTTTAAATTTTGATTTAAAACAGTTGATGCCCTTATCGTGCACACCGAAGCACCCATATCAATTTTGCACTGTCAAATTTATATTATTGATTTTTACTTCACGAAAAAACTTGGAAAAAGATTGATCATTTCCCGCTTTATTTACCAATTTTACTTCTCCTGATGACCCTTCTGTTTTATTTTCTCGCAACAGTGGACTTCTTGTTGCTATATGACCCGGAGCATTACATTTATAACATATTATTTCTCGCTTTGGATTTGTACAATCTTTGATAAAATGTTTGGTAGAACCACAACGATGACATTTTCTTACCCCCTGCGATGAAACTGACCAATTTCGTTTTCCATCATCCCGCGATGACTCCTTCGACTCAGCTGATGATCCAGATCGAGGAACTGATTTCAACGACGTTTCTCCTTCTTTTCGTACGGCGATTCGTGATCTACGTCGACTATCCACACTCTCGAACCGTAGCAATTCTTGCAGAATTTCATCAGTTGACTCGAACGTTTGCACTAGAAGGCGTTTGGCAGCTTCCTTTTGCCATAAACCTGCTGCTATCTCATCCTGTATCTCGTTTACAGTTAGCTTTAGTTTTGAACAAAGCCAAACTTTACCGTGAAAATAATCCTGAACTGACTCTCGATGACCTTGAACTCATGACTTCATTGATTTTAGCATTTCAGATCTATTTTGTGTCAGTAGAAAAGTAGCTGTGAATGCTTGCACAAACGAAGTAACATCTTTAATTATTGAAGACTTTGTCAACAACCATTTTAATGCAGAATCTCTCATCCTCGATTTTCCAATGCTCAATGCTACAGCATCACTCCACTCATCAATGACTTTGGCACTTTCGAATTCTTCGATCCAAGCTCTGGCCTTTTCGGGCTCTTCACTTCCTTTAAAGTCAGAAATTACGCTCCTTGGATCAGACAAAATTTGTTGAATGTTTCCACCCTGCCCAGGAGCTATTTGTTGTTTTTCCATTAAAGTTTGGAAACTCTTTAAGGTATAATTGATTTGAAACATTGCTTGCGCCAAAGCGTCCTGCGCACCGTGTTGAGATGTTCCTGCTGTCTGTGGATTTTCAAAAGTTTGATTGATTCTACCCTCTTCCTTCGCACGCTGTAAGTTTGCTGTTTCATTTTTGGATTCCATTAGTCGTCGGTCGTAATCGGCTCTCCTCGTCTTTTGCCTTGAGACTGCCGCTTCAAGTTTTTTCATCTCTGCCATCATGGCTTCGATTTTCTCTTTTTCCGCCATCTATCTCGTCACAATTCTTGATAACGATTGTTCTTTTTGGAATTTTTCGTGAAACTTTTCAAACTCATCACTTGCCATGAAACTTCACATCACTCTCGAGATCACTTTGCACATCAAATATTCACTGCACTATAATCCGACAATATCCACTTTGTTCTTAAAGATTACCGGCCGCATGTGAATAATTAATTTTCCAATTAAAGCCACTATCCAAAAAAAAGAATTTATAACTCTTTTCTTTGTTTTTTTTTGTTACACTGCGTCAGTTTTGCTCGAGAGTATCCCACTTCTGAATTTGTTATAAATTATTTTTACACCAATAATTGTATATTGTTCACGGCAGATAGTGATGAGTATTATATAAATAATAAACGAATGACGTTAAAGAAAATATATTTCAAATAGTGTGCCCACATAGCACGACTTCTTGCTGTAAGGTTACTGTAAGAATATCTGTAGGGTTTGTAAGGTTACCGTGTAAGCCTGCAGTAAACTTGAGGTCATCTTAAAACTTCAGCCTTACAGTAAGCTTACACAGTAAAGCTAGGTAAGCTTACACAGTAAGGTCGTGGTAAGTTTACATGGTAAGGTTGTGGTAAGCTTACATGGTAAGGTTGTTGTAAGCTTCCCGTAAGGTTGCTGTAAGGTTACTGTTAATATAAAGTAATATGAAAATATATTAAAGAAAATTATATTATAATATATATTATATTATAAATTTTTTTGTATAAAAAATGATATATTTGGTAAAGTACTTTATGAACCCCAATAGGGTTTGTCAAATAAAAGTTACTGCGCAGCCGTATGTGCCATAGAAAACTACTGGGCATAAATATTAATAAATTTTATTTATTAACAACATTCTATGTTTACAGTAACCTTACAGTAACCTTAAAGGAATCTTACAACTATCTTACCGTGTAAGCGTACCACAACTTTACCATGTAAACTTACCACGACCTTACTGTGTGAGCTTACCTTTGCTTTACTGTGTAAGCTTACTGTAAGGCGGAAGTTTTAAGATGACCTCAAGTTTACTGCAGGCTTACACGGTAACCTTACAAACCCTACAGATATCGTTACAGTAACCTCCCAGCAAGAAGTCAGCTATGTGGGTGCACATTTAAAATTATATAAAATATATGTACAATTGATTAAGCTGCAGCATACTGCCTTTAAACAATTAAAACTCACGACATATGAATTACGTTCACGATTACGACCGGTTACTTCGCCCAAGCGAATCTTTCTGAAAACCCTACTCCTAATCTTCTCATTCGATTTCCTCGCTTTTCATTTCGTTTCGCTCGCTTTTCACTGACTTGCGCATAATTAAATAGGAAACACGAGTTTCCGTTTCAATTAAAATAAAATTTCTAACAAACTGTATTTTGAACGCAGCGATTGTGATTTGGCGATGAAAGTCTAGTATTCAAAATACTATTTTGAGATTGTTAAAGTCGATTTAACTGAAGAAAACACAGTAACAGAGTTTTTGAGTTTGATAAGCAATGCTGTGGCACATAATTCTTACCGAGGTAATGTTTGTGTTTTTAAAGGTGCTACTCTTGATTTTAAACAAATCAGGGCAGTATGAATTTTCCCTTTTTTATTGACATTTCACAACTTTTAAAAAGAAAAATCCATGCCGAAAATCTGTCATTAGATAATATCTATAATGCGGACGAAACTGGAGTCAATTGGAAAACTTTAGTGTCATACACTCTTGCTTTTCACGTCGAAAAAGAAGCTTCCGGATTAAAGCAAAATAAAGAGCGGGTAACTGCAATTTGCTGCGCTAATGCTAGCGGAAACCATCGGATTCGACTTCTAGTAACAGGTAAATCCAAAAACTCGAGATGCCTAAATGAATTGATTCTTAAAGAAGAGCGAAAGAAAAATTTAAAAAATTTTGAAAGTCTAGATGTCACTTACGCAAGTCAGACTAGTGCTTGGATGAATAGATCTATATCCATGGAATGGTACATTAAATAATAATAATAATAATAATATACAGTTTAAACATATAAATTATAAATAAATATATATAAATAACAATAAGCTATGTACAATGTAAATTAAAAAACCAATTAGTGAAGAAATTATGTAACTAATAATAATCACATTTTTTAAATTAACTTACAATAACTTTATTTTTATATAAGAGTTTATTTTCTACTTAAATATTTATTAATTTAATTTATTAATTAATTTATTAATACAAAAAAGATCTGCTGCGACAACTTTTGCTAAATGATAACGAAGAAAAAGCTGTTGATTTTGTACATAACTTAAGTATTCGAGATATTCTTCCATTGCTTAGCAGATACACGCTGAATTTTTTCTTTCCTTTTTTACATGATGTAGGTATAATTTTTATAATTTGGAGCATGTAAAAGACATTTTAAATACTATAACTTAAATGAAAATAAGGTTCTTATAGTATTTTTATTAACGTTAAAAGTGTTTTTCATACATACTTTTATTGGAATATCCATAAATAGCATATTTTCAATACTTCAATGAAATAATATATTTGTTTTAAAAATTCAAGGATGTACCTTTATTTAAGAAAAAACTACATCACTAAGTCATAACTGTTCCGCGCAAAAAATTGTCAAAGTTTGTGTTTATTTTGGCCTCTGCAATGGGAATCTCCCCTTAACTTCTTTATCGACTATGAATTAAAATGTCACTACAAAAATTTATTTAATTTTAAAACATTAATTTTGCAAAAGTACTGCATAAATCAATCACTAAATAGTTTATTTATTCAGTTCAATAATACTTTTTCTCTCTTTCCACTGATTTTCTACAATATTTTTAGTCAAAGTAAATGATCCCTAAATGTCCGACGAATGTGCCACGAATTCGCGGTACATTCCATTTCGTCGATACGCCAGGGATAGATGATTAAAAAACTTTTTTTTTATTATTATGTCTTCTAATTCGGATAAGAATGATTAAACTTCGATAGTTTCAATTGGCAATGTTAATAATCAATTCCCGTTATATATTCTTCTTAAGTCTTAACATATTAACTCTGCTTTGGTCTCGTTTGGAAGGGCTGGTCAAGAGTAGTAGTAGTACTAGTAGTGGTAGTTGTAGTGGTGGTGGTAGTGTTAGTGGTTAAATATTTTAAAAGAATTTTATAAAATCAGTAAACTAATTTTTCAGTAAATTTACGTTACTACGAGTCACAAATGGAAAGTATTTAGGATAAATATAGTAAAATTATTGAGATATTTACAAAAAAATTGTTATACCGGGTGACTCACAAATATTCATTTAAGCTAAAACACTATCACTAAGAATAACTGAGAAGCCCTATTTAAAGTAAGGCATTTGATACCAGTCACAAAGGGTAAAAGGCTCAAAGGAGGGAAAAAACGTAAACAAATTACACAGACCCACAAAAAAAAAAGTGTCATGTACTTTTGACCGGAATACCCTAACCCTATGTATTTTGACGCGCTGAACACGAATCCGAAGTCAGTTTTGCTCCATCACGTCAGGATTTTTTTCTAACCTCAAAAAACATGTCGGATTTTGAGAAGTAGGCGATTTTTTTAAAAATTGATGTATTAACTTCAAACATGGTATCTGGGGGTTTTTTGTGTCGCTGATTACGAATCTGAAGTTAGATTTTCAAAATCCAAAATGGCGGATCCAATATGGCGGACGAATTTTGAAAAAATTTTAAGATTTACTTCAAACTTGGTATCTAGGGATTTTTTGGGTCGCTGATTACGAATCTGATGTCAGATTTCCAAAATTCGACATGTCTGATTCAATATTAAGGAATTATTTTTAAAAAATTGTCAGATTATTATGAAATTTGGTATCTACAGGTTTTCTAAGTTGCTGACAAGTAACACTAGGGAAGTGCCATACGACGATTTTTCTGAAACTTGGCAGTTTTGTAGTTTTTTAAAAACAATTTGACACGTATGTTTTGTTTTTCCCCAAAAGCTGATTTATGGGGGGGAACTACCCCTTGAATTTTTTTTTGGTAGGGGGACATTATTTTACGAAATTTTTTAAAAATTAATGTGCAATAGTGTATCTGGGGGTTTTTTGGGTCGCTGATTACGAATATGATGTCAGTTTTCAAAAATTGATAATGGCGTATCTAGTATGGCCGATAGAAGTCCATGTTGGATATGCCATTTTGAATTTTTCAAATCTGACATCAGATTCGTAATCAGCGACCCAAAAAACCCCTAGATACCAAGTTTGAAGTAAATCTTAAAATTTTTTCAAAATTCGTCCGCCATATTGGATCCGCCATTTTGGATTTTGAAAATCTAACTTCAGATTCGTAATCAGCGACACAAAAAACCCCCAGTTACCAAGTTTGAAGTTAATACATCAATTTTTAAAATAATCGCCTACTTCTCAAAATCCGACATGTTTTTTGAGGTTAGAAAAAAATCCTGACGTGATGGAGCAAAACGGACTTCGGATTCGTGTTCAGCGCGTCAAAATACATAGGGTTAGGGTATTCCGGTCAAAAGTACATGACACTTTTTTTTTTGTGGGGCTGTGTTACCAAAATTACGTTTGTGCAGGCGCGAAAGAGTTTGTGTTGTATTATAGTAAGAGAGAATGACGTCACGTGAAATGCTCGCTCTCTCTCTCTGTCGCATGAAGTGAAACGAGAGCGTGTGAGATGACGTCACCTGGTGGTTCCGGTATCCGTACCATAACCGACTCGCTGAGGTGACTCCCGGTATCGGTGTAGGTGGGCCGTAAACGCTTTGCGGCTCTTCACGTAACGTAAACGCTCGATAAGAGTGACTCCCCATACGTTTACGTTAGTGAGGCGGCACCTGGTGGTCACGTCACGTGATGACGACGATGAGAAGCGTAGCTTTCCGTATTTACGGATTGTCTGGCGAATATTGCTGGAGGGTTTACTCGTAACCTAACGACTCGCTAACAGTGCTAGGCAAATCTCTGCTGGCTGGTGCTCTAACACTCAGACCTTATATACCCTCAGCAAGTCATCTCGACTGCGAGTGAAATAATAACTACATATTTACTACAGAACAGCGCTCGTAGCGTTAAACAATAAGAACTAAATTGAAAACTTATAAGTAATATACACACATCCACACACACATATATATAACAATATAAATTATATATAAATTATAAATTATTGTAACAATAATATTATAATTAACAATCAATAAAATTACAATTATTATAATAACAACAATTATAATTATTAATTAGTTAATCATAATTTATTACAATATAATAATAATTTATAATAAATTATAAGTTATAATTAATATATATATATAGATTAAAAAACATTAAACCTCGAACATAACCTTTTTATAAACAAATTAACTGAAAATTCCGCTCGGAAAAGTATCCGGCGAGCAGGAGGTTTAAAGAAGTGACGCGTTGACAGCAAAGGGCCTGACGCGTGGGGAATCGGAGAGAAAAGCGGGAAATAGGAGAGAGGCGCGGCGGTGGAGTTTGGTTGGGAAAGCGTAGCAAACCCGTTAACAATGAATCAGCCACGGACAAGAAAATCATGAAGAATGAGCAATTTTGACTATCTTCATGAATTCTAGTCACCCCTATCAGTGAGATGTATGTAAAATAAAATCGTTTTAGAAGAATTTTAGATATTTTTTTATTTTGGGGTTTTGATCAGTATTCCCGACCAAAACCCCAAATAGGTTAATCCTTATATGGTCATGTCAAGGGCCTTTTCAGTTTTCCTGGTTTAAAAAAAAATCTAACTAAGGTTTAAAAGTTTATCCTTCATAAAGTGTTATGAACAATCAAATAAAATCCTTTTAGAAAAATTTTAGATAGTTTTTTATTCGCAAAAATGTCATTGTAAATTAGTTAAATGGTTTCGATTTTAAATAATAATTTATTTCTTATTAATAAATTTTCTTATGGGTTCCTGTTAAATTCCCTAACTATGGAACTCCCGATAGTTACCACTGTATTGACACATTTTTCAGAATGATGGCGCAAATGTCGCAATATATTCATTCCTACGAGTAGGAATTAGACTTACTGTTTTCATGTAGTCACTATTAATGTACATACTGTCGTTAAAGTCTAATTTATAATTTTTGTTGCAGAGTTAACTGTTATTTTGTAGTAAATATGACTATTTTTAGCAGTTGAAAAAGTTTTTATGTAAAGTTTGAGAAGTATTAATTAAAAGAAGATAATAACTATGAAATGTAGTAAATTTGACTACATTGGATAGTAAAATTAACTGCATAGTGACAAGAATGTCCTTAAATATCATGCAAGCCATCCTATCGTGCGTTCGAGGTTAAATAGTTAAGTTGTCGTATTGCGAATGATAGGATCGTGTGTTCAATCCCCAGCGTTTAGTGAATTTTCTCTGTTACACGGGAAAAGAGAAACATTAGACTATAACCGTTTTCCGATTGGTTCAACGTCAGTGGGCGCTGTCGGCTGTGTCTGTTAGATCAACTTACTCTTGAGAAGAGAGCATTCAACATGAAAAGTCTGTTGAATCAATGCCGAAATCGTAACAGGGCCCACTGATGTTGAACCAATCGGAAAACGGTGTTAGTCTAATTTTTCTCTTTTCCCCGTGTAGGTATATAAAAATTGAATATTCCAAGGCATATATAAACGAAAGTAGTTGGGGAGAGGATGAAAAAATGAATCTCAACACTAATATTAATAATTTTACTATTTTTAATAGTTTTTTTTCCTAAATTTTACAGTTAATTTTTACATAGTTGTTTCAACTACTGTATGTTATAGGCGCCTCCTGGTACTAGGAGAAATAGTTAAAATGTATAGTCAAATTTACCATGAATTTTTTTAGAGTATAAATAATATAAAAAAATAAGGTATTCGTATGGAAAACTGCTAAGACCCTCACCAGTTTTCCTTACATAGGGCATTGGTGAGGAAAAGCATTACACCCTTGTGATGCTGTGATCAGCTTCAGTTGAATTTAAGATAAAAAATTTATTAACAACGAATTTTCAATTTAAAAACTTTACAGTAAAGTTGGTTGTATCATTTTCTATTTTAACGTTTTGATGCACATAATAAGTTATATCAAAATTAGAGCATATTGTAAATCATTATTAGAAATGATTCACGAACCGGTCTCATTTTTTGATGCAAAAAATTTAATCAACTTATATTAATCATGGCCGAAATGAATCGACTGAAAAATAAACGACTTATTTTCAGTTATTTTTGTAATTGAATACCCGGATCAAATAAGTCGACCGACGCTCGGACGAACGCTCTATTACCAGTCAAGTAGCAGTGACACCCTGTGGGCGGCTCACTGCTACCCGACTACCATTAGAGCGTGCGTCCGAGCGTCGGTCGAGTTATTTGATCCGGGTATTCAATTGTGTAATTGCGGAGACTATTTCATTATTCAATTTGAAAATGAAAATGTCAGACAATCAAAGACAATGTGCAATTCGATAATTAAATAGTGACAGCTTATAAACATAACCTAAAATGCATGAAAAAAAATTTGTCGATAAAATCAATATAGCCGAGCTTTTTAGAAGGTAGTTGGCTGCACTCATCTTGTCCTTTCTTTAAATATTTTCTTAATCTTTTTTATAAAAAGCAAAACTCTTACTTGAAATATTAGTCAAAAAGATGTATTATGTTATCAAAAAAAGTAATATTCTAATCAATAATATTGGTTTAAATAAGATATTAATTATTTTCAACAATATTTGTAATAAAATAATTCATTATTTATCACAAATATTTTTGATCAAATAATAAATATTTTTCACCAATGTTTCCTTTATTCACCAAAATTTCCTTTAAAAATGTATTTTTTTGTAAAGAGGAGGAGGTAAAATCCTAATTTTGATTGGCAAAAAAATCTCCATTTTTTATTAAGGGGGTGGGACTAAATATTTTCAAAAAAAAAATTTAATTTTTTCTCCATGTTTAATTTCTGATACAACGAATAGGAATTTCTTTCTGTTACGGACGGATTTCCGTAATTTTTAAATTTTTTTTGTTAAATATTATTTATTAAAAATAATATTTATTTAATTAATGTTACAACTATTTGTCAATTATATACCAACTACATATACAACACCAACACACACACATATTAAGTTTCTGATAATAGAATATTCAAATAATATTTCTAATTAATTTAATAACTATTTATAATATCATTTTTTTATTTATTTAATTTCTAAATCAACGGTTATTTCGCAACTGATTTCAGATTATTGAACTTCATATTGCGAAATAATTTGAACTAAATTGTCAATCGATTTCGCTAATTGTGGGACTTACATGTATAAAAGTTGCTACATTAATTTGGAAAATTGGGAAACATAAGAAATCATAAAGGTAATTCAGGTGGTTGAACCGATCACGCCACTAATAAAATGCAAGTTTGCTAAAACTTGCATGGAAACAACGAGGTGTTGATTGCAAAATCAACCCTCCCACCACTTAAAATTACATACCAACAGGATGTGATCGTTACCACCGAATTATTCTTCGAGGAGTCTTATTTTGTTTTTCCCGCAGAGCGGATGTGTTTCCCGCAAAAAGGCGGATGATTATTAAGTTTTACTCCCACTGAGAGTTGTTGAGGTTCTGTTTGTTCCCCGTAGTAAGGGTTGAAAGTGTTGAATTTGTCAATAAAATACAAGTGGATATTCTACAATTAGTGAAATCTATTGAATTATAAAAAAAATCGTTTAAAAAGAAAGAGAAAAGAAAAATATAAATATTCAATTATTTAAGAGCCATAAATGTTAAAAGTGCAAATTACATTTAAATTCAGAAAGTGATTCTTTTATTTTTACAACAATTGTTTATATCTCAAAATTAACTGTTTGGAAAATTCAGGTTTGGTGAACCGAAACTTCTGAATTTTTAATAAGCGGATTTTTGAAATATTAAACTAATTGTTTTCAAGTCAATAAATATTACAAGTTTAGAAAAAGGAAATTTAAGGAGAACAGAGAAAAAAAAATACTTCCGCATGTTTGAGAATAATATATATAAAATACGATGGTCAAATTCTCAAGCGTTGAAAAGTAATTAGATACTTTTCGGTATCATTTATTTTATTATCATTTTGGTGAGTTTCTCTAGATTTATATACATTTATATACATAAAACATACACTATCACACTTACTTCAAATACACGAATTATTTTCTTGCTGTTAAAATCATTTCTTTTATTATTGAACTCTTTATTGTGCTTGCAATAAATGATATTTTTGTGAGACTTGATTTTGTTAATCAAGTAGCTTAAAGTAAATATTATTTAAATTGTAAACCTTTTCTATTAAAAATCAATTGGGAAACAAAATGTAAACTGTTTGGGAGTTGAGTGAATAAATGTAATCTGGTTTTATGTTAATTCAAGTTTCGATTTATTTAATCACCTTTATATGTTTTTATCTCATTTTTTTTGTTAATCATTTTCAATAAAATACCGTCTATTCGGGTTTATTGAACGAATAATATTTCTGGGTGACAGTCCACTATCTTTTTCTAACTTGTTTAGCGAAGAGCAATTTACGCTTTCCAAATAAGCGAAATTGTTAAATAATAAAAACTAGTATTCTTTCTAAATATTTATTTAAAAAAAAGTAGACCTCAATCCGATTATTAGAACGGAAAATATAGCAGTTTAAAATTTTTTGTTATTATTGCAAATCTCGTAAACTAACAAATATTTTAAGCTGAAATTTACGTTAAAGATTAGTCTTACTATATATAACAAAATTCCAAAGTTTCATAGCAATCGGTTAACCTACTCCGAAAAAGTCAAAATCTCACCTGGAATCGCACATCTTTATTTTTTTTGTTAATTAACATCCGTCATTAAAACTTTCTGAAGACAGGAGAAGATTAAATCTTAATTTTTATTGGCAAAAAATCTCCATTCTTTATTTTAGGGGAAGGGCTAAATAGTGTCAAATTGAAAAATTTAATTTTTTCACCATTTTTATTCTTGACGCCACGAATAGAAATATTTCTTTCTGTTGAGAGAAGGAATTTAAACTTTAATTTTTATGAGCAAAAAATCTTTCTTTTTTATTAATGAAATGGGACTAAATATTGTAAATTTTTGATTTTTTCTCCTCTCAAGATTTCTACTCGTTGCGTCAAAAATAAAAATGGAGAAAAAATTAAATTTTTTTATTTGACAATATACACCCTTAATAAAAAATGCATATTTTTTTGCCAATAAAGATTAGGATTTTACTTCTTCCTCCTTACAGAAAGAAAAAATAAATTTTTAAAGGAAATTTTCATGAAAAAAAAATTTTTAATTCAAAATATTGATGAAATAAATTAATTTTTTCATCAAAGAAAAGGTGAAAAATATTAATTTTAAAAGGAAACATTGGTGAAAAATATTTATTATTTAATCAATAATACTTGCGAAAAAATTAATTTTTTCATTAAAAATATTGCAAAAAATAATGAATTATTTTATTACAAATACTGTTTATAATAATTAATATCTTATTTTAACCAATATTATTGATTACAATATTACATTTTTTGATAACATAATACATCTTTTTGACCAATATTTCAAGTAAGAGTTTTGCTTTTTATAAAAAAGATTCAGAAAATATTTAAAGAAAGGAAAAGATGAGTGCTGCCACCTACCTTCTAAAAAGCTCGGCTATATTGATTTTATCGACAATTTTTTTCATGCATTTTAGGTTATGTTTATAAGCTGTCACTATTTAATTATCGAATTGCACATTGTCTTTGATTGTCTGACATTTTCATTTTCAAATTGAATAATGAAATAGTCTCCGCAATTACACAATTGAATACCCGGATCAAATAACTCGACCGACGCTCGGACGCACGCTCTAATGGTAGTCGGGTAGCAGTGAGCCGCCCACAGGGTGTCACTGCTACTTGACTGGTAATAGAGCGTTCGTCCGAGCGTCGGTCGACTTATTTGATCCGGGTATTCAATTACAAAAATAACTGAAAATAAGTCGTTTATTTTTCAGTCGATTCATTTCGGCCATGATTAATATAAGTTGATTAAATTTTTTGCATCAAAAAATGAGACCGGTTCGTGAATCATTTCTAATAATGATTTACAATATGCTCTAATTTTGATATAACTTATTATGTGCATCAAAACGTTAAAATAGAAAATGATACAACCAACTTTACTGTAAAGTTTTTAAATTGAAAATTCGTTGTTAATAAATTTTTTATCTTAAATTCAACTGAAGCTGATCACAGCATCACAAGGGTGTAATGCTTTTCCTCACCAATGCCCTATGTAAGGAAAACTGGTGAGGGTCTTAGCAGTTTTCCATACGAATACCTTATTTTTTTATATTATTTATACTCTAAAAAAATTCATGGTAAATTTGACTATACATTTTAACTATTTCTCCTAGTACCAGGAGGCGCCTATAACATACAGTAGTTGAAACAACTATGTAAAAATTAACTGTAAAATTTAGGAAAAAAAACTATTAAAAATAGTAAAATTATTAATATTAGTGTTGAGATTCATTTTTTCATCCTCTCCCCAACTACTTTCGTTTATATATGCCTTGGAATATTCAATTTTTATATACCTACACGGGGAAAAGAGAAAAATTAGACTAACACCGTTTTCCGATTGGTTCAACATCAGTGGGCCCTGTTACGATTTCGGCATTGATTCAACAGACTTTTCATGTTGAATGCTCTCTTCTCAAGAGTAAGTTGATCTAACAGACACAGCCGACAGCGCCCACTGACGTTGAACCAATCGGAAAACGGTTATAGTCTAATGTTTCTCTTTTCCCGTGTAACAGAGAAAATTCACTAAACGCTGGGGATTGAACACACGATCCTATCATTCGCAATACGACAACTTAACTATTTAACCTCGAACGCACGATAGGATGGCTTGCATGATATTTAAGGACATTCTTGTCACTATGCAGTTAATTTTACTATCCAATGTAGTCAAATTTACTACATTTCATAGTTATTATCTTCTTTTAATTAATACTTCTCAAACTTTACATAAAAACTTTTTCAACTGCTAAAAATAGTCATATTTACTACAAAATAACAGTTAACTCTGCAACAAAAATTATAAATTAGACTTTAACGACAGTATGTACATTAATAGTGACTACATGAAAACAGTAAGTCTAATTCCTACTCGTAGGAATGAATATATTGCGACATTTGCGCCATCATTCTGAAAAATGTGTCAATACAGTGGTAACTATCGGGAGTTCCATATTTAGGGATAAAATTCATTGAAAAAAAAGACGGTCTTGAATATCCTTCGCTTGACAAGATGCCCACCCAGGGTGGGCCAGACAAATTGAAATTGCCATATCTTCTAAAGTTTTGCCTTAATTGAATCGCGATTTTAAGTCACTGAACAAAATCTTAAGAACTTTCAAAAAATGTAAACACAAATTGTTTAAAAAAATTTCTTCTTGATTATTTATAACTTTTATCAATGTATGTACGGAGATAACCGGGATGATTCAGATATTTTTTTAATTCTATTTTACAAAAAGACTTGAAATCATGCAGACTTTTCACTGTGAGTGTTTTATGATGTCAAATAATAGATATAAAAAATATTATATTGCATTTTTCATTTGTTTAAACAATTTATTGTTATTATTTATTAACTTTCTTTGTTCTGCACCTAGAAAGATGCAGTTTTTTTCTAATTTTGCAATTTATCAAGCGGAATATAATAAAAGATAGATTTGATGTAAAATTATTAATTCAACAATTGTTTAAACAATTTATTGTTGTTATTTACTAACTTTTTTTGTACGGCACCTGAAAAGTTGCCGTTTTTTTCTAATTTTGCAACTCATCAAGCCGAATATAATAAAAGATAGATTTGATGTAAAATTGTAAATTCAACAATTGTTTAAACAATTGTTAAATTAGTAAATTTATGTCAAATCTGTCTGGCTATATTATATTCGGTTTGATAAATTGCAAAATTAGGAAAAAACTGCATCTTTCTAGGTACACTACAAGAAAGTTAATAAATAACAACAATAAATTTTTTAAACAATCGTTTGAATACTAAATTCAAATAAAATCTTCATGTTTATTATGTTGAGCTTGTTAAGTTGCAAAATTAGAAAAAAATTGCAACTTTCTTGGAACATTATAAAGAAAGTTAATAAATAGCAACAATTATTTGTTTAAACAATTGGTTAAATAGTAAATTCATATAAAATCTTTGTGTTATTATGTTGTGCTTGTTAAGTTGCAAAATTAGAAAAAATTGCAATTTTCTAGGAATATTATGAAGAATGTTAATAAATAGCAACAATTATTTGTTTAAACAATTTATAATAATAGTTGTTGCAAATTGAATTATATATTTTATTTTATTTATAACCTTTGAATTAATAACTACGAAGAAAAGGTAACGAATTTATAAAATTCTTCTACTGTCGTATGTATATTTGAAAAAGTTATAAATTATTAATAATAAATTGTTTAAACAAATAAAAAATCAACAAAACATTAATAAAATATATTATTTGGTAACATATAACAATTTTGGAAAAAAACTGAATGATTCTAAGTTTTTATTGCAATATACAAAGAAGAAAACATTTGGCCCACCCTGGGTGGGATCTTGTCAACCGTGTATATAAAAAGTATCCAGTCCGGCGAAGGATATAAAAACATTGTTATAAAAATAAACTATTACAAATTTTATATTTTAAATGTAAGTGTACCCGTGCGGAAATCGTGATGTGGGCCTCATAAAGTACTTACCATTTTTTCCCAATCTCTGGTAAGGGCCTTGTGGGGAAAACTGATCAAAGCCTTACAAGAGTGTATTGCTTTTCATCACCAACGCCCTATGTAAGGAAAACTGGTGAGGACTTTAGCAGTATTCCATACACTGAGAGACCTTTTGCACCGTAGGCGACTTGCGACAGGGGGCTGCGGAGCATTCTGTTGGTAAGCTACGAGACGATACGTTTGGGCTGCTGCGGTACATTTTTGGGATGCTGCTGTACATTTTTGGGCGCGTGACTGGCAAAAAGTTGTACAGCTACAAACCGAATGTGGCGTCCCCAATATTTCAGTGAGCTACTCACCAACATTTTGGACAGTCACGCTCCCAAAATTGTACCGCCGCACACCAAAACCATAGTGGCGCTGCTGTCACTTACCTTGTTCCGCTGCAGTCCAAAAGGTCTCTCAGTGTACGAATACCCTATTTTTAGGGTTCTGTACCCGAAGGGGGAACCCTATTAATGAGACATGTACCCCACCCCTAGCGACCACACGAATTTATCTAGAGGTCTGAAATTTGGTAGACATATGTATTTTGGCGTATAGATTACAGGAAAAATATAACGAATCTCATAGGAATTGATTATCATAGCGTTGTCAAGAAAAAACCATCAATTTTTACGAAAAATCCCTAAAAATGACTATGTCGTCGATTGAGGGCAGAAACACGCCAATTCAGGCGAATGTTGAGAAACATGACAATCTAAAAAATATTAGGGTCATGTTTCTCAACATTCGCCTGAATTGGCGTGTTTCTGCCCTCAATCGACGATGTACCCCCTTCCCCCTGGTGGCCACATTTTTTCACATAGAGATCTCAAATTTAGTACACTTATGTATTTTTACGTGAAAATTACAGGAAAAATATAGCGAACAAGATGCGAATCAATTTACATAGCGTTGTCAAAGAGAAATCAAAAATTTTTGAAAATAAGCGTTTAATCCTCCTAGCGCACACACTATTTGACCAAGACAGTTCATATTTGGTATACATACGTATTTTTGCGAATAGATTACAAGAAAAATATAGTGAGCATGATTGGAGTTGATAATCATAGCGTTTTCAAAGAAAAACTGATAATTTTCGTTACATGTGACTATCTTAGTGTTTTTATGCTCACATTACAGGAAAAATTAATCAAAATTGAGTAGCTGCCTGCAATAACTCGCCGAGCGCTTGGCCGATCACTCTAACGCCAGTCAAACGTTCAAAAACGTGAAAAAAATGAAAAATCAAAATTTTGATTTTTGAAAAGTGCAATCTTGTAGGACATAAGATGGCGCATCTTTTTTTCCTTTGAGTTTTTTTTGTAAATCAAAAAATAGAGTTAATATATGCAAAACACTTAAAAATTTTATTTCACAAATTTCATTCAATTTTTAAACATAAATCATAGTATCTTTGACAAATTTCAATGAATCTTATTGAAAATTAATATACATACGTATTTAGGTCCATAGAAGACGACAACATAATCAAAAATATTAAAATCATCAATTGTTTATTTATAATTAATTGTAAATGAAGACTTGTCAATAATAATGTTTACTTACCTTTGTCGACATAAAGTGTGTGGGGAACTTCAGAGTTGAAGAAACTTCCAGTGAGACATTTGTTTATCATAATGTAAGGAAGTTTTTTGTAAAATTGAGAAACAATTTATCAACAACTTTAGAAAATATAGAACGTTTAAGAAAACATGCGCGACGCGCTAGCGAGTCTCCGCGCGGAGAATTGCAAACAAGAGTTGTAGAGGACCGAAAATACAGAAACAAATATTGTCACTACATTCTTAGAAATGTTTTTCAAATAAAATATGTGTTAATTTTATGAAAATGCAAATTAAATTTGAACAACTGTTTTTTTAATATTTACTAAATAATCAATATTTTTAAAATATTTTTGTGCTTGTATGTACTGTTTGTGCAGTTTGCAAATAAGTTTTTTAATAATTAATATTAAGGTATATCTTTATTTTCTGTTTCTTCATTTTTTTAAGAAATTAGTGTATTGTTACATATCAACAGTGATAGTATGTTGGCTCCATTTTCAAAACATAATATATCACAACATACCATAACGTCCTTCTTAACTCTTGTGTGCAATTCTCCGCGCGGAGACTCGCTAGCGCGTCGCGCATGTTTTCTTAAACGTTCTATATTTTCTAAAGTTGTTGATAAATTGTTTTTCAATTTTACAAAAAACTTCCTTACATTATGAGAAACAAATGTCTCACTGGAAGTTTCTTCAACTCTGAAGTTCCCCACACACTTTATGTCGACAAAGGTAAGTAAACATTATTATTGACAAGTCTTCATTTACAATTAATTATAAATAAACAATTGATGATTTTAATATTTTTGATTATGTTGTCGTCTTCTATGGACCTAAATACGTATGTATATTAATTTTCAATAAGATTCATTGAAATTTGTCAAAGATACTATGATTTATGTTTAAAAATTGAATGAAATTTGTGAAATAAAATTTTTAAGTGTTTTGCATATATTAACTCTATTTTTTGATTTACAAAAAAAACTCAAAGGAAAAAAAGATGCGCCATCTTATGTCCTACAAGATTGCACTTTTCAAAAATCAAAATTTTGATTTTTCATTTTTTTCACGTTTTTGAACGTTTGACTGGCGTTAGAGTGATCGGCCAAGCGCTCGGCGAGTTATTGCAGGCAGCTACTCAATTGGAATTTTTTCACCTGCCTTCACACTTTTACCCCCTTAAATTTTAGTTTTAGGGGTACGGAACCCTCCGTTTTAATGTGAGTGTATCTCGCACTTCTCCGATTTTTTTATATTATATACACTCTAAAAAAATTCATGGTAAATTTGACTATACATTTTAACTATTTCTCCTAGTTCCAGGAGGCGCCTATAACATACAGTAGTTGAAACAACTATGTAAAAATTAACTGTAAAATTTAGTAAAAAAAAACTATTAAAAATAGTAAAATTATTATTATTAATATTAGTGTTGAGATTCATTTTCTCATCCTCTCCCCAACTACTTTCGTTTATATATGCCTTGGAATATTCAATTTTTATATACCTACACGGGGAAAAGAGAAAAATTAGACTATCACCGTTTTCCGATTGGTTCAACGTCAGTGGGCCCTGTTACGATTTCGGCATTGATTCAACATACTTTTCATGTTGAATGCTCTCTTCTCAAGAGTAAGTTGATCTAACAGACACAGCCGACAGCGCCCACTGACGTTGAACCAATCGGAAAACGGTTTTAGTCTCAATTTATACATGTTTTTGTGTACAAAATAAGGTTTTTATTAATAAAGCAAAGTAATTTCTTTCATGTAAATACAAGTTTAAATCAATTTACATCTAAAAATGCATATAATTTGACATTTAGGGTACTTAACCTAAATGTCACATATAAGTACTAAAATTCTTGTACTTAGATTTTTTTTTGAAAAATTTCCACCTTATAAAACATTATTTAGACATAATCAACACATTAGTTAAAGAATTACGCACTGTTGTTTCAATTTCAAATAAATTTTCAATATCAAGAAAATAATGACTGTTTGGTAAAATAGGCATCTACAGCAGATTTTTCTAACAGTGTGTTAAATTACTTTTGACGTGACAACGCCCCAAGTAGCACGTAATATTACAGCATTATTATCCGGTAACATTACTGTAATATTACAAATGATATTAAAACGTCCGCCTCATGGTAATATTACCGAATAATGTTACTGTAATATTACATGGTAATATTAAGGCAATATTACTGTAATATTACATGGTAATATTAAGGCAATATTACTGTAATATTACATGGTAATATTAAGGCAATATTACTGTAATATTACATGGTAATATTAAGGCAATATTACTGTAATATTACAGTAACAATACAGTAATATTAAGGTAATATTAGAAGAATATTATTTCACGAAAAAAATTTACCCAACCGGTGAATCGAACCCCGAACTCAAGGCACACAATTCCAGAGTTTTACCAACGAGCCACACTGACTTACAATATATTTATAATTGTGATGCTTTATGAGTAACTCAAATCAATCTGTAATATTACTGT